>NC_051308.1:238794374-239119410 GCF_015220235.1 Choloepus didactylus
AGAAGAAAGAAGGGAGAGGAGCCGGGGGAGGGGAGCAAGGTGGCAGGCTGGGGCGGCAAGGGGCAGGGAGATCCCGGGCTGCCAGCCTCCACTCGCACTGCCCAAAGTTCCGGCTCACCTGGCTCCCTCTTTCCTTGAGCCTCCCCCTGCCTCCCTGGCCCCAGGTCACTAAAATGTAAGGACTCTCAGCCTGTATGGCTGCAGCAGGGGAGTCTGGGGATGTAGAGGGGGTGGGGGGCATGGCTATGAGACCCACCAAACTGCTTTCTCTGAGGAAACGGAGGAGCAAGGAGAGAGTCAGGCGCCCCACTCCTGCGAGGAGCTGGGAAGGACCGGAAACGTGGTCTGATGTGGGAAGGGGCAGGGCCTGACCCCAGGGGACAGGGGGAGCAGGTGGCAGACGCTGGCGGGCTTGGTTGGGGACACCCGTGTTCTGTCCGCAGACGGCCTTTTCTCATGGGCCCGGCGGAAGACAGCGGCAAGAGGGCAAAAAGGAGCCCCACGTGAGGGCGGCGGCTCTGTGGTGCAGTGCTCTGAGAAAAGGCTGCCGAGGGGGGTGTGTGGGAAGCAGAAAGGGGTGCTGACCCCCATTTCTGCCCTAGACGGGAGGGGGAAGGAGAAGAGCCGGGGGATAAGGGATGTGCGGCGGTCCACGGCAAACCCCCATCCCCTGGGAGGCCCGTGGACGGCCAGGGAACCCCGCTGGGCCTCCGTGCCCCTTTCCTTGGGTCCTTAGGGGTCGGTGCCCCGAGTGTGGCCGAGTGGGGAGGACGCCCTCGGGCGAGCGAGCCCACAGGGCGCGAGGGTCCATTTTAAAGGCAAAATCAAACCAAACCGGTGGAAAGCCCCCTGGCCTCGGCCCTCCTGGGAGCCTGGAGCAGGTGCGCGGAGGACGGAGGAGCGCAGGGCCCAGTCTCCCCGCCCAGGAGGTTCCTCTTCTGCCAGCTCACAAAGCCGCAAGCCAGTAATGAGGAAACCCACGGCACGGGCGGAGGGGAACAAAGCCCCTTTGCCTCCCGGGACAGTCCGGAGCCGGCGGGGAGAGCAGGCGCGCCCCTCACCTGCCCCGCGCGGAAAAGTTTGCGCGGCCGCGCGCGCGCCGGCCCGGGTCCGGGAGTGAGTGCGCGCGGGCCGTGGGGCGCGCTCCGCGGCGGGTCCCGAGCGGCCGGGACGAGTGTGCGAGCGCGCGGCCGGCGAGAGTTGGCGCGCGTGCGCGAGCCCCGTCCGCCGGACCCTCGCTCCAGCCAGTCGCGACCCCACCGAGCTTTCTTCCACTTCCCCCACCGCCGCCCCCCCAGAACCCTCCCCCCCGCGGGGCTCCGAGCGCCGAGTCAAAGGGTCGGCAGAGCGCTGGGCCGAGGGGGCCGGCCGCCGGAGCCGCGCGCGTCCGGGCCAGGCGCGCGCGCTTGGTGTGTGTGTTGGCTGGCGGCGGCGGGCGCGCGCGGCGGCGTGGACGAGCCCGAGCCCATTGACTCCGGCCTCCCGGCGGGGCTGGCGGCGGCGGGCGCGGGGCGGGGCGGGCCGGGCGCTGCTTCTTCACCTGCGCGGAGCCGGCGCGGCCCGGCCCGGAGGAGGCGGCGCCCAACCGGGACTGCCAATCACCTCGGCGCCTGGCCGCGCCCCCGGCCCCGCCCGCCGGCCCGCGCCTCCTGCCAAACTGTTACCCCGAGTGCTACCGTCAGGAGCAATGACATCAGGGTTTTAAAACAACTTGTTATTCGGGGAGTAATCAGTTGCAATTAGGCATTAATTAAGTATTATGAAAGTTGATTATTTAAGTGAATTCGGCTTTCGACTCTCCGACTATGGTGAGTGCGGGAGCGGGGCGGGGGAGGGCAGGGGGCGCCGGCGCGAGGGCGGGGGCGGCGCGAGAGGGGGGCCCCGGGCCCGCCTGGCCGGGGACGCCCCTCGGCCTCCCGGGCCGGGCCGCGGCCCCCCCAGGAAGGGCCGCGTCTATAAATAGTTTCTCTTTTAGTTTAATAAATTCGAGAGCACGGTGGAGCCGCTTCGAGTGTGCAATGCCGGAGCGTGAGAGCGAGCGAGCGAGCGAGGAGGGAAGAAACTTTCTCGCTCTCCTTCCCCGGCTCGCGCTCCCTCCCTCGGTCCCCCTTCTCCCCACCCCGGCCCCCCCACCCCCAAGACCCGGGGATTTGTCTGTCCTTCGATTGCGCGCGCGGGGTGGGGGGGCGCTGTGTGGCGGGGGGAGATGGGGTGGGGAGTGGGGGGGGCATTGCAAGAGACTAATCAGCTTTTTGTTTCTTTTCTGGTTTTCTTTTTCTTTCTTTCTTTTCTTTTTTTTTTTCTGGCGTTCCGCGAAGAGTTTGGGACCAAAGAGAGGAGAATGGATCTCGGAACAGGTACCGGCCGGTGGGAACCCAGGGGAGGCTCTTTCACTTTTCTTTCGGTTCTTTTACGGAAGTTATTATTTTTAGCCCAATGAGGTAGCAGCTGAGCCGGGGGTGGGGGCTGGCCTGGAGAGGGTCGGGTGCCGGCTGCGTTTTCTTGCCCTGGTTTCTGGATTGCGAGACTTGTGATGATATTGTGATTATTTGTTACTTGTTTGGCCACTGTGACTAATTTGATGCTTGTCATTGTGAAAGAACTGAGGGGGTGAGGGCGCTGGGGGGGCACCCAGAGAGAGGATTTAGGGATTTTTTGTGGGGGTTTTTGTTCTCCGTGGTTTGTGTACCAGCTCCGTGTATTTTTCTGCCTCCCCCTTCCTGCCCCCTGCAGAGATCTCAGTGTGTCTGGCTGTGGGGTGTGTGTTTTTATTTTTTTAGTGTGGGGGGGGTGGTTTGGTTTTTGAAAGCAGCGTCCTGTTGGGAAAGGTGGTTAGTCTGGTTTCGGGGCGACTGTCTCAAGGTAAAGGAATTTAATTTATTTGGGACGAGGCTGTGTCGGAAGATCAAGCTGCTTATTATGGCTAATGAGTATTTTTCACCTGAGAATCCGTGGGATGAGGTGGCGGTTATCAGTTCAAAGTGAGGGGCCCAGGACTCTCCCCGGCTCCCTTTATAGCCCCCACCCTGGGAGGGGGTGGACCTGGCAAACTCCTAAATCCAGGTAGCTGTTTCCTGGGGGGCCTGGTGTGGCACTGGGCTAGGGTTGAGCGCACCGCTGGCCTGTGACACAGCTGATCATGAGATTTTGGTGTTTTATTGGTTTCTATCTAATTTTCTTTAATATCTCTCTTTTCTTCCCATCTGGGGTGCCCACCTGAGCCCAAAGGGAGGTTTGCCTTAAGCTCTTCAGGCTTTCCATGACCTCTTTCCAGTGAAACCAGATTTTAACCCAGACCCTTGAATTCTGGCTGACAAAAGCTTCTGTCTTCTTCCGAAGTATTAAAAAAAAAAAAAAAAGTCAGTAATAAGCAGGTTGCTAATTCATGGAGGCTGATCTCTGAACCCTTCTGCTTCACTGATAATAGGATCGGGGATGGCAGTGACTGTTTGAGTTGTTGCTGTTAATAGGCCCAAGTTCATGGCATAGCCCTTGGGACAACCGTGTGTGGGACCCATGAGCTGACTTCTGGCCTTCTGAGGTCAAAGAGGCAGGAGTTAGCACTGGGGTTCTCCGTGGGCCGTGGGGACAGACTTTAAGAAGGGTTATATGAGTGGAAGGGGGTGTTCCATGGAGTTTCTGAGGCTGTGCCCCACCAGGTGTGATGTTGGCTGACTGATCTTGGGGTGCTGGGGACCTCTGGGCCCGGGAAAGGTGTGGCACCCCCTGCTGGGCAAAGTGGGGATGGTGTCCAAGGCCACCGGTGCCACCCTGCCCCTCCCTGCCCTCCCCTCCCACAGAGAACCAGCCCGCCTGCGCCTCTAATCAGGTGGCTCACCGCCTCCCTCTCGGGCCCCACCTCCTTTCTTCGGAAACGGGGCCCCCACCCAGCCTAGAATTTATAGATGGGCCGAGGCGGGCACCTCAGCACCTGCTGGGTCAGGGAAGCCTCTGCTCGCGGGCAGACCCATGGGAGCAGGCATCACTCAGCTGGAAGGAGGGCCCTCCTCACACGAGGAGCCAACTGGAGCCGGCATCCGTCCCCCCCCCCCCCCAAAATACCAACTAGTCCCTCCCACCTGCCGTGGGGGCCCAACTCCAAAGCCCTTCTGTTGGGAGTCCCCCGCGGGAGCCAGGGCCTCCCAGGCCTGGCAGGAAACTGGTGGCAGAACCTCTTGTGGCACCTCGCCGAGTCTTCAGGAGTTGACTTCTCCCAGCGCTCCAGGGACAGGCTCGGAAAACTTTTCCTAGAGGCCCAAAGGGGCCCTAAGGTCAGCTGTCCCTCCTGTGGCAGGAGCCGAGCCTGGGCTCTGGCCCCGGGGTGAGGGGAGGCCAGGTCGCCCACGTTCTGACTGTTTCTGGAGGAGTCATCTGGTGATACTATGATACCATCGCAGCCTCTTCTTTGAACTTAGAAGTTTCACTTAATCTCAGAACTTCAAAAAGAAAGCACATTTTCCCCCTCTTTACCAAAAAAGGGAAGCAGGTGGGAACTCTGGTGTCCCCTCTGAGCCCGGCTCTGGGCTGGGCTCCAGGCTCATCTTGGGGAGCTAGAAGCCTCTCCCCGGACCTCCAGAACCCTCTCCCGGACCAGGCAGGGCCAGGGTCGTTGCGGCCTGGGTCTTTCTTCCCTCGGGGGCTCCACTGGCAGCATCTGCAGTGGGTCTCCTGCACAGTGCAAGGCTGGTGGTGCCAGCCCCCAAGGGTTGTTGGCACCAGGGACCCACCACACGTCGGCTCGGCGGTTAGTGTTGCCTCCAGCCTCGGACCCATCTGGGGACTGAAATGCTGCGGCCATAAGGAATTCAGGAGTGGGAGAACCAAGGCTTCTCGGGAGGGAACGTCAGGACCTCGTGACCCTCGGGGACCACGTGGACCCCTTTTCCCCCACCATGGTTCAGCCAAGGGCTGGATCAATCTGGACGTCTTTAGCAATAAAAAATGCCGATGTCGTCCTAATTCACCAGGCCCCGAGATGACAGCAAATTTACATTTTTTAATTAAACTAGCAGCCAGTTTTTATGAGAGGGGGTTGGGTTATGCAAATCAAATGGTTGTGTACGGAAGATTAGGAGAGTTTGGGAATAAATTCCACAAATGCTAATAAAAAAAAAAGGAAAGCTAGAGAGGGAGGGAGGGAGGAGAGAGGAAGAGGGGAGGCCCTGGTTCCATTAGGCCCTTTTAGAGTGATTTCCCTGGGGAGGGAACCGGAGGGGGGAGGGGAGGAAGGGAGGAAGCTTTCAGAGGCAGGTAAATCCATCCCGCGGTTGGGAGGCTCCCCAGGATTAGGCCCCTGGCAGGCTGATTCCTAGGCCCTGAGCACAACTGGAAGTCAGGCTGGGAATGGCTGGGAAAACAGCAGTTGAGCCCTTGATGATGATGATGTTGCTGACAGAGGAGCTGGTGTAATTGTCTCTCTCTCCTCCTGGGGAACTTGAGAGAAAGGGGAGGGACTGTCCAGGGCAAGAGATGTCCACTGGAGAATCCAAGGTCAAAGGTCAAACCAAGCCAGGTCAAAGGCCGAGTGGGCAAGAGAGCAGAGTACAGAAGGCAGGCCCTGGACCGCAGGCGGAGCTGGTGAGGGCTAGCCCTGCCCAGGGTTGGCCCGTCATTGGGGCCGTGAGGTTGAGGCGAGCCAGTGAGAGGAATCAATGCCACTTGCCAAGCCAGGCCTGCTGCTTCCTCCCTGGGATAAGCCCAGGGACTCTGAGCTGGGACCCCTTGCTCTGCTTCTGGACCACCCTGGCCCAGGCTTCAGCTGTGGAAGAGGCCAGGCAGGTGGGGTTATAGGAACCGAGCTGGTCGGCCCATTAGCCTCGTCCTTGGAGTAGAATTTCCTAGTAGCTGCAGGCTCCGAGGGCACATGGAGAGTCTCGAGGTAAGGGAAGAAAGGCTGCAGACTTCTTCAGGTTGTACCTGACCCCAGGGAGCAATGAACTTGGCTTCCCTGACGCAGCCCCGGTGTACACTGCTCAGGCTCCTCGCTGTCCTGAGGTCAGCCCGCCTCTGGGCCCGTAGAACTTCCTTAATCCTCTGGTTCAAGGCCAGGTCCTTGCCAGGGGTGGCAGCATCCAGGAACCCAGTGTCCATGGGATTGGGAAGGCTCTTGTACTGTTTCTGGAGGGAAAGGTTCCAGGCCGTCTTTGGGGTAGATAGAGCAGGTTGCCCTCGATTGTCCTTCCCCTAGCCTTTGACTGGCCAGATGGACGCACTCAACCGGTCTGAGCTGGGCCAGTCCCTGAAGTCAGGCTGGGCGCCCATTCTCCCCGTCTCTGGGGGGGTGGGGGTTGGTGCTCCGGCGCCGTCTGGACAGGAAGGAGCATCAGCACCCAGGACGGGACGGGCTGCCTTGGAGGTGGTGCCATTCCCACACAGGCTGCCGCACACCCGCTGGCGACGTTTAGAGGGGCTCGAGCATCAGATGACCTTTTGGGACCCTGGCTCCCCGACTCCAGCTTGGTTTTACCAGGAGGGCTCAGTTGGGTGATCCTGGGGGGAGGAGGGTTGTTGGGTGACGTGAGAAGTGCGTCATGTGGACCTTCCGTTTGATGAGGAGCGTGTGGGACAGGCCACCCTGGGCCTCGTGCTAGGCCTGGAGGACCCGGAACTGGGCTCCTGGGAAGCAGTCCCTGAACCAGCCCTGGTGCTAGGCATAAAGCATCAGAGCAGAATGCGGGCTGGAAAGCCTGGCCTGGCCCTTCAACAGCAGGACGGAAGGACCCCCCCGAGGGACCCCGCCCCAGGCCCTTTGGCCCTGGTAGGGACCAGTCAGGGGAACCCATGAACTCTCCTGTCCAAGAAAGAAACTGGGGGCTGATGGCAGATCCTTTGCCCAGCCCTCTTCATCCCCGTGCCATCTCCCCAACCCCCACAGCCAGGGAATCTGGCGAAGTTGCAGCTTGGGTTTTTATGATGGAAAAATAAAACAAATGGAGGCACCTTTGGAGGGCTGAGTCACGGCAGCAGCAGCTCCTCATTAAAGCACTGCCCTGGCTGAGGTCCCTGCCTGCTGCGGGGCTGGGGCTGGGTGGGGCCCAGGAAGGCCTTGGCCCTGACTCTTCTCCCTGCCCCCCCTGGTCCGCGATGCCCCCGCCCCTCCATCAGTCTGCTCGGGCCGACCCCCCATTCATAGGGGTCCAGGCCCTTTCTCCCCACTAAGGCTTGTGGCTGGAAACTGTCCTCCTTGAACAGGTTCTTGGACCTTGGCTGCCCAGGCTACTGCCACTGACGACGACTCCTCCTCCTCCAGCTTCTCATCATCATCATCTGCAGAGGGGGAAGGAAGTTGCTCTGTAGTAGTTACTGCCTGTGGGTCCCCAGGCAAGCGGCAGCTGTTCCGGGGGAGCTAGGCCAGGGTTCAGCAGGAGCAGGGAGGAGCAGATTAGGGGGAGGCAGACAGCTCCACTTGGCACGATTTTCAAAGGTGGCCCCCCTTAGGGTCCCTCGGGGGTCCGGTGTGCACCCCTCTGGCCTCCTGACCAGGGAGTGGAACAGCAGTCTCACACCCCAGATTCATCAGTACGTGGCGTTCCCTGTTGGGGAGCAGTTGCCCTGCAGGGGGTGTGGCCGGCAACTCCGTGAGCACTTGGGGAGCACTTGCTGCGGGAGATACAGAAATGGAGACCCTGTGCTCCTCCCCAACTTTGTCCGGGCGGCCAGGTGGAGGGGAACGCAGGCGCAGTCGTCTGTGGGCAGGCCATGGTGCGCAGGGTGGGGGCCTGGGAGCTTTGTGAGAGAGTGGCCTTTGAACTTCCAAGGATGGGTATTGGGGTAGATGGAGATAGGCAGAGAATGTCCCCCCACCCCCGTGCCTCCTAGCTGTCCACCCAGCCTCCCCCCTTTTCTTGCCCTCTCACCTCCTCTGGAGCCAGTGGGAACCAAGAGGTTCCCATTGTGTAATCATACTTTTCTGTCACCCTTTGTCCAGACCCCCCAGCTCTCTAGCGCCAGGCCTTTCTGCCTCTCTTCCACCACGTGCCCAGTTGGCCTTGGGAAGTTGGAGGTGAGAGGCGGGCAGGGGATCAGCTGCTGTTGGTGTGCCAGGGCCATGCTCGGCCGAGGCCGGGGAGCATGTCAGCTTCTGCTCCTGCTGCTCAC
Organism: Choloepus didactylus; assembly: GCF_015220235.1. Classification (NCBI taxonomy): domain Eukaryota; kingdom Metazoa; phylum Chordata; class Mammalia; order Pilosa; family Megalonychidae; genus Choloepus; species Choloepus didactylus. The sequence continues at coordinate 238,802,472 of NC_051308.1, forward strand.
GCCATAGCAGGCCTTAGGCGCCGGCTGCTGCTGTGATGTCTCCTGGCAGAGTTTGGTGCAGGCCCAGGTCTCGTGCCCTCCCCTGCAGGTGCTGGTGGAACTGGCTGACTGATGGGCCTCGTCCCCAGGTGCCTCCCGTGCCGCTTGGTGGGGCAGAAGGAGGAAGACAGGAAATGTTGGCTGGTTCCCTCAGGACCTGGGTTTTCATTTCTCGAGAGCTTTCTGGAGCCTGGTTTACAGGAAGGAGTGGGGCTGGGATTAGGGATGACGTGAGGGGGGGCCTACGGATAGAGACGGGATTTGTCTGGTTGGATGGGGACCCCGCCTCAGCTGCTGGGAGCTGGGGGAGCTGGGGTCTGAGGTCAGGCTTTGCCCTTGCAGTCAGCTGCCCTGTGGGGGTCGGCAGGATTGTAGCCAGTGGGTGGGCCGGGACTCTGCCACTTCTCCCTTGCCCGTCCCGCATCCCCTTTCTGTTCTGCCCCAACTCCCAAGCAGACCTCACCACATTGTGTCCATCGTGTGTCTTTCCTCACTAGGTCCCCAGTTCCAGAACCCCTTCAGCTAGGAGGGGGCAAAGCCGAGAGAAGGGGGGTGGGCTCACACTGAGTGCCAACCCAGATTGCCAGGGCTTTGGACCTCTGGCCCACGGACCCCTACCCTGGCATTCGGCTTATCCTCAGGGTTTCCCACAGACCCACCCCCTAGGTACCCTAGGCCCACGGGGCCCCTTCCAGAAGCCCAGAGGGCTTCTCTTGCTACGGCTTTGGCTTAGGCCAGGGCATTGCCTGCCCCTTCCTGAGTTGACCTTGGGCCTGCATTGGCCTTTTCTTTTAGGGCTTTCTCCATGAACCAAAGAGGGCCCCAGGGAGGGAGTGTGCCACCCGAGAACAGGAGACCTTGGGGGCCATGCAGCCGGGAGGTGGGGACTCCAGGGTGGAGAGAAAGCAGGAGGCACCCAGGAGCCAGGAGGGAGTGAGAACTGGAACTTTGGGTCACTGGGACACGTGTCTCCCCGTTGGCTCTGATCCCTGCCTGCCCCTTGCCCAGTGCCTCCCTCCCTGCCCCCACTCAGCCCAAGAGCCCAAGACTGCAGCAGGCCTGGAGGGCTGCTGCAGAGGGGATGCCCCTGAGGGGTGGCCCGGGTGCCCCGCTGCCCAGCAGGGGGCGCCCCCCTGTACCTGCCCCCATGCTTCCGGCACCTGGGAAGGGAGCACTGGGCCTGGCCAGGCCTCCTGGCTGGGGTGGGGGTGGGGCGGCCTCCCCCCCACCCGAGAGGTTCTCTGTGCTGAGTTTGTTTTGCCAGGGTGACCTGTTTAATCATCTCATTTTCTGGTGGCCGTTTATTCCTTGTTTCCACGGTTACGGCCCCATTAAGGGGAGAAGCAGTAAGGCAGCGAGTCAAACAGGTAATAAAAACATTAAGGCCCATGTGTGCAGAGGGAGGATGGGGTGGCCGGGAAGGGGGTGCAGTGAGGTGAGACGGGCCAGGGAGATGCAGAGGAAAGGGGACGCCAGGCTCGTCCTCGGTTCCCCAAGAGGCCACTTGGGGAGAGCTTGTGGCTAGTGGAAGCCGAGGCCCGCCCCCCACCCTGCGGCCTCTTGACCCAGCCCTTCAGGGGGCCGAGACCTGGCCCTCAGCTTAGCGCCATCTCCGAGTCCCCTTCCCTGGCCCTTGGGTCCCCCCAGCAACAGCCTGCAAGTTGGGAGGTGAAGCAGGAAGGAGAAAAGTGGGGGAGAGCCTGAAAAGCTGCCTCCTGGCCTCACCCCAGGCTGGCTGGGCGACCCAGGCCTCAGCCCCTCCGCGCCCTCCCTCGGTCGTGGGGGTGGGGGGTGAGTTCTGACATTGTGTTGAGCCCTAGACTTTTATTCTGCCAACTTTATCAGAAAGCATATTTGTGGTGAGTGCTGCTAACGGGGCCGGTTCTGGTGAATAAATATGCACGGTGTGGACCGCTCCCTGACCTTGAGAGTGGGGCCCAGGGGATGTCAGGAAAGGAAAGCCAACAGGCCGAGTGGACCCCATGGTCGGAAGGGGGCTTTTCCTGGGAAAGGGTGGGATTTGTCTCCAGCAGCATGGTCCATCTCAAGCTCAGGTACACCTAGCTGAGGCTGGGTCGTGTGACTGTCACATCTGTGGAGGGGGCCGAGAGCTCTTCCTGCTTCTGGGCAGCCGGTTGCTTCTGCAGCGGTGGAGCCAACGGATTCACCTGTGGCCTCCCCAGAGCAGCCCGCCCTCCCTTCCTCTTGTAAATGGAAACTGCATGAAAGCCGGGCCCTTTTGTCCGGCCCCTCTGAGCCCAGGGGCACCGGCCTCCCTCCCAGTGTCCCTGCCTCCCTTCCTGGGAGCTCTGTGGGCCTCCCCAGCCCCTCGTTCTGCCCTTGAGGTTGGCAAGTGAGCAGACGGAGCCAGTGGGGCTGACAGAGAGCAGAGGGCGAGACTGGGGGCTTCCTTTAGCCAGGAAGAGTGGGGTCAGATAAGAAGTGGCAGTGCCCTTGGGCTCTCCAGCCAGCCCCGCTTTCCCTGAGGCCTGGGGTGTGTTGGTTGGCTCCAAGGGGCTCCTTGGGGTGGGTTAGGAGCCTGCTTCCTTGCTGCCTCCAACAACCAAGTCCCAAGCAAACTCACTAAGGCTTGTGTCTCCAGTTATTTTCAAAGTCAGTTTCTGGTTAGTGAGAGGGGAAGGTATGGGAAATGGGGGAAACCCTCTGGCTGGGAAGTGTGTCTTGGGAATGGGCCTAGATGCGTTAATATTCTGATCAAACAATTAAAAATAGAAAATGCTCCCGCGGCACCAGCTGCCGAGGCTTCTCAACAACTGTCACCAGTGGGTTCGTGGGGCAGGTGGCACTGGGAAGGAGTTTTTCCACAAACAGCAAATATCAGAGATTACAGTGCGCCCCCACCCCCACTTCCCTCTCAGGACCCCAGCCAGGTGTTTAGGGGCTCCAGGTTCTGCCCAGATGCCCCCTCCAGGGCCTGGAATTTGGGTTCTGTGCAGCCACAGTGCAGGTGAAGTCATCACCAGATGCCTGGGTAATTGCTTTAAGATTCTAACTTAAAACAAGATGAAAACATATATTCCTGGGTGGGGAGTAATTTCCCATCTAATAGTAAATTAATGAAAGAATTGCAGCAGAGGGCCTGGCTGGTGGGCCACACATGTCCGACAAAGCTTAGCTGAGTGGTTCTAGAGCAGGAGAGGCTCTAGACCAAATCTCAGTCCCCATTCCCATCCCTTGGGTTCCTCTCGGGCCCACAGTGGCCTGCTGGGTTGGAGACCCTCTCTGTGTGGGCTCACAGTCCCTCTCAGTGATGGGGACCAGCTTTGCAAACCCCAGAATGGGAGAGGCTAAAGTCTCAGCTTCCGTGGCCCAAGAAGCCCACGTCATCACCCCCCCAGGTGGTGGCAGCACTTTCCTTGATGCCCGAGAGGGCACGACCTCAGGAGCCAGACACCGTGTGGACCCTGGGGAGAGTTTCGGATGGTCAGAACCACGTAGTCAAGGATGCTGTGACCTCACGGGAGGGTCACCAACTGTCCTGATAGGCCCAGGATTGTCCCCGTTTTAAAACTGGAACTCCCACATCCCATGAATGCCCTCCATTCCGGGCCAACCACAACAGTCAGTCAGCCCTGCTTGGAGGCAGGAGCCGCGACAGTGGAGAGGGAGAGCCCCAGGATGTCACAAACTAGAATATATCTCTTTCCAGTGCGGGTTTTTCCACTTAAAACTGCTCAGTGCTTCTGAAGGCCATGCCCCCCATGGCTGCCACCCTTGGCCAGGTGCATGTGCACTCAGGTGGGGGTGCACGTGGCTCCCCAGGCATGACAGGCGCCAACTGGAAACACTGATGGGCATAGAGAGGGTCTTCAGCTACCACCCACCCCCCAACCTGGAACGGGTGCTTGTAAGGACAGTGGTGAAATGGGCAGAATCACGACACAGACCCCTCGAGTCCGCGTAGGGCCTTCCTTCCGAGTAGCTCTGAGCACACCACCCTTGTATCTCATTTCTCCTCACCCGTTCCCCAGGAGAGAGTGAGTTGTCCCGTGTCACAGGTGCGGAGTGGGGCTTCCTTCCCGGGGGGGGACACGCCATCCCAAATGGTGACGAGGGAGGGTGCACAGGCTTCAGGCCCCCGGCATGGGCCATGCTGCCGGGCCCAAAGCCCTGGGGGTCTCTGGGCTTCACGTGTCCCATTAGTAATAGCTGACGCCATCCCTGGGCCTTCCATGTGAGGATAAAATGAGTTCGTTGATGCAAATGCATTTCGGGCTTTTTGGAGGAAAGCGTCCATTATTGCTTCCCCCTGAGAAAGAGGCGCTCCCACATGCTTGTGGGGATGGCGGAAGGGGAGGTGAGGAGCATTCTGGTTTGTGTCTCTGGCGAAATGGAAACGAATGGACTGGAAGCAGAGTACCTCAGGAGGGAAGTCTGAGTGAGCGGGCGTTCTCCTAGGAGACAAGTTTGCAGATGCGGGCTTGTTGGATGTTTCTGTGAAAGCCTCGACTTTGCTGGAAGGAAAGATTGGGACGTTGTCCCCTGGTTCACTGGGAGACCATTTCAGTTTGGCCCAGGGTGGGTGTGTCACCCCCAGCCTTAACAGCTCCTAGAAGCAACGGGGTCACCTTGGAAACCAACTGGGTTAACCTCGCCACTGTCCGTCCCTGCCCGGGGTTCTAGCCTGGGCGCTGCGCTGAGTTTGTGGGGGTCCTGGCTTGGATGTACTTTGAGAGGCCGCAGCTCTGTCCCTGTGTCGACCACACGGCACTTTAGGAGACAGGGGACAGCCAGGTGTTTTGGGGAAGCCCTGTGCTACTTGAGAGGCAGCCACACTCTCACCTCCCACATCCCTACACCCCAGAGGAAGGAATTACAGGGCAGTAGAACCGAGACTTCCTAGTCTAAACAACCCAGGAAAGCCCACTCCGAGGGCACGCCAAGCCGGATCCACAGATGGTGCACTCGGCCGCGGCTGGGAGGCTGGTGGCTCTGCACGTTGGGTGTTATGTGGCAGTTGCTGCTCGCGTGGGCGGACTGGTGAATTCCAGGCTGGGGGGATCTGAGCAGGGCCCTCCTTTTATCCCTGGGGTGGGAAAGGCTGGGCAGAATTTGAGGAGAAAGGCTCCTCCAAGCACACCACCCCGGCCGGAGGTCGCAACCCCTCTCTAGGACCATGTGGGGTCCCCTTCCCAGGATCCCACCTGCCCAATAGGAAGGGTCACTGCTGGGCGCCTGGGGAGGGCTTCAGGTGGGTGGTGAGCGGAGCTGCTCCTGAGAGAGCCCAGGGAAGGGTGTTGTCTGTCTCCGGGTCCCTCCGTGGCTCAGGGGCAGAGTGAGCCAGGCTCCTTGCAGGGAAGGTGTTAACAAACAGCAGGTGATTAAACATGACAAGCGGTGACATTTCTGTGCAGGGTTCTCAGTCCCGGCAATGCCAAGAATGAAGCTATAAACCCTGACATTTTGTGTTATGCACTGAGAGGTTTTTAATAGACCTCCCTCCCTCTTCCCCAGTCAACTTCTCCTCCCCTCCTGCACCCCCGCCCCCCGGGGTGCCCCCACACCACAGAAACCTGCTCCCCACTCAGCCCAGCCTCCAGGAGCCTCAGGGCCCTCGGACCCTGGCTGATCTCTGCGGGTCTCTTGGTCTCCAGCCTTTGCCTGTCCTTGCTCTCAGACCCTCCTTCTTGCCCTGCAGGGCCAGGCACCCCACTACCTCCCCCCACCCCGGCCTCTGGTTGATCTGTTGTCCCCTCTCCCCTGTCCAATTCTCCCACTCCCCCCAGTTCCCTTCCTGGATCCCTCCCTCCCTCGCCTCCTTTTTTTGGGTCCTGATCTCACAGCCTCACCCTCGGCTGTGGCTTTCCCAGTTGTCTGGGGCGGCAGGTGGCTGCCCCTGTGCCCTCTTTGTGTTAATGACCTTTTCAGACAGACTTACAGCGGGTGGAGGGCTCTGGCAGGGCCGGGTGTGGGATTTCCCCCCATCTTTTTTTTTTTTTCCCCCCTTCAATTTCCTTTTCTCTGTTTTGGGACGGAGGCGGGTGGAGGGAGAGAAGCTGCACTTCGCTGCCAGCAGTTGCTGGGTTTGTTCGGAAAGGGACTGGCTGGCCAGCGACAGTTGTTCCTCTGCAGAGAAATGTTGGAACAACTGGGGCCGCTTTTGTTCTCTGGGCAGAGCCCTGTGAAGGGCGTTTGGAGGTGAACCTGGGGCTCAAGAGAGTTAGAGACCCAAGGGAAGGGGCTTGGGCCTCCATCCCACCCAAGGAGCCCCGCACGCTGGCAGGCAGGGTCTGGGAGCACGGTGGGGTGTAGTGCCGGAGTCGGGCCCCAGGCCGGCCCCCAAGTTTCCCCCTCATGAACTTGAGAAAACCTTCATTCTCTGTATTCATTCAGTAACTGTTTACCGGGCCTGGCACTGGGCTAAAACAGTGGTCCCGGCCCTCAGATCTCGGAGGCTTGAAAGGAAGATGGCTAATCAAACAGGTTGTTACCGAAGGGCCAACTCTGCATGGTGTGGCCGTTTCAGAAGGCTTCCCAGAGGAAGTGAGATGTCAGCTGGGACCCCTGAACCGGGAGGAGGAGGAGGCGGAGGACCAGGGGGAGGATCAGGGGGAGGAGGAGGAGGACCCAGTGTTGAGGGAGGAGTTAAAGGCACAGCGTGAGAGGCAGGTGTGCTGGTCAGCAGGAGCGGGCGGGAGACGGATGGTGGCCGTGCCACCCCACTGCACTGCCCCAGAACTTGCTCTGCTGTCTGCCCTCTAGGAACACTCCCCACATGGGCCAAGCATGGCTCGGGACACGATGGGAATGAGGCTCAGCCCTGCCCCAGTGGGAGGGAGAGACAAGGAAGTCAGTGAGTGCCACCAAGGACAGGCTGCTGCCACCTTCCCGGCCTCCTTGTCCCCTTTGCCGATGTTACGGACAAGGGACAGGGGAGAGGATGTGGACCTGTGTGGAGGACGGAGCTCCGGGGGGGACAGGAAGCAGGGACCCTGGGCCACCCCTTCTCACCAGCCTGCCTGCTGACTCCCAAGGCCGGGGACGGACCCCAGGAAGCCGGCCTTGCACCTGTGGCCTCTGTGCTCTCAGTGGTGTTGGGAACTCCCAGGACCCTGAGCCCCTTCTCCGAGTGCCCAGGGCTGAGCGGAGCGCTTGATGACGGGTGCCCAGGATGTGTCTGATGCACTCAACTGAAGCAGAAGGAGGAGGAGGCGGCCTCGAGGTGGCCTGTGGGAGTAGGGTCGGTGAGGAGGCTGCGGGCGGACCTTGGGGCTCTGGTGTCCCAAAACCCAGGCTCTGCAGGGCCAGCCCCCCAGCTCCTCACCCGCACCCCAAGCTGGCCTCGCACCACTCAGGCTCTGAGCTCCCGACGAGGGGCGGCCATTAGGCCTGCTGCCTGGAAGGGTCTCGCCAAGCCTTGGGCACACTTCCTTCCCCTCCCCACTCAACTTTGGCCCGGGGGTCCGGCCCAGAGCACCGACCTCCATGTTGATTCCCTGAGGAAAAGGAAGCCCCCAGGGTTGATTTCAGCCATGACTCGCCTCCCCACCCTTCTGCCAGGCTTGGCCTGGGGTGCTTAATGCCACCCTTTGTCACCCATGCCCTGGAGTCCAGCCCAGACCCCCTGAAGGCCGGGGGCTCAGCCTTCCTCCCTCCCTGGGCTGCTGGGTGGGGGTGGGGGGTGTGCCCAAGGGGAGAGGAGGGGAGTCCCAGGGCCAGGGCTTGGCCCGCTGCCCCTGCAGATCCAGAGCCAGGTTTTACTGTAATCCCTACATCCTGTTGCAGATCCTTAATCAGCTGGAGCTCAGGTTGGACCCTGTGGTGACACTCGGGGCTGTAGCATGGAAAACCTGAAGTGGAGCTTCCGGACCTGGGCTCGGGGCTGTGAGGAGGCGGCAGGTGGATGGGAGGAGAAGGCAGCCAGAGCAGCGAAGGATGTGGATGGGGCCCAGACCCTGTACCAGCGGCCCAGGCTGGGGGTGGAGGAGCAGCTGATGCAGGCTGGGAACCAGGGAAATGAAATGTGAGGGGCCTGGAGGCCCGAGTGGGCCCTGGAGAACTCTTCTAGAGAATGCCAGAGCCCACAGGGGCTGCCCCACTGCCCTTTAGCCCCCTGCAGACAACTGGCACGGGGTCACTCTGATAGTGAGCAGCCAGGAAACAGCAGAAAGGAGACCCTGGGTGACATTAGTTCCAACGGTCTCCACTGGCCAGGGTCTCAATCCAAGGCTGGAAGTGTTCCTGGCCTGCTAGGAGGGTTGGGGTACAGGGCTGTCCGCCCTAGGCGTGGGCAGCCAGGGGACCAGGTGCTGTCAGGGAAGCAGGCAGGGGCCCTTGGCAGGGAAGCAGGGGCCCGGCAGCAGCCGTTCCTTCCCCCAGGAGCAGCCCAACCCGGTCCAGGGCTCCACAGCCACCCTGGCCCGTTAGTCCAGCCCAGCTCCGCAGACCCTCCTTTAATCCCGGGGAAGAGTTGGGGGCAGCAGGAGGGGCCTCTTTCCGGACCCCAACTCCTCTCAGCCCAGGAGCAGTGGTGGGGGAGTAGGAGGCAGATGCCCAGGCCCCAGAGAGCAGAAGTCAGCAGTGGGCTGGCAGGCAGCGGGCGGGCAGACGGGCGTCCGTCCTGCCAGGGGCCCGGCTAGGCTAGGCAGACAGCCTCTTTTCTATATGGAAATGAAGAATTTAGGCTAATGGAGCTCAACCATCTCTAATTTTGCGATGGCAGGAGGATTTTGATTGAAAGTAATTAAGCAAGCTAGCTGTAAAATTAATTAAAGCAAAAGGGGGGGATTTTTTATTGGATTGGATAGCGATATAGCGTCTGTCAGGCGGGGGACGGGTGGGGTGACCTGAATCCTCTGCCCTCCCCCCTCCCACTCGGGACGTTTATGTCACTTTAATCTCCTTACAGCGGCTGCTGTGCATTTGTTTGAAATAATCAAGGAAATATGGTCAGAAATTGTCAGCTTTCAGATCTAATTTACCTGACGGTCCCTGCGCGAGCCGGCGCGGCCCAGGGAGTGAGCGTGCGTGAGCGGGCAGGGCTGGAGTGGGCACCGAGGGCGCTGCGTGTCGGCCCCTCCGAGGTGGGTGGGGGGCGCTGCCCGGCCCTGGGCACCTCCCTGGGCTCTCCCCCTTGCCTGAACAGGCCCCCGCCCCCACCCACCTGCTGCCTCGTCCCCCCACGGTAACCAGCTTTGGGGTTTAGGGGATATCGGATTAGGGAGGTGACGGTAATTCCTTATTCCAGATGGTGACAACTGCTAAACCCCTCCGCCAGGCCCTCAGTTTTAAAAAAAGACACCCAAATTAGTCCCCTCGTGGCACCGTTGTTGGCCTCGGGCAGGGGACTGTGGAGATGGGCTGTGGGGTAGGTGGGGCGTCCTCCCTCTGCTGCCATCCCCGCCTTCTCTCCTGGGGCTGGTTTGGGGCTGGGATTACCCATCCCAGGCCCTTCCTCTAATCCCAGGATGGGGGCCTCACAAGTTCTTGGGGGTCTCAGCTGCTGCATGAGGAAGGTGCCTGCCTCAGATATGTGCACCCACCCTCGCCCCCACCCCAGGATCACGTGGCACCACCCACAGACCCGGCCCATTTTACAGAAGCTAAGCCCAGGCAGCCAGGCTTTGCTTCTGCTTCCCTTGGGGAAGCCTGCATCCTGGAGATGCCATTTCAGAGCTGGGGGTGCCCTTGCCCTGGGTGAACCCTCTCCAGCCGGACACCCGTATGGAGCTGGGAGCTGCTGGACCCTGGAGCAGCCTCCTCTTAAAACAGCAGCACCCCACAGTTTGACCTGCCAGTCATGATGTGGCCCAGGTCAGTGAGTGGCTGCTGGAGTCCGGCTGTTTCTGATGAGTGGAGTGGCCTGGCCATTCTGCAAGTGTCTCAGTTGTGCCTCAGTTCCCTCCCAGTTTAAAATTCCAGACCAACCTAGGACAGCCTCCGTCCGCCCTGGGAGCTGCCACCCTCGTCACTGGGAGGCTTGGACCTGAGTGTAGGCCGCCCTGGGGGCTCCTTACCCAGCCAGAGCTCCGTGCTGTGGCCGTGGGACAGGGAGAAGGTTGGGAGTTCTAGAAACCTCAGCTGAGGCTGCAGCCTGCTCCCCGTTGCCCACCTTCAAGCGTGACCATCCAAAGGCCTCTGTCCCTACCTGCCGTCTTTGGGAGATGGCGTGGGCATTGTGCCACCCAAATTCCCGCTGCCGTGCCCTCTGCCAGCCCTTCTCTTACCCCTGAGTGCGCCTTCCCCTGCCCCCTCCTCCCACCCCAGCCGGAGCTTCGGAGCCGAGTGACTCAGTCTGCCTCCTCCAGCAGCGAGGGAGTTTGAGCTCCTGTCTTTCCTTCCACCCTGACTCCCCAGCAGCTGGAGTCTGGGGAGGCATGGCCTGCCCCCTCACTGTGCCTCGACCCTCCCCTCTCCCCTCTCCGTGAGTCAGGCAGCTGGTAGGGGGTGGAACCCCAAATTGCTCTGCCTAGGAAAGAGGCGGGGGAAAGCCACTGGCTCCTGTCCACTTCCTCGGGGCAAAGTTCTGTGTGCCTGGAGCCCTGGAGGCATCAGGGACCCTGGGGCCTGGCTGCTGCCCTGGCTGCTGGGCCAGCAAGGGCCTTGGGGAAAGGCCGTGCTGGGCTGGGCGCCATGGGGGCTCAACCAGAGCCAGAGTCCCTGCCCTTGGCTCCCTCCAGCTGCCCAGGAACCAGATCCCAGGAGAGATGGGGTGATAGAGCCACTCTGGCCAGGACCCAGCATCTCACCTCCATGCCTGGCTCATGGCAGCTCACAGCTGCCCACGTGGCTGGGATGGGGGACCCAGGAGGCGCCCTGGCCAGGGGCCCTGTGGGCTGATTGATGGGTCCGGGGGCTTTTCTCTGGGCTCCATGCTGGTCCCGGGCTGCTGATGGCAGGCGCTGAGGTGGAGAGAGGGCACGGCAGGAAGAGGATCCCAGGCAGGCCTGGGCAGGTTGGTGCACTGAGGCACGGACGGAGGTGGAGGAGACCAAGCAGAGGAGACGTGTCAGCTCAGAGGGGTGAAGGGGCATTCTCATTGGGTCCCCGAGTCAGCCCTTTGCTCTGCCTTGGTGGGAGGGATCCAAGTTCAGGGGTGCTTTACTGAAAAGCAACTTCTTAGAACGAATCCTCTTCAGTGAGGAGAGAGCCTGGATGCTACAGTGGCTCTCCTCGGAGAGGAAGTCCAGGAATGGGCAGGTGGCCATGGGCACTGGAATCGTGAGGACGGAGGCTGGTCACCAGGACAGCACAGCCCCTCCCCACCCCACCATGTGCACCTGCCCACAGCAGCCTGGGCCCGGGGACGCCGGCCAAAGGAAGGAGCCAGAGGGCAGCTTGAGGACTGAGAGGTCAAGGGCCTGCCCGGCTGTCCCTTGGTGTCCATCACCTGGTGATGTGGGTTTGTCTCCACATGAGACATATGCTCATTGGGGCCACCCAGGGCTCCCGCTGTCCCTTCTTCCTCTGTCCCCAAGGCTTTGAGGAGAAAGCACAGCTCTGGAACCCAGCTCAAGGATGCCTGGCCTGGGTCCTGCGGAGGCTTAGGCTCCTCGTCCATCCTGCTCCTTCCCCTAGAGCCTCCGAGGCGGAACTTCTGGAATCGAGGACTGAGAAAAGCGAAGGATAACTGGTCCAGCCCTCCCCAGCAGGTGCTAATCAGACAAGATCCAGGCCCAGCCCCCTCTGAGCCTCAGAGCGAGGACTTCTCCAGCGGGAGCCCGGCCTGGCCTGGCTAGCTGGGGGCTTTGTCCCTTCAGGTGGGACCCAGCCTGTATGAGGGCGGCCAGCCCATCTCCCGCTCCCAGAGTGGGGAGAGGAAGTCTTTCCCCTGAGACCTGACTCAGGCTTAGCAGGGGCTGGGGGTCGCTTCAGGAGAGCTCTTGAGAGTGTGGCCATAGGGGGAAGGGTGGGGAGCCTAGAGTGGCTGAATGCAGCCCCCAGGAGTCCATTAACTGTGGGGTCTTTTGAGGTCACGGTGCCAGGGGTACCTGATGCCCACCCGAGGTCCCGGGCTCCCGAAGTGCCTGGGGCCCAGCCTGGCCTGGCCTCACACCCTTCTTGGCCTCCCCCAGCAGCCCCCAGCCCCAGGCTGGCGGCTTTCCTGCCGGAGTCTGCCCTGCTCTCCTGCTCCAGGAGCCACCCCTGCTACCCCGGCTCCGGCCGGAGCAGTGGGCCACACAGACCCCGGGTGGGCCCCCCTCGCCCTGCTCCGCCGGCCTGGCCTTGCTTTCTCGCCCTTCAGGCCTGAGGTTCCCCTGGCCCAGCCCGGCCGGGTCCTCTGTCCCCCCTGGCTTCTACAGTTGCATTTTGCTGCCAGCGCAGGGCACTGAAAAACTGCTGGCACTGCCAAAAACCCTGTGTGCTATGACTCCCCAAACATCCCTTTATTTTTATTGTTCTGTTAATTACTGTTTAAACTTTAATAAGTCACTTCGTCAGGAGGGGGGACCTGCCGTGAGCTTTTCTGTGCAAACATGGGCCAGGAGTGACTCGGGTGTAATATAACCCTTTATGTGATGTGGGAATGTTTAGATTGTAACAGAAACTTGTTATTTTAATGACAGTTAAGGGAGGTGGCATCCAAGCCCAGAAAAGGAGGGAAGGTGGGTGGCAGCCCTGTTCCCCAGGGATCCCCACTGTGGACTTGGGGTGGCCTGGCCTTGCCAGGGTCCCAGCAGCAGTGGACCCCTATCCGGGTTGGAGTAGCTGCAGGCTGGCTTGCCCAGAGGGAGGGGTGCCCTCCTGAGGGAGAATCAGGAGCTCCAGGGTGAGGAGGGATCCCTGCCCGCAGACACCTCCTTGTCTAGTGAGCATGAACCATGGCTGCCAGGCCCTGTGCCAGGCATGTGCCATGGGCCACACAACCTCATCCTTTCCATCCTCTGCATTCCAGATCAGGAAACTGAGGTCCAGGGCAGGAAAGCAACGTGCTTCAAGTCACAAGTGGTGAAGAGGTGGAGCCAACTGTCTGATGTTGATTTGTCTGTTGTGGAAGCTGCCAAAGTCCAGATGCCTGAGTGTGGTCTGGGAGAGCGGGATGCCATCCTGCAGCTACAGGCTGGGAAGGGCTTCAGGCCAGTTGCTGGGATCTAGGATCGGGGCTTCAGGCCACTTGCTGGGATCCAGGATCAGGGCTTCAGGCCACTTGCTGGGATCCAGGATCAGGGCTTCAGGCCACTTGCTGGGATCCAGGATCAGGGCTTCAGGCCACTTGCTGGGATCCAGGATCAGGGCTTCAGGCCACTTGCTAGGATCTAGGATCATCCTCCTCAGCAGGGCTCCCCTCATGGGTCCCCTGTGCCCATCCTACCTCCTCTAATTCCTTATCAGGAAAAGAGTTGGAAGGGAAGCCGAATCAAGTCATCCCTTGGTCTGGAGTCAGAGCCACTTGCTCTCCTCACGAGGCCTGGCTCTGTCTCTGAGGGAGTTTAAGGGACTGGGGGTAGGGGTGATGGCAGCCAAGCTGTTCCTCTCTTACGCTCTCTACCCAGGCCTGCTCCCAGAGAGGAGTGACACCTGGAGAGGGCACCTTGCCCCCAGCCTCTTGGGCTTCTTCAGGGACCATGGGACTCCTTGCACCCATTCCACCTCCTTTGCCTTCACTCTGTCCCTCTGTCTGTCCATCATTTGCACCACTGAGCATCCGCTGTATACCAGGCCCTGAGCATGCCCTTGAGAAGCCCAGGCCTGCTTGGGGTTGGTGAAGGGCAAGGCTCCGGGGACTGCCAGCGAGGGGCCCGGGCACTCTGCCTGGTCTCTTCGCAGACCGAGGGTCCCCCAGGAAAGCCCACCCCTCACTCTTCCCTGCCTTCGCTGGCCAGGACCAAAGGTTCAGTCCCCAGGTTCTTTGCTCTGGAGGCGAGACCCCCCAGATGGCGGTGGCGTGGGCCACGAATCGCTGAGGTTTTCCTTTTCCAAGCAGTGCGTTTCCCTAAATTGTCTTTGACTGCGTGCATGGGTAATGAAAGTTTATGCCCTTGTTAGAAGGACAGGCGGCCAGTTCCAGTTAGAACTGGGGCTGTCTCCCTGCCAGCCCCCCGCAGCCCCCCTCCCCGGCAGGAGAGAGAGTGTGAGCACGAGCGTGTGAGCACACTCGCCCCTCCTTGGTGGACAGGCTGTTAGGAGAAGGGAGAGGGGATGGGAAAAAAAAAAGAAAAATTTTCCATATTTGTGTAAGTTGCTTTAAAAGCATTTTATCATGTCATAAAAAAGGGAAAGTACTCTCAGAAATTGATCCTCTCCGCCAGCCCATTGGACAGAAGGACGTTGGGATGTTAATGACCATCCTGCTCCGGGGTGGCTTATTAAAAAATTTATACATAAATGCTTAAAATTGCATAAATTATTTAAAAAAAACCAACAAAGTAAGCAATTTGAATTCCCTCTTTTCCTCCCCTTCTCGGGCCCCCTCTGCATCCCCCTTTTCCAGCCCCCGGCCCGGGGCCTCCGGGTCCCCCGGCTCCTTTCCGCTCTCCTCCGGGGGTTTCCTGCACTTCTCCACTTCCCACCGCATCCCCCCAATGTCTGCCCTTCCCTCCCGGGGCTTCCCTGCCTCACCCACAAATTAAACAGCCAGCCCACCACCAGACACTCGCCAGCACACACACTAATAAAAACACCACTAATAATGCCCCGAATCGCAAAATTAAATATTAAGGCCAAAGGAGGCGGACGTGGAGCGGAGCCGCCGCCACCATCGCCGAAGTTGGAGCTGATGAGTGTGTCTCTCGCAGGCGTGGAATGTCACCCACACATCCTGGAGACCGGAGTGGGGAGTTTTATGATGGTTTTTCATTGATTTGTTTCCCCAGCGCAGCTGCCGACCTCTATTGAGGGACAAACATAATCAGCACTGACGCAAATTAGATGGTTATTCGTTTTGAAAATTGACAGAAAAACAATAAAAAAGATGAAATGCTCCCAAATCAATAGATATAATGAAATTCAAATAATCCGAGAGATGAGGTCTCCATGGCAACTGATAATGTGGAAAAGAAAACAATTTAATAAAGGACAGACACACTTTGAAAACAGATTGGGCCCGGGGAGGGGGGCGGGCTGGCGGGCGGGGGGCTGGAGCGCGGCTGCCAAGTGAGGGATCACTGTCCGTCCCAAGGACACCCACCATAATTAAGCGAGGCTTTCGGCCCCAGAAAGTGCAGATTCAGGTTTTAATACACAAAATTATTTCAGGAGCAGTGAATCGGAAAGTCGTTTGTAATGACCTTCCTGAGAGGCCCGGGCGCGGGGCATGTTGGAGGCTGGGCGGCCGGGCCGGCTGAGTTATGGCATATTTGTGTTTTTATAGTGCAAAGGGGAGGGGGTGCTGGGGGGGGAGGGGGGAGAAGGTTAAACAGTATTTACAGCTCAGTTGTTTTCCGAGGAAAGAGAAATAGAGTTCACGGGGAGACGCAGGCGGGTGGTGGGCAGACGAGCCAGGGGGCCGCCAGGGCCGCGAGGGGAGGAGGTGGGCCGCGGCAGGCCTCCCCCTCGGGCCGCCTGGGCCGCCTCTGGCCCTCCCAGGGGATGCTGGGAGTGGTCTCCCCGCTCTCCGCTCCAGTCCCTGGTGGGGCTCAGCCCATGGGACCTTCCAGGTCTGGGGCCAATGCCGGGATGGGGTGGGAATACACATCAGGGCATTTCCAAGGCCGCCATGGAAAGGCCACCTTGGGTGCTCACCAGCCATGGGCCCCCTTCAGGCAGCGCTGCCCTTCCCGAGCCGGCTGCCGGGTCTGGGGTGCGCGTGGCCCTGGGCAAGCGGGTGGGGACTGGGAAACTAGGTCTTTGGCCTGGGGTGACTGCACAGCCCATCAGGGGCCTGGGACATGCAGGCCTCAGCCCTGTGTCCCTGCCATGTGCCTGCCTTGGGGATGCAAAAGGGACCAGCTCAGTCCCCTTGGGCCTGGCAGAGGCGGGGACCCCAGCACAGCTCGCCTAGAGCAGGTGGTGGGATCCCACTGGAACCTGCCTTGAGCCCTCCCCAGGCCCCCCTCCCTCAGGTCATCTCCTATTATGGCCACAGAAGGAGGTGACCGAGCCGGGTTCCCGCCCCAGCACCATGACCGCCGGCGGCGTTTCCAGGTTCCCACAGCCACTCCACTTGTGGACGTGCGAATGCAATGCGGCTGTACAAATAGATGCCGAGCGTGTGTGTGTGTGTGCACACGGGCGTGCACGCCACTGTGTGCGTTTGCTCAGTGTGTGTGTTTTAGATCTCCCCTGGGTGGTAACTCTTTTTCTCTCCCCTTCCTGTGTGGCTGTGACCTGGGGGAGATTGATAGCCAGCCTGGGCGGTGGATGCTAACAGTTCCCCTGATTTATAGAGTTACTTACGCTAAGTGAGGCCACTTAGACTCGTCTGGATAGTAAACCTTTTAACTGGACTAAAAAATCATAATAAATAAATAAACAAAGGGGGACAAGCCAGGGCCAGCGGCGTGTCCCCCCGCTCCCAGCTCAGAGCCATTGAGGACCAGGGGCCCAGACAAGAGCCCCAGGGGAGCAGCTGCCTCCCCTCCCACCTTCTCTTCCGAGCTGGGAAAGAGATTGGGCCCAAGAGGGAAGGACATCCCCCAGGGGACCAGTCCAGGCCCCAGGGAGGGGTCCCAGCAGGGAGAGACGGGGGAGGGAGCCGACAGGATGGAAATGGGCCACGAGGTGGGGGGAGAGCATGATGCGGCCCAGGGGGTGTCTGGGGGAGCAGGGGAAGTGCGGGGGCACCTGTTTCTGGGAAAGTTTCCTTGCTCCCCAGCCTCGCCACTCCTGGCGGCTCCTGGGGGACACGTACTTTCACAACAGCCGTCACTCTCGGGTAACGACTTTTGAACGTCTGCTCCCTTGTCTGAATTTTTCCTCGTCCGGGATGGCTGGAGCCGTGTCCATCTGACTTGCTCACGTTGTGTCCGGCACCCAGGGAGCCTTTGTTGAACGAGCAGGGGCACAGCACCCCAAGGCCAGGGCTCATGGCCGTCAAGGGTAACAGGGAGGTGACTCGAAATGCAGGTCATGTGGGGAGGCAGAGGAGTGGGGTTTAGGAGCGTGAACTTGGAGGCCTCCTGTCCCGGTGGCAGTCTCCAGCTGCCCCACAGCCCCCGGCTTCCTCATCTGGAGACGGGACACTCCAGCCGGCTGCCTGGGGACAGGTCTGTGTCACATGGGTGGCACCATCCCGGCACAGAGGCCAGGCCCACCCTGTCCTGGCCCCTGCCTCCCACCCCCTGATATACAGCGGGCAGTAGACTGCCCAAAGGGGAGAATGCATCCTTAGAAAGAAATACGTCCTCATTTTTCTTAAACACCGTTTCCACTGAGTGAAATGTTTAGAAGGGACGCGCAGGGAGAACTTTATTTCCTACCAGGGAGTTCAGAGCCACCAAGCAGAGCCCATAAAGCACCGGGAGCCCGGGAGCTGACAGGCAGCCCAGCCCCAGCTCCATCACTCATGGGTCGGGGAGGGGCCCCCACCCGGCCCCCCGGGACCGTCCCCCGCCCCACGGCAGGACGGTGGGCTCCAGACCCTCTTCTCCGGGAGAGGAGATGGAGTCGTTCTTCCAGCCATCTCCAGCCCTCCCCCCCAGGGATCGGGGACTGGGGGGCCAGGTGCAGCGCCAGGAGCCCCCTGTTCTCACTGAGACCCCGCAGGAGCCCTGGCCCTCCACAGCCTTTGGGGGCGGCACTGCCATCGCGGGCCCCTCTCCCAAGGCCCTCCCTTCATTCGATTTCTGAAGCTGGCTGATTTGAATATTTATAAATATCAGTAAATTATTTATTGTAGCAATCTGCTGCACCATTTTACCCATCGCAGTTAACACTTTAGGGGGCTCTGTGGTATGGGAGCAGGGAGTGGGGGTGAGGAGACGACAGGGCTGGGGCGGAAGGAGTCCCCACAGGGAGGACTGGGGCCTTCGTGGGGATGTAGCCGGGGTGGCTCCGTCCCCCTGCTGAGCCCTGGTCCCCAAGACCCTCCTCCAGCCTGAGCCGGGGCTCTGGGGGTCCTCATAACTCCCAGGATCCGTTTCCTCCTTTACAGAGTGGGGGCAACACTGGTGCCTGCGTCCCTGGCTTGCTCTGGGGAATCTGGGCACCAGAACCCCAAAGGTGGGCAGCTTGGTCACTGCCCCTCCTTTCCTCCACCCCCAACCGGGGTCTGCTCAGCCCAGACAGGAGCTGCCTGCCGGGGCCCCCGGAAGGGTGGAGAACTGGGGAGCCTGGGCAGGGCCATCTGTTAGGATGAGGGGAGAGAGGCCGAGAGGGCAGCCTGCCCCTACCCAGCTCTCCAGCCTTCCTCTTCTGAGCCAGAGAAGGGTTCCCAGCCTGGGGATCTTGTGCCTAGCTGTGGGGCCACATCTTGTCCCCGTCCAGGGTCCTTGCTGCCCAGACCTGTGCTGACCCAGATGTTCCACCTCTCGCTTTACCACCATTTATAGGGGAGAGAGCTCCCCCGGAGCTGGGGGCTGGGGGCTGTTGGGCAGCCGAGCCGGGGCATGAGCTCGTGGGCATTGGGGGCCCAGGCTCTGAACCATGGGGTGGAGCCACCTCCCTTGTTCTCCACAGCCGGTCCGGAGCCCTGGGGGACCAGGGGCTGCCCTGTTCTCTGCCCCAGGCCTGGCCAGGCCCCCTCAGCTGCCCCCTCCCCTCTCCTCGCCTCCGGAGCCTGCCTGTCCCTGGTGAGCAGAAGAGGGGTCCCCTCATCTTCCCACCCTTGGTCCCAAGCCCACCTCCTGGGCAGTATTGTTCCCAGAGGAAGCGTCCAGTGTAAATAGAGCCGCAGGCAGGCTGGTGGCGGGAAGCAGATGAAAGGGGCCGTGACAGGCCGGGGACGGATGGCTTCCTCCCATTGAGGCCTGGCCGTGGCGTTTATATTTTGGGGAAGAAAGTCGGGGGGATGTTTAGACGGACAGGAGCCTGGGGTCAGACTACGGGGGGAGCATGGGGGGTCGGCAGGGCCCAGTGCCCTGACAGGGGGCAAGGGAGAAAGGCCCCACGAGGTGGACCGGAAGGCGGGCAGGTGGGCGACTTGGCTGGATCTCAGGGCCCCCAGGCCCCCGCCTCCCACCCCAGCTGCGCCCGTGTTCACGCTCACGCACAAGCCCTGCCTTTGCCTCCTGCACCGGGTCCCCGGGCCGTGCGGCCTTCTCCCACCGCCACCCCCGGGACCCGCAGCAGAGTCAGAGGGAGGGCAACATCTGGAAGGCAGGTGGGCTGGGGCAGAGCAGCAGCTGGAGGGCAGGTGTAGGGGGAGCAGTCAGGAGCAGAGGGGCCTGGGGGCTGGCAGGGGGAGCCTGGGTGCACAGCTGCAGCACAGCTGGCGGGGGCCCCGCCAGGGACAGAGCCAGGCACACAGCCACTGCTAGGCAGGGGTGGGGTGGGGGCTCAGGATGGGTGGGGGCCCGGGGCGGGGGCAGCCAGTGTAGCCTTGGGAGCTTCTGCTTCCCCCTTCCTTGGGATAAATATTTATGGATTCGTTTGCTGTCGGCCGGGTACACTCGGCTGCTTACCTCCGGGTAAAAATAGTGACCCCTCCCGCCCTGCCCTTCCCCGCCCAGGGAGGGGGCACGGGGCACCAGGTGAGGCCCAGGGCCTGCTGGAGGAAGCTGTTGTCACAGAGCCTGGTGGCTGGCCTGAGGCTGGGTGGCTGGCTTGGTCAGGGGACATGGGGACAGTCGGGGGTCCAGTGGGCAGTGGCCTGGGGCAGGGCCTGGCAGACCCTTCTCTAATTGTGGGTAGGGTGGGCTGGAGTCATCTCATCCCCCAGCTCAGTGAGACTGTGCACGTGGGTGTCTGGCCATAAGGCAAGGATTTGGCCGGGTGGCCAGGCACTGGTGTATCTCAGGGTGGGGGACGACAGTCCATCTGGACAAGGCAAGTCCGCTGGGGGCTGTGTCCCTGGTGTCCCTGGGTGGGTGCGGCGGTGGCCGTCCCTGTCCGATAGGCCTCTGCTCTCCTTCGGGTGTGGGGGTGTTGGTCCCTTACAGTGAAGCCCCTTCTGACAGTGGGCCAGGGGAGTGGAGGAGGGCCCCTGCCCACCCATGGCCAGCTGAGCTGTGTGGGGACTGGGGGGGGTGGCAGGCTCTCTGTTCGGGGACACTTGCTCCAGGCCGTGGAGCTCTGGCAGTCGAGAGGCTCTGCTAGGGGTCCCCAGGCGTGAAGCAAGTGGGGGCCAGGATCTCCTCTGCCTCGGCCACCGCCCTGTCCCCAACCCCACTACAGGGTCTGGCGTGGAGTACAGACTCACTAAATGATGGATGGACAGATGTACAGACAGACAGATGAACATGAGGGGCACTCTGTGTGTGTCCCCCAAGGCTGGCCGTCATGGCAGGTCCCAGGCTGTGTGGTGGGCATGCTTGCCATAGCTGCCAACTCCCGGGACCCCCTGTGCCCCCTTGGGCACAGGGCTGGGCACTGCCAGGAGGGGGTCTGGCCAGCACTCACGGCGGGTTCCAGCTGTTCAGGGCGGGCTGTGGTGTTCTGGGATTAGAGCTGTAGCTGCAGCTTTTGGGCTTCCCACTGGGGACCTGGCTGCAGGAGCTGGGGAGGCAGAGGAGGGAGAGTGAGGTCCTGGTGCGGGGACCAGTGTCCCTAGTTGGGGCTGGAGGAGCTCTGCCCTCGGGCACCCTTACTGCTGCTTGGGGCATGGGGGAGTTGACAGGAAATGGCTGGGGAGGCCAAAGGAGGGGCTACAGGGCGGTGGGGAGACCTGACGAAAGCAAGGGAACCAGGAAAAGGGGAGGCCCCTGGCT
Organism: Choloepus didactylus; assembly: GCF_015220235.1. Taxonomy (NCBI): domain Eukaryota; kingdom Metazoa; phylum Chordata; class Mammalia; order Pilosa; family Megalonychidae; genus Choloepus; species Choloepus didactylus. Next base: position 238,823,216 of record NC_051308.1, read on the forward strand.
GGAAGGAAAGGAGAAGGAAACCCCAGGGAGACAGAAGTTGGAGTCAGGTGGGAACCCAGGCCCCAGGGTTGCGGTGCTCAGCTGGGGAGGGGGCCGGCCAAGGGCTGCTGGGTAATAAGGCCAACATGGGTGGCCCCAGCTCTCTGCTGCCTCCTCCCTAGGGGGGCAGCGTGAGTCAGGCTGCCACCATCCAGCATTGGCACTGCCGGCTTGAACTCACGACCGGCTCCTTAAGTTGTCTGTGCCTCGGTTTCCCGTGTATCACGGCATACCTGCCTTCCTCTGTGCCTGCTCGCCTTAGAGGAAGCTTTGGGGCCAACACGTCCAGGAAATGCTTCCAGGAAGCAGGTGTTGGGTCGAAGAATGTCCTTGCATTTGAAGAGTCATTCATTTGTTCACTCATTCACTGATTCGTTCAGTCACAAAGTATTTCCAGAACCACTTGCTGCATGCTAGGTGTGTGCCAGGCTCAGGGGCAGAGTGAGGTGCCAGCTTGGCCCCTGGCATTCCCAGTGTGGGAGGGGAAGTGGACACCCACTAGGAGGCCCCAGGCGGTGCGGTGGACTTTCAGTCAGGAAGATCTTGGGGTGCAAGAGCTGAACCTTGGCCTCGGCTCTCTGGGTGGGTGGGCAGTGCCCAGCAGGGATGCCTGCTTCTGACCCGGCCCTCCTGCCCCCCTGCAGCTGAAGGCACCCGGTGCAGCGACCCGCCTGCCGGCAAGCCCGCCATGGCAACCAAGCGCAAAGGCGGCCTGAAGCTCAATGCCATCTGTGCCAAGCTGAGCCGCCAGGTGGTGGTGGAGAAGAGCGTGGAGGCTGGTGCCCACGCCGAGGGCAGCCCGCTGCGGCCCCGGGAGAAAGAGCGCAGTAGTCCCGAGTCTGGGGTGGCCCGGGCCCCCCACAGCGAAGAGGACAAGAGGCGGGCGGTGATCGAGAAGTGGGTCAACGGGGAGTACAGCGAGGAGCCAGCGCCTGCCCCCGTGCTGGGCCGGGTCACCCGCGAGGGCCTGGAGTTGCCACCCGAGGGCGTCTACATGGTGCAGCCCCAGGGCTGCAGCGACGAGGAGGAGCCGGGTGCAGAGCCCACCAAGGAGGGTGGCCCGGAGAAGGACCCTGACGGGGTGGCGCCCAAGGAGGACAGAGCGCCCAGTGCCAAGCAGGCATCAGGTGGGTGCTGCCTTAGGGGGAGGTGATGTCGGGGCAGGACACCCCACGGGGAGGCCCCAGGGCCAGGGAGCACCCGAACTTCCCCCAGCCCGGCTCCACCTGTTGGCCCCTCGTCCTGACCCAGCGAGGACCTGGAGGGAGGGCGGGGCTCAGGGCCAAGGTGGTGACCGGGTAGGGGAGACCAGTTGTGGGTGCCAGGGGTGAGAAGGAAAGGGACAGAGAAGGCAATTTCCCAAGCACATGAGCAGGGCTGGGGAGAGGGGGTGCTGCCTCACACAGTGGATCTTCAGGAAACGGATGGATGGATGGCGGATGGATGGTGGACAGACAGATGGCTGGCTGATGGACAGATGGCTGACTGGCTAGCTCTGTTTGCACCACACCTGATAGGGACAAGCCTATTGAGGTACCCAGTACCTGGGCACAAGTGTGGGGAGGGAGATCAGCATCATCAACTACATGGGCTGGTTGTTTCCAAATACTGTTTTCTGGAGGTTTCTCCGAGGAGTCCTCGGACAGGCCTTGTTCTCCAGTCCCTCCCTTGGGCCGTCTTCACCGTCATCTCATCTCGTCTCCCCTTGCCTTCTCTTTCCCCGTGCCTCCATCCTGGCTCTCCCTAAGCAGGACAGATCAGCCCAGCCTATCCCACCCCCACCCCCACCCGCTCCAGACGCCACCCCCTCCCCACCGGCTGCCCTCCTGTTTCCCAGGAGGCTGAGGCCGGGTGTATCTGGAGTCTCCTTGTCCTTAGGCCTCGGGGCAGCCCTGAGTCCTTTTGCACCAGGAGAGGGAGCTTAGGGCAGGAAAGGGGTCACCCCTGGGACTGGAACCCCAGGCCAGGGGGCTTCCCAGCAGGCGCCCAGCCTTCCTCCGCAGCCTGCGCTGGTGCCCTGAGCCTCTGTGCCCGCTCCCTGTCCCCTTCCCCCCGCGGCGCGGGGCACATCTCCTCCCTGCGCGGGGAGCCCACGTAATTATGCATATAAGATATAAACAGAGCTGTTTAATTATCCTTCGCCACATCAGTGACAGAGTAATTAACAAACATTGCAAGATCAATGAGGAAAAGTGTGACCTTCAGCTTCCTCTGATAGGAAAAGCCCTTGCTGCTCCCAGACCCAAGGTGACTGCGCCGGGCGGAGCAGAGGACAGGGACAGGACAAGGGCCGCTGTCCCTGAGCAGCCCCCCGCCCCCACCTGCCCAGCGCTGCCCCCCAGCCGAGCAGGCCTTGGCTTCTGGCCCCCTCCCTCTCCAGGGCAGGGGAGCCAGGATGGCGGGAGGCAGGGCCAGGCCCTGGGCGGCCGCGGCCTAGTGGGCCGGGGCCTGCCCCGTCTAGTTCGAGGCTGAGTGGGCCCACAGCTCCCACCTGGGACAGCCGGCCCAGCCCTGGGCACTGGGGAGTGGGCAGAGCTGTCACCACCTCTGTCTGGGTCCTGGGCCACCTTCTCTGGGCTCTGGAGCTCAGGAATGCAGGCCTCGGGGCCGCCTGGGGACCCCAGCCTGGTCCCCTCCCTGCTCTCAGCCGCTGTCCTTCAAAAGCCTCCTGTTTCTCTGCCATATATAGCGAGGGCTCAGCTGCCTCCAGCTATTTTTAGCCCCTTTCCCTGGTCCCTGAGCCACCGAATCCAGCAGCCAGAGCCCCCTCCTCCCAGGCCGGGCCCCTCACCCTGAGGAGCCCGAGGTCAGGACAGCGGCTCACTCTTCGGGTCACAGCCCACACTGGGTGCCAGGTGGCCGCTCTTGACTGTCCTCTCCTCGCCTGGTGGGGTCCTGGTCTCCACGGAGGGAGGCCCCCAGGAGCTCGGAGCGTCTCCTTCCTCGTCCGCTGGCCCCCCACAGGCAGGTCGGGCAGGGCCAGGAGGCCACGTCTGCCATCTGCCCGCTGGCACCTGGGCCTCCCCCTGCCCCCACCAGGGTGCTGTCCCCCCCGAGTGTGCCCGAATGCATCTTCTCCCACCCAACCAGAGGGAACACGTGGAGGGAACCCGGGGTCAGCATGGGTCTCTCCCTTCTGTGTGAGCCCAGCCTGGTCCAGGGCATGGCTCGGAGGAGGTGTTGAGCGAGTCAGTGAGTGAGTGAGTGTGTCATGTGCGCCGGGAGTCGCCCATCAGCATGGCGGGCTGTGTGTGTGGAAGGAGGGGCCTCTGAGGGGAAACCCGGAAGACAGGGCGGGCATGGGGGGGCATCCACATGCGTGTATGTAGTCGGGAGGGTGGCGGGCAGTGTGAGTCTGGAGTGGGAGCAGTGTGAGGTGTATGCGAGAATGTCACTGGGTGTGAGTGAGTGTGTGTGTGTCACTGTGTGTGGTGCTGCATGAGTGCATCACTGTGTGTGTCACTGAGTGTGTCACTGTGTATGTGTGTGGGTCACTATGAGGGTGCGTGTCACTGGGTATGAGCATGATTGTCACTGTGTGTGTGTAACTGAACATGTCACTGTGAATGAGTGAGTGGGTCACTGAGTGCGTGTATCACTGTGTGAGCATGCATCACTGAGCAGGCGTGTCACTGTAGGGGTGTATAAACACGTGTCACTGTGTGTATCCCTATGAGTGTATAAACGTGTCACTGTGTATGAGCATGTCACTGTGTGTGCCGCTGAGTGTGCATGAGTGTGCGTCACTGAGCATGCATCACTGAGTGTGCGTGTCACTGCATGTGTGTAAATAAACGTCACTGGCACTATGGATGTGCATCTGTGTGTCACTGTGTCCCTGAGTTTGAGCATTGCCACTGTATGAGCATCACTATGTGTGTACAAGTGTGCTCCACAGAGCATGTGCATGCGTGTGTGTCACTGTGTGTGTCCGAGTGTGTATGTCTGAGCGTGTGTCACTATGTGTATATGAGCACACACCACAGTATACATGAGCGTGCCTGTCACTGGTGTGTTAATGTGTATGAGTGTGTGTCCGTGTGTGAGCATGTGTCACTGTGTACGGGTGTACATCACAATATGCATGTGGGTGTATGTCACTGGTGTCAGTGTGGGTGTGTGTCCCTCGGAGTGTGTGTGAGCATGTTTCACTGTGTGTACAAGTGTGCATTACAGTATGCATATGAGCGTGCCTGTCACTGGTGTATTAGTGTGAGTGTGTCCCTGAGTGTGAGCGTGTGTCACTGTGTGTACAAGTGCATTACAGTATGCGTATGAGCGTGCCTGTCACTGGTGTGTTAGTGTGTATGAGTGTGTGTCCGTGTGTGAGCATGTGTCACTGTGTGTATGAGTGTACATCACAGTATGCATGTGTGTGTTCCTCTGAGTGTGTGTGAGCTGTGTCACTGTGTACAAGTGCATTACGGTATGCATATGAGTGTGCATGTCACTGGTGTGTTACTGTATGAGTGTGTGTCCCTAAGAGGGTGTGTGAGCATGGGTGTGAGTGTGTCTGGGTGTGGGCTGTCACTGTGGGGGTGCTCCGGGACTCCCGGGTGCCCCTGCCTGGAGACAGGTGGGGAGGATGGTGGCCCTCCGTGTGCGGGGCACTGGGGCCTGGAGGATGGCTGCGGAGGTGTGCGGGGCTCTTCCCCGCCGGAAGTCCTGGTGTGCAGGCAGGCGGGGTGGGGTCGCCCCTACGTGAGTCTGAGGCCGCGCGTCAGCAGGGTCTGCCCGACCCAGCTGTGTCGGGGGCGGCCTGGGGAGGCCAGGAGGCCAGGGCCCTGGGGGGCAGGCTTGGGGATATCCCCTGGTCCCATGTGGCCATTAGGAGAAGGGGAGGGAAGGTCCTCCAGTGGGCCCACCCCGACCCAGAGTGGCCCCTCGGCCCCCTGGGCTCCCTCCCGTCTGCCCAGCCTCCGGCCCACCTCCCCACCTGTGCCCGGGCCCCCGCTCTCGCCCCCATCCGGGGAGCCAGGTTGGGTGCTGGCCTTACTTCCAGTAAAATGACTTCTCTTTCATATTAGGCCAAGGCGAGAGAGCGGAGACATTTATGAAACTTTGTTTAATGTACTGAAAAGCCATCGGCCAGAACATTTAGGAAATTGATTTTCCTGGCATTGATGAACTCGTTTTATTTTACCCCAGTATTAATTACTTTTTTTTAAAACAAATTAATTTAAGAGTCGTAAAACCTAACAAGTGAGCCAAGTGTCCATAGATCATGTCCCGCTCCGCCCCTTCCCCACACCGGCCCTTCCTCCTGGGGGGGTTCCCGGGGTGGGGGACGCAGCACCTGTCCCCTCGGTCCCCCGGCCCCCTCCCAGAGGTGACCGCCCGTCTCCCCCCCTGGCGCCACAGGGGAGTCCTCCTCGCTGCGGGACTACGCGGCCTCCACCATGACCGAGTTCCTGGGCATGTTCGGCTACGACGACCAGAACACGAGGGACGAGCTGGCCCGGAAGATCAGCTTCGAGAAGCTGCACGCGGGCGCCACCCCCGAGGCGGCCAGCTCGTCCGGGCTGCCCCCTGCCGAGGAGGCCCTGGGCAAGCGGGCGCGCTTCTCCAAGTACGAGGAGTACATCCGCAAGCTCAAGGCCGGCGAGCAGCTCTCCTGGCCGGCCCCCGGTGCCAAGGCCGATGAGCGGGCGGGCAAGGAGCCGGGCGCCCCCCTGCCCAGCCTGCGGCTGCCGGGCAGCACGGCCCACCTGGAGACCAAGGCCACCATCCTGCCCCTGCCGTCGCACAGCAGCATGCAGATGCAGGGCCTGGTGGCCCGCGCCTCCAAGTACGACTTCTTCATCCAGAAGCTGAAGACGGGGGAGAGCCTGCGGCCCCAGAACGGCAGCACCTACAAGAAGCCGTCCAAGTACGACTTGGAGAACGTCAAGTACCTGCACCTCTTCAAGCCTGGGGAGGGCAGCCCCGACATGGGCGGCGCCATTGCCTTCAAGACGGGCAAGGTGGGGCGCCCCTCCAAGTACGACGTCCGGGGCGCCCAGAAGCTGGGCCCCGCCAAGGTGCCGCCTGCCCCCAGCCTGGCTCCCGCCCCCCTCGCCAGCGTGCCCAGCGCCCCCGGCGCCCCCGGGCCAGGGCCCGAGCCACCTGCCTCCCTGCCCTTCAACGCACCCGAGTACCTGAAGTCGACCTTCTCCAAAACAGACTCCATCACCACGGGGACCGTCTCCACCGTCAAGTAAGGCGCTCGCCACCCCGCCACCCCGAGCCCGGCCTGCGGTCGCTGGGAGACCCCGTCCTCACACTCTCTCACACCTGTGCACACCCACACGTACGCTCTCAGAGTCTCATGCCCATGCGCACGTGCACACATGCACACGTACACAGTCATCCACATGCACTTACACCCCCGCCCGCACAGTCCCTTCTAGACCCTTACACCAGGCTCAGTTTTGTCCACACACTCACAAACACACACACTTAGAAGCGCACAGACATGTGCTCACACGCACTCAGGCACTTACATGTGCAGATTCTTGTTCACACACACATACCATGGGCCACCGTGACCCATCTACCCACGACGGCCTGGGGCAGGATGCGGGCTTGTGGTTGGCTGAGAAGGCCCTCTTGGACTGGGGGCCCCAGGGTCCATGCTGGTGGCCATGGCTCCCAGGTCCAGCTTCTGGGCTGTGGGCAAGGCAGGAAGAGAAGGCATGAGTCTGGGGTGGGGGTGGGGGGCACGCTTAGCCCTGACCCCTGGGCAGGGGAATGGCCCGAACAGTAAAACGGTCGTTTGATGGTGTGGGGGCAAGCGAGACCCTTCCCCTCAGCCCTTCCCTCCATGACAGTGCAGAAGCATCCGGAGCCAGTCAGGGCTCTCAGCCTGGGAGCGGATCTAGGGCGCCGGGCCTGCGCTCCGGCACTTTCCCTAGGCCCAGCCCCTACCTGCTTGGTGCTGCTCTCCCTCCCTTGCCCGGGGCCCTCTCCCCCGTGGGGCCTGGTGCCCATCCTCGGCCAAAGCCTCCAGGCTCTCCTTGTGCACAGGGTGGGACAGACCCGGGCATCCAAGACTTTCCGCCCCGTCGGGCTCCAGGCCAGGCCCGTGGCCCCGGCCTCCAACCCGCCAGCTCAAGACGTGCCTGCCCTGGCCTGGGTCGGCCAACTGAACCTGTGCCAGGATTCTCCGAGGGGCCTTGTCAATCCAAACCCGGGGGCCTCAGAAACTACAGAGCAGAGGAGAGAAGGGCCAGGGCCCCAGGGCAGGGAGATGGCCCCACCGGACGCTCCCGGGGCACGAGGCCACCCCCCGTCCGCTAATCGGCTGTGCCCTCTGTCTCTCGCCAGGAACGGATTGCCCACAGATAAACCAGCTGTCACTGAAGATGTAAACATTTACCAGAAATATATTGCCAGGTAGGCCCCGAGGGGAGGAGGCTGCTGTGGAGAGAAGGTGATAGCGGGGAGCCAGGGACACTCAGGGACTGGGACCGTTGTCTGTCGGACTGGGTGCCCTCAGCAGTCATTAGTGCCAGGGTACCCCCACCCCCCCAGCCCCGAAAGACCCCCTGAGGCCCTGCCTTCTGCCCCATCTCAGTGCTCCTCTAGGGCAGCCATGCCCCAGGGCCTGAGGGGCCTCCAGCAGCCGCTTCCCAGGCAGGGCCCTCCTTCCCCGCAGAGCCTCGGGGTGGGCGCAGGCCCCCATAGAGCTGGGCCAGGGCTGGGAGGGCTGTGGCAGCAGCTGTCTTAGGAGTTCCCTGACTTATCCTGAGCCCACCTGCCCCTTGACGTGGTGAACGGCAGCAGGTGAAGAACCTTCGCCTTAGCAAGTTGCCCACGACAGGGCCACCCACTGCCAGCACCCAGTCGGGCAGCACCTGGCAGGGGCAGTGCCCGGGCCCGTGGTGCCGCTGCTCCCCCAGGGCGGCGGTCCCTTCCCGCCCTCCCCTGACTCCCTCCGCCTTGTCAGCCTTGCTCTGCTCCATCTTCTCTTTATTATCTTCATCATCATTATTGGTGCCTCAGCAGATGGCCCTTTTGGCAGCTTCAGCTTAAATATTTATTTGCAAGCGGTTCTCCCCCCTTATCATTGGGTTTTTTCTCTCTCTCTCCTGCAACCTCACGTTATCGTTGGAGGGACACAGTGGGCTGAGCGGCCCACCTTCTCCGTGGTGGTCACGGCCTGCTCTCCCCAGGGCTGGCCATCGCCGGGGCAGGGAGAACCGTGTCCTGCAGGATCAGGGCCTGGAGAAGGAACGGGGTTTTCTGGGAGGCGGGCAGTGGCAGGCAGCACGGGCTTCCTGGCTCCGGAGTCAGCTGGGAGCACTCCCCATTGCGGGAAGCCAAACAGATGCTGGGCTTTAAAAATTCATAACTCTGGACTGTTTCAAGTGTCAGAAAAAGCCCCGGACAGAGAGAGCTCCTTAGTACCTCTCAGTCCCTGAGCCCTGGGCCGGCCCCACCAGGGTCCCCAGCACCTGGGCCCGGCCTGGGTGGGCGGGGTAGGCAGGCAGCGACTGCGGCAAAGCAGGCCACCCCTGGGTGTCCCTGAGCTGTCCTGCCTTGGGGCAAGGCCTCTTCGCTCACCTTGAGCTCACGTCCAGGACAGGCCTGCGGCTCAGGGGGGTCCGTCCCTTGCCTGGGCCTTTGCAGGAGGGAGAGGCCCACCCAGCATCTGGCACCCAGGCCACCTGTCCGCAGGGTCCCCACACAGGGCCCAGCACCACTCCTTTGGGGCAGGGGCACGGAGGAGGTGGCTGCTCAGGCCGAGGGCCCTGGATGATGCACCCTAGGGCTGCGCCCCAGGGAGAGGCCTGAGCCCACCCCCCTTTCATCCTGCAGGTTCTCGGGCAGCCAGCACTGCGGCCACATCCACTGCGCCTACCAGTACCGCGAGCACTACCACTGCCTCGACCCCGAGTGCAACTACCAGGTACGGGCACCAGCTCCTCCTGCCCCGGGGTGGGGGCTCCTCCCAGGAGGGGGACAGTGCTCAGTTCTGCCCGGGCCACCTGCACCCACCTCGGGCAGGCAGAGAGCCCGGAGGGGCCGCCAGGCTGCCCGCGTTCCCCGACCCCTGGCCACGAGGCAGCTACTAGACTTGGAGTGTCTGCGTCTTGGTGACAGTGATTCAGGCTCCCATCTGCTGAGCGTCTGTCAGCCACCAAGGACCGTGCTAACCAGTCTGCAGCCCTCACCTCGTTTAACCTTCATGTTGACCGTAACAGGTTGACGTTACTGCCCCGCTTTATAAATGAGCTTCAGATTGATTATGTCCTGTGTGCAAAGCCACCCTGCTGGTGAGGGCACAGCCAGTGTGGGAGACTGGGGTGCGGCCGCCTGCCAGGGCCAAAGGAGCTGCCGCCCCCCAAGCCCTGGTCCGATTCAGTAGCCGCGCTCCCGGACGGAGCTCCCGGCCATGGGGAGGAGGTCAGGGAAGGCGCTGTCATTCTGGGGCCTCTGGATTTGTTCCTTCCGAAATCCAGTGGGCCGGGAACGGGCTCTGGGGTGGTCTGGGCCGCCTCGACCTCAAGCTCTAGGGAGAACCGAGGGCCCTGGGAAGCACCGGGCCCCAGTGTTCTTGTCCATTTGTGGGCACAGCCTCCTGTCAACTGGGCCCTCTCCCCGCAGAGGTTCACCAGTAAGCAGGATGTGATCCGGCACTACAACATGCACAAGAAGCGTGACAACTCCCTGCAGCACGGCTTCATGCGCTTCAGCCCCCTGGACGACTGCAGCGTCTACTACCACGGCTGCCACCTCAACGGGAAGAGCACCCACTACCACTGCATGCAGGTAGCCGCCCCGCTCCCACCTCCACCTGCGGGTGCCTCCACCACCCCCACAGGCAGTGGGGGCCTTCCTCGGACCCAGGGCAGTCCTGGGACCTCAAAGCCCTCTGCAGCCTGGGCCCCCCACCTGCACCCCAGGCTGGGCTGCCCGATGGGCAGGGGCCCTGGCTGACCAGGAGCCTCCCTGTCTCCCAGGGCAGTCATGGCGGCCTCCCCTGGGTCTCGGGCCCGGGCCGTGTCTGGTGGGCCAGGGCGAGGCCTCCCCCTTGGCCATACTTGGTGTGGGTGAAATTCAGTGAGCTGTTTATACAGACAGACATTTTTCAGGCTTTAACACCAAGAGCAGCATTGCAAGTGATTCCTGAGGTTTTTGTTTAGTTCTTTGTTTTAATGCCGGGCAGAGTCTGGGCTTTTTCAAGGTGTCAGGCCCAGGGAGAGCGACTTGGGCTCGGGAATAGCAGCCGTTGCGGCTCCCCCCGGGCATTTGTCAGGGGGTTGTTATGGCCTCTTTGAAACAACCTGGGCCGGGAGCAGAGGGGGGCTCCCTCTGGGCTCTGAGATGGTGCAGACACTGGCACGGCACAGCCTGCGGGAGTTTTCAGATTCCACCGTTTTTTACTCAATATGGCAAAGTTGCTGCCTTGGCCCGGCTGGGGGGGTGGGAGGGAGAGCCTCTTGCCCAGGAACCCTCCACTCCACGAGTTCCCGGGCTAAAGGTGACCGCCGGGCCTCTAAACCCCTCGGGGCTTTAGAGGTGAGACCACAGAATGGGACCCACAACCGAGCACCCACCGGGTGGGACCCCTACACCTGTGCCCTAAGGGTCTGGGGTCCCTGGAGATAGCCTGACCCTCAGCCTAGGCAGGGCCAGTCCCTGCCATGTCCTGGTTGTCCCCTGACAGCTGGGGGCTTGTTAAAGGGTCTCTACTCCAGTTCCCATGTTGACCTTCTGAATTCTCACTGGCCGGATGTTTCGGGGTGCTAAAGCTCCCCCGAGAGGGGAGGTCAGGGGTCCGAGGCCCCGCGACCCCAGCCGCACCCAGCAGTGCCTGGACCTAGCTCCCCTGACGGCCATTCTGGCCCACCCAGGTGGGCTGCAACAAGGTGTACACGAGCACCTCGGACGTGATGACCCACGAGAACTTCCACAAGAAGAACACTCAGCTCATCAACGACGGCTTCCAGCGTTTCCGGGCCACCGAGGACTGCGGCACGACCGACTGCCAGTTCTACGGGCAGAAAACCACCCACTTCCACTGCAGGTGGGCGGCGGGCCCCGCCGGGGGAGGCTCCCAGGCCAGGGAGGGATGAGACGGGGAGCCAGGCCCCCCGGGACCACTCCGGGCCCCGCCTCCTTCAGAGGAGCAGGAGCAGGAGCTGCGGGCTGCTCAGAGGCCCCGCTCTGGTCTCCGGCCGGCGGCGTCCAGCCCCCAGGGGGAGGCAGGGCGCGGTCTCCCCGGGGCCCCGGGCGCCCCCCGACAGGCTCCTGGTGTCCCGTTCAGGCGTCCCGGCTGCACGTTCACCTTCAAGAACAAGTGTGACATCGAGAAGCACAAGAGCTACCACATCAAGGACGACGCGTACGCCAAGGACGGTTTCAAGAAGTTCTACAAGTACGAGGAGTGCAAGTACGAGGGCTGCGTGTACAGCAAGGCCACCAACCACTTCCACTGCATCCGCGCCGGCTGCGGCTTCACCTTCACCTCCACCAGCCAGATGACCTCGCACAAGCGGAAGCACGAGCGCCGGCACATCCGCTCCGCGGGCGTGCTGGGGCTGCCCCCCGCGCTGCTGGGCGCCAAGGACACCGAGCACGAGGAGTCGAGCAACGACGACCTCATCGACTTCTCCGCCCTGAGCAGCAAAAATTCCAGCCTGAGTGCCTCCCCCACCAGCCAGCAGTCGTCCGCCTCCCTGGCCGCCGCGGCCGCCACCGCCGAGGCCGTGCCCAGCACCACCAAGCCCCCCAACAGCAAGATCTCGGGGTTGCTGGCCCAGAGCCTGCCCGGCTCCCTCCCCCTGGCCTTGGCCCTCTCCAACTCGGGCCTCCCCACCGCTGCACCCTTCTACCCCCTCCTCCCTGGCCGGGGCAGCACTTCCCTGCCGGTGAACACCCCCGGCCTCCTGGGCGCCGTGTCGTCCGGGGCAGTGGCCTCGGCTGCCCCTGACACGCCTGCTGTGGCCGGCCCAGGAGCTGGTGACTCGGCCCCGGCAATGGCCACCTCAACCCCGGCACCCCCCGCCTCCATCATGGAGAGGATATCCGCGAGCAAGGGCCTCATCTCACCCATGATGGCCAGACTGGCCGCGGCCGCCCTCAAGCCCTCTGCCACCTTTGACCCAGGTGAGCCAGCTGGGCCCTGCCCGGGAAGGCAGCACCTCGTGGACCCTGGTGGCTCCCTGGCTGCAGGTGGCAGAGCAGAGCGGGCCGGTGGTTGCAAGAGGTGTCCGTCCAGCTGCCGCACCCTGGTCTCCTGTCCCCCGGCCCCCTCTTTGCCTGTCCTCCGTCTCCATCCCATGGGTTTCCTACTTGGGGCGCTTTTTCTAACCTTCTCACCCAGGGAGCTGTCGCTTCTGTGTCCTCGTCTGTAAAGTGGGGGCAGTAATCCCTGCTTTTCAGGGTGCCTGGGCTGTGCAGGGTAGCTGCCCTGTCTTCCGGGCCTTCCATCATAAGTCCGGTCTCTAATGGGGAGCAGTCCCAGAAGCCCCCCAGGCTTCCCTGGGGCACTGGGCAGATAGACGACCTGGAGGGGACGCAGTGCAGCCCAGCGGCAGGGGCAGGCTGCCTGGTCCCCGTCCCCAGAGTTCCCCGTCTCTCCAGGGGCAGGAGCCCTTCCCAGCCCGCCCTTCTGTCGGCACTGCCTACCAGCACTTTCTGTGATGACGGAAATGCCTTGTTCTCTGTGGCAGCCGCAGGCCACATGTGGCTTTTGAGTGCTTGAAACTGGCTAGTGTGACTGAGGACCTGAATTTTCACTGTGATTAATTTAAATTTAAATAACCACACCTGGCCAGGGTCTGCAGGATTGGACTGTGCAGAGCTGGAGCCAGGGGCTCACGTCTTCTGCCCTTCCCCTGGCTCACTCTTGGGGCATTTTCCCTCCCTCCCTCCCTCCTTTCTTCCTATAATTTGACTTTTCTGTTCTTTTAAAAATTTTTCTGCTGTTTTCTCTGGCTTCTATCTTCTCTGTTTAACTGCTCCTCTCCCTGTGTTTCACTCATCTTGATAATCTGTGTTGGTTGAATGCTGAGAAGCGTTCAGCTCACTTCTGGGGGGTGCCCATTACATTCATTCTTCCAACAGCCACTGAAGTTTGTGAGTGGCTCGTGGCGGGGTGCTCTCCGGGAGCCGGGCAGAGAGCTGGGTGCTGGGTACTCAGTGGGGAGGAAGATGGAGGGCCCCATCCCCAGGCACTGATGGAGCAGTGAGGGGAACTATTTATCCCCCAAAAAGGGCTAGGAAAGGGCAGAGTGGGAGACTCGAACTCCAGCAGTGTGGTTCTGGAACCTGCCAGCTCCACGGCCTGGCCAGACTGTCTGGAAACGCCAAGCCTGAGGGCCCGGCCCAGGCTCCACCCCGGCCTCCCAGAGGGCCGCCAGGCCTGGCAGGGATGAGGGCCCTTTCCCTGGGGACCTGGGGCAAGTGACTTTGGGAAGCTGCTGGAATGTGGACTTCCGAGATCTAAAAACTCCCTTCCCTGGGCTGTTCGTCTCAGGTGGGAGCTTGGAGTAGCCCACCTTCCCTTCCCGGGTTGGGTGAGAGGGGTGGGCAGCTGGCCCTGGCCACGCCCCTCCAGCCTGCCATGGCCACGCCCCCAGCCTGCCATGGCCACGCCCCTCCAGCCAGGGGCCCTGCAGTCTGGTTTCAGGGCCCAGTCCCACTCGGCTCGGTGGCCACACTGTCAAGTACTTTATTTTCATTAGAAAAATCTCCTTTCCCCAAAAGAAAGGTCAAGCGAAGGGAAGGGGGGCCATTTGCCTTTATTTTTTAATAAAATGCCACTTGCTGTCTGTGAAACAGCTCTCTGTCAGCTGTAGCGCCTTGGGGCAAATTAATATTTCAGTCACTTGGGGATTGAGGAGAAAGTCTCCGTGGACGCGTTGCTGTCAGCAACTTCTTTTGGTTCTGTCCGGCTTGGCCTCCTGCGTCCTCCTCGCCCAGCTCAGCCTTCCCCTCCCTGGCGGGCCTGGACGCGGGGCCTGGACGTAGGGTCTGGACGCGGGGCCTGGACACGGCCCAGGACAGCCCGACGGCCGAGGTCCCCGAGTTTGAGCTGCTCTGATTGGCCGTCAGCTCCAATAGCCCTGACACAGCAGATGCCCCTCCTGGGCATGCTCCGTGGGAGGCAGGGCCGTCGCCCTGGCAACAGTGGGATGGGGACTGGCAGAGGGGGGCAGTGCCCAGTCTAGATCTGCCACTTTCCCTCAGCATTAACAGGGTCTTTAATAAAAGCCTAAGCAGCAGCCCCACAAATGGACGGTGACAGTTGGTGGAGAAGATGAAGGGCCCCCACCCCCAGCTCGCCCCCTCCCCAGCCTCCTGCCCGCCTCCTCCAGGAGGCCCCGAGCTGGGACAACTTTGACATAATTTTGCCATAATTATCACTTGAAGAATTGCCACGCTGGGGTAAGCGTCGCAGGCGATCATGTCAGTGGAGAGAGTCGTTGACCAGCAGCCAGGCCTCCCCCAGGGCCGAGCCTGCCCACGTGAAGCCCCCCAGCCCCTCTGATGTCCTCTTCCCTCTCCTCCTCTCTAGGAAGCGGGCATCAGGCCCCCCCAGCCAGGTTTCCCCCAGCCCAGGTGAAGCAGGATCCCGGCGAGAACACTGGCACCCCAGGCCCCCACGAGATCTCCCAAGACCGCAGTCTAGACCTGACCGTGAAGGTGCCCAGGTGAGCCGGGGGCTGGAGAGGCTCGGGCCTGGGGGGGTTCACAGCTCTGGGCCCCCAGGTCCAAGGCCCAGGCCTGGGAACCAGAACAGAGGCTCTGCGGGGGAGCCACCCTCAGAGCCAGACCCCAAAGGGGCTGGGGCCGACCCTCCCAGCAAGGAGTCGTCCTCCTGCCCAGACAGGTGCAGCAAGTGGGGGCCACAGCCCTGGGCCGGGCCGGGAGGGCTGGGTCCGGGCTCAGTCCCACGTCCCTCGGAGCTAAAGCCCCTTGGTTTGTGTGTTCCAGTAATGAATCAAATGGCCACGCAGTCCCAGCAAATTCATCTCTTTTATCCTCGCTTATGAATAAGGTAAGAGCCATCCATCACACCCCCCCTGTCCCCCCACCCAGAGAAATTAAAGCAAGGCTGGGGAGTGGGGGGATGTGTTTGTTTTTTAATGTTTTGCCTCTAATAAGATGAGTTTGTACCATTTAAATTTTGAGGCCATTTTTCATCGGATATAATTTCAGAGCCACTGCTTACAAATTAATTTAATGAACTGGCTAAAGAAATATATTCCAGCCTCTGACACCTTTTTTTTTCCCTTCAGATGGAGGGCTCCAAAAGCTTTTCCCGAGCCCTCTAACTTCTTTCATGCTCAGTTATTAATTTTATTTATTTATTTTATATATTTTGTTTTGTTTGTTTAAAAAGGGGTGAAGGGAGGCGGGGACTAAAGTGGGAGCCAAGCATCAATTGCCACTTTTCTGGTTGAGTAATGGTCTCGGACGCCTTCCGGACAGGTTGCACCAGAATATTTATTTTAAATAATGCAGGGTCTTTGTAAATTATACATCATCTCAAATATATTTTCCCCCTTCACATGATAAATTTGACTGCAACAAGATTAATTCGGTTACAGTACACAAGTGACTCTGGAGGAGGGAGCCGGGCCTCGGCCGGGCCTGGTGGGGTGGGGGTTCCCAGCTGGGTCCCTGGGGAAGGCACCTCAGGCCACCCTCTCCTCTGGGCCCCGGAGTGCTGCTGCCGCCTCCGGCTCTCCTGCTCGCTCTCCCTCCTTTCCCCTTCCTTGGTCGTGCTCCCTGCACCCCCTCATTCTGGCTGCCCCTGACCCCGTCCATCTCCCACTTCTCCCCTCCCAGGAGCAAGCCATCTTGATCTCACCCCTTGAGCCGCTTTCCCGCCCTCCCTGCTCCTCCACTGTGTGCCTTCTCTTGTTCTCAAGGAATTTGTAGGGGTCCCCCCATCCCTCTCCCCATTGCACATCTTTTGAAACCCTTCTGGCAGGAAAATAACCAGGGAGCTGCAAGGTCTGGGGAGAGGTGGGCCGGCGCGGGCTCCCTGGGTCGCCACCTCAGCTTGGAGGGCAGGAGCCCCGGGGCCAGTGGCTGTGAACGCCCCTCGGAGAAGGCCCTTGTGTTGCTAGAGCCAAGTGGGGTCGGGCCGGTCTCTCTGCTGCCAGCACGTGGAGCTCAGTCACGCGAGGCCCTCGTTCCTCTCCCAGATGTCTCAGGGCAACCCCAGCCTCGGCAGCCTGTTGAACATCAAGACGGAAGCAGAGGGAGGCCCCCCTGTGGAGTCCGCGCCCTTCCTGGGCAAAGCCGTCAAGGCCCTGGTTCAGGAGAAGCTGTCAGAACCCTGGAAGGTGTACCTGCGCAGGTGAGGGGCACGGCCTGGGGCGGGGGGAGGGCCAGGCCGCCAGCCACGCCACCCATCTCGCAGCCGGCACCCGGCCCACTGCCAACCCCAGGGAGCCCCAGGGGTCTCTAACCTGCTCCTCTGGTCAGGTTTGGCACCAAGGACTTCTGCGACGCCCAGTGTGACTTCCTCCACAAGGCTCACTTCCACTGCGTGGTGGAGGAGTGCGGCGCGCTTTTCAGCACCCTGGACGGGGCCATCAAGCACGCCAAGTGAGTGGGGGTCCTGGGGCGGCAGCGTTCAAACTGAGCACCCATCCCAGCCTGGCTCGGGACGGGTGGTTGGGGGGCGCGGGGTGGCAGGCCTCCAAGCCACCGGCCTCCACACGGCTCCCACCAGACCAGAAGACGCTGCCTACCAGGGTGGGCTTCACAGCCTCCTCTCACCTGCTCAGCCCCCAGCCGGGGTCCTCAGGCCCACCCCGAGGCCCCGAGCAGCAGCTGCTCCTGCACCTGGGTTCCGGCTACAGCTGTCGGCACAGAGGCGGAGCCCAGCTGGGGAGGCGCCACTCTGACCCCCGGGGCAGTCACCTTAGGTGACAACATTAGGTTTTTAGAGTCTCTTTGACCTAAAAATTATGAAGTGAATTTGTAAGACACGTGGAGCTGAAAAGCGGCGGGCTTCACAGCCCACTTGTAATTGAAGCCAGGATTTGTAAACATTTAAAACAGATCTTCATTGCTTTCTAAGCCCTGGATCAAGCTTTAAGGCATAGTTACTTATGCATCCCAGCTGCTAGTCCACAGAAGAGTCTCCTTTGAATACTAGAGTCGCACCTAGGAAACCTCAGAGAAGGTTCTGGAAGGGAGGGGCTTCGGGAGGCAGGGCCTGCTCTCCGCCCTGTGCAGGGAGGAGCGAGGGACAGACCCCCGTCAGAAAGGTCAGAAGTCGGGGGATGTAGTTAGGGTCGAGCCAGCAGCCCACGCTGCACACAGCCATTTGTTCCCAAGTCCTTCCTCCCGCTGAGGTCACTGGAGGCCCCTGGGGCCTAAAGCTGGGGACGTGGGGGGACACTGGCCCCTGTGGCTTGTGATGAGGTTGTCCACAGGCCACAGGGCCCCCACCCCGAGGCCTGCCCGGCCAGGGAAGGGCCCACCTGCCTGGGGCCCTCGCGGCTCTCCCACCTGAAACCCACGTTTGTGCCTCTCGCAGTTTCCACTTCCGGACAGAGGGAGCAGCGCCGAAAGGGAGCATGGAACCTTCCTTACCGTCCTTCCCGGCCGCAGCTGCTGAGACCAAACCTTCCGGGGCCCCCTCGTCCCCTCCGGCTCCTCCCGTGACCGCGGCCGCGGCCTCCTCCCTGGAGGGGCCCACTCCCAGCCTGGCCGCCGTGCCCTGCACCCCCACCCTCCTCGCCTGGAAGCAGCTGGCTTCCGCCATACCCCAGATGCCTCAGATCCCAGCGTCAGTGCCTCACCTGCCCGCTTCGCCCTTGGCCACGACTTCTCTAGAGAACGCCAAGCCCCAGGTCAAACCCGGATTCCTCCAGTTCCAGGAGAAGTGAGTCCCTCGGTGACCCGGGAGTCCTGCGTCCCCGCGTGTCTCGGGAGTAGGGCGGCCGCCCGCTGCAGTTATCGCTGGCCGTCCCCAGCCTCTCTGGGACATGGTCGGTGTCCTCCAGCCAAAGATGCTGCTGCTCCCGCAGTGGCAGTCCCCGGAGCAGGCTGGCCGGGGCTGGGGTGGTGGAGGTGGAGTGGCCGCTGCTCCAGGCGGGACCAGTGGTGGGTGCTGCAAGGACCGGCCCTGGTCGGGGAGCGCTGGGCCTCACCCACGAGGGGCCCGTCCCCCTCTGGGCCTCCCCGCTGGCCACCTCTGGCTCATGCCCAACAGCTGCAGTCTCTGCAGGGCCCACAGGTCATGAGTGGGGGCGAGGGGGCTATTTCCCCTCCAGGCCTGCACCCCCTGCGCAAGGGTCCAAGCTCTCAGGGGTGGAAGGGACCCTCCTAATAGATGGTGGTGGTCCCTGGCAGTGAGAACGGTGACTTTGTATCGCAACGTGTGCACTGCAGCTTCCTGTTCTCAATAAAAGTAATAAATTGGATGCGAATGTATATCTCATGAGTGGCGGCTGTCCTCCCTCTCTGAGCACCCAGAGCTGGGCCCCACATGCGAGGAAGCCCACTCCTCTCCGTCCCTCCCCCAGCTTCCCTCCCCTGTTCACCTCCCCCGAGTTGCCGTCCTCGTAGTTCCCCAGACTTGGTTGGCGTCCCTGCCTCGGATCCTCCTAGAGGTAGCTGGAGCCTGCTACCCGCCCTTGACCCTGTGAGCCAGGGCTCTGGAGGCAGGGCCTCTGCCACAGTCCCTTCCAGCCTCCCGCTTGTCCCTGCCAACCTGTACCACTTAGCTGGGTTGTGAGATTCTCTGAGTGGGTGCTGCTGCCCTGAGCTGACCTCGGGGAGCCCCAGCAGCCGTGCACCTCAGTGGGCCCTGATGCCAGGCACATGCGTCCATTTGCCAAGGTCCCAGGAGCAGAACGTCCCGATAGCACTGCCCACCCATCTGCCAGCCTGTCAGTCACGTCCAGGCCGGCACCCAGGCCATGCCAGTCATGCCCTCCCTGGCCTTCTGCCAAGGGCTGGCAGCACTGTGCCTCGTTCTCACATCCCAGAAGTTACTGCAGCCTTATCTATAATCCTGAGGTGTGGCCGTGGAAACTACATGTCCCAGCATGCAATGCTCTGGGCAGCCTGCATAGTGCAATCCCTGATGCACCATGCAGCGCTCCAAAAAGAGGTCAGGGATGCATGCTGGGATCTGTAGTCTCCTCCGGCTGAAACATCCTGTCAAGCAAGAGGGTGGCCCTGGGGCTGCTCCTCTCAGTCGCACTGCTGGTGACCGGGGAGCAGATCCCCAAGGCGAGTGCGTGTCAGGGCAGCCAAGGGGAGGGCTCCAGGAATGGCAGTGACCTTCTGGCTGTGGTTTCATTCCAGCGATCCTTGCCTTGCGACGGACTGCAAGTATGCCAACAAGTTCCACTTCCACTGCCTCTTCGGGAACTGCAAGTACGTCTGCAAGACCTCCGGCAAGGCCGAGTCCCACTGCCTGGACCACATCAACCCCAACAACAACCTGGTGAACGTGCGAGACCAGTTCGTGTACTACTCGCTGCAGTGCCTCTGTCCCAACCAGGTCAGTGGGTGGGGCCGGGGCCTGGGGGCTGCTCCTGGCTGCTCTGGCCGAGGTCATTTCTTAAACCACTCGACTCTGGACAGGACACCGTCTCCCTCAGGGCCCCTCGGGGGTCCAGGCTGTGCCGAGGTGGTGAGGCCTGTTACTTCGTCCTCAGCCTCGATGGTGACTGCACCTGGCTGCCCTTGTCCATCCTGGAACCACCCACAGCCCCTCCTGGAATTTCAGATAGGCCTGTTGGACAGATAAAGGGATGGAACTGTCCATGCAGCAGACAGAAAGGGCAGATCCGGGTCACCTGGGAGGTCTCCTCCCCAGACTGGCAGGGGCTGCCGGGGGAGTGCCTCGAGGCGCCTGAGCGAGAGTCCTGGGATAGATTGGTGATGTCTGCCCTGGGCGTGGGAGCAGACAGGCGGCAGCACACCCGGCGGGGACCGGCTTCTTTCAAAACACATTAAAGGCCGTTACATGCCCAGGTTTTCTGATTCCAAGCACGGAAGAGCACGTGTGCCAAGGGCCCACCCAGCCCAGGGGCCTGGGGCAGATGGGCGCTTGAGCGCGTGGAGGGTGCCGCCCCTGCTGACCCCACACCGCCTCCCCGCAGCACTGCGAGTTCCGGATGCGCGGCCACTACCACTGTCTCCGCACCGGCTGCTGCTTCGTGACCAACATCACCACCAAGCTGCCGTGGCACATCAAGAAGCACGAGAAGGCCGAGCGGCGGGCAGCCAACGGCTTCAAGTACTTCACCAAGCGTGAGGAGTGCGGTCGGCTAGGTAATGGCCGAGGTGGGGCACTGGCCAGTGGGTGGCAGGGGGCCATCTCCCCTGGCAGCCCCCTCCTCTGATACACCCTTCCCCTGGCACTGCTTTTCTGGTAACCCCCTCTCCTGGCACCCCCCTCCTACCCCTGCACATTGGGTCCCATCTTTTGTTAAAGATGCCACAGACACCCAGGCCAGGTATTGTCAGACTTGTAAAACAGTTAAAACCTGAAAAGCCCAGGAAAATAGTGTGGGTGGCCCAGAGCCCCCCATTGCCACTTCCGAGACCACCCGGGCCCTCCTCAGGAGCATCCAGGGCTCAGCATGGTTCTTCATTTTCTTTTCAAGAGGGATGGCAGGCAGGTCCCAGGAGTTCCTGGACCGACTTTCTATGGCTTTGATCAAATGGTCCCAGCTCAGTCGTTGGTCATTCATTCAGGTCAGCAGGTGCTGCCTGAGGAGCACATCTGTGACCGGCTCTGTCCTTGCAGGGGGATGGTGGCTGTGGCCATGGTTGAGGCTCCTTGACCCCTGCCCTGGGCCCAGTCAAAAGCATCTCTGACCCAGGGAGCCCCAGGAAGTAGGTGGCCAGGAGAACAGGCAGAGGAGGCCTCAGATGGCCCTGCGCTCAGCAGCAGGTGCCTCAGTGGCCTTAATGTGGCTGCTGCCCACTGACCTGCTCTGGGGGCACCTGCCGCTGTGGACTGTGGGGAGGGGGCTCAGGGCCAGCAGGCAGAGGACAGAGCTCACCCCTCCTGTGGGGTCAGCCCAGGGATCTCCCCAAAAGGGACGGGATCCTGGATGGGAGCTGGGAGTCAGGCAGGCAGGGTGGACGCCTAGGATCTCGGGGAGCAGGTGGGGGGCACTGCCTGCAGCGGACCGGCCCTGCCACGGGACGAAGGGCGAGACACTGAAAGTCAACTGTCGGAAAAGAAAGGAAACCAACCTTTCCTTCAAGTATTAATTCAAAAAAGAACTCACGGCCGGGGAGAGGGCTGGTAACTATGGCAACAGGTATCAACACGTGATGGCCTGTGTTGTACTGGGCTCAGTTTACAGATGTCAAGATATTTTGTAGTTGCCGTTATTTACTCAACTTTTGGTGTTTTTGT
Organism: Choloepus didactylus; assembly: GCF_015220235.1. Lineage (NCBI taxonomy): Eukaryota > Metazoa > Chordata > Mammalia > Pilosa > Megalonychidae > Choloepus > Choloepus didactylus. Next base: position 238,844,598 of record NC_051308.1, read on the forward strand.
GGTAGCTGGGGCCAAACAAAGCTGGCGGATGATACGAGACACCTGGGCAGCCCGGGTGCCATGGCGACGGGCAGGCCCTCACCTGCCCTTTGTGGTGCCGTTTCAATCCCGCGTGCTCTATTTGTACCCCAGGCCAGAGCCCAGCAGAGGTGGGTGGGGGCAGGGCAGGCCAGCCTGCAGCCACCCGAACAACGTCCAGAAGGGCAGGAGGCTCCCTGGGCCCCCACCCCCAGCCCAGGAGATTTGGGGACCCGTGGTTTGCCCAGAGCTAGCTGTCCTAGAGGGCAGAGGCTGTTAGGGTGCCAGATGCTGGAGCCTTTGGGCCTCACCATGTGTGGGGCTGGGGGCAGGGGCCAGCCTGCCATTGCTGCATGCCCCCATGCGAGGCCAGAGGTGGCCTAGTACCACTGGGGAACACGCCTTGTCCCGGGCACCCTTGGCCTCGTGGGCCCCAATTCCACCGTGCCTGGGACAGTGCCAGGCCCCCCCAGCAGTGCCCGTGAGCATTGGCCCTTGGGTGCTGACAGCGGGCGCTGGGTCCACAGGGTGCAAGTACAACCAGGTGAATAGCCACTTCCACTGCATCCGCGAGGGCTGCCAGTTCTCCTTCCTGCTCAAGCACCAGATGACCTCCCACGCCCGGAAGCACATGCGCAGGATGCTGGGCAAGAACTTCGACCGAGTGCCCCCAGCCCAGGTGAGAGCCCTGCGCGGGCGGCCAGCCCCTCCCTGCCCCGGGGCTGCACTGGCACCATGTGGGGGGAGGGCGTGTCACCGCTCTCCAGGGCTATGCCCCTCGAGGACAGCCCAGCCCCCAGCCCAGCTTCCTCAGGGACCCCCACTTGCTTTCAGGGTGCCCCCAGCCTGGTGGACCCCGAGACAGACGAGTACATGGATTACACCGGCTGCAGCCCGGGGGCCGTGTCCTCAGAGTCGTCCACCATGGACCGGAGCTGCTCCAGCACCCCCGTGGGCAACGAGAGCACGGCCGCAGGTGAGCAGGGGCGCCTGGGCACGTCCGGCCCTGCTCGGGCCATCTGGGGACAGGTTTGTGGTCAGGCGGCCTCAATGGAGGGCAGGCTGGTCACTGAGTCACCTCCCGCTGTCCGGCCCGCCCCCCGACGTCCTGCCCCAGCAGCCTCTCCCCTGGAGATGCCCTTGAGTTCTGAGACTTAGGGAAGGATGCGGGGGAGCCCCTCAGCCGGGGAAGTCCCGAGGGCTGGGCCGCCTGCCTCCCCTGTCCTCCCTCCAGCCACAGGCCCGGCCCCTCTTGGGCTCCTCCGCAGGGGTCCCGCCGAGTGTGGGCTCTGCATAGGCTCCCCCCGGCTTCCCACCAGGGCCTCTGTCCCCTCACTGCCTCCTTCCGCCATTTGATCCGCTCTCTTCTCTGTCATGTCTCTCTGTCCCTCGTCTGTCCACCTGTTTTCATATCATACTTGCTTCTGCCATTGGGTTTCTCATTTTGGTTCTTTTCTGTTTGTTTGTTCTTTGTTTTGGTTTTCTTTTTTTTTTTTTTTTTTTTTCCCTGCTTCTCTCCACCCTCTCCAGGCTGCCCGGCTCCTCCTCCTCCTCCTCTTCCTCCTCCTGCTGCTGGTGACGAGGCTGCCCCCGGCCCTCCGCTGCCCCCACCGGCCCAGTCCTTCCCCCCGGCCATGCTGCGGCCATCCCTGCCCTCCCTTCTCTCCCCGTCCTGTCTCTCACACTCTCTGCTCAGAGCCACCCTCGGCGCGCATCGGGGCCTGGCCCAGCCCGTCGGCTGCCCGCCCGGCACTGCCACTCTTTCTCCAGTAAAAAGCGACATCCCCCTAGTTCAGGACGCTGCAGGTAACTCACACATACGTGCTCACCAGTGTCTGTCGCCCACCCAGCCCTTTGTCACTGCCAGCCAGCCAAGCAGCCCCCGAGAGCAGACATCCTGGTCCCTAGCCCAGGACGGCTCTCGTGGCACCTGCTCAGCACTGGGCAGGGCAGAGGGACACAGCCCAGGACGTTGCTGCCCGGGTTCCCCGGGGGTGTGCTTGCCTCAGCAACCAGCCCTGCCCCCAGATTCCTGCCAGATGCCTTCCTCGGCCCTGGGCAAGGCAGAGCCTACCCCTGCTCTCAGGGGCTCACCTGGTGTTTGGGTGGAGGGGAAAATGCAGTGGGGCTGGGGTCCTGCCCAGGCTTGGAGGATTGTGACCCAAGCCTGATCCCTCTCCTCCCCAAGCCAAGCAGGAGGAGGCTCTCCCTGTCTCCCGCTGCCATCTCCAGGGCCCCCCAAGGATGGGTCTGCTCTCTCCTGCCCCTTGTGTGTAGCCATAGCCCCAGCTCTGCCTCGTCTTCCATTCATTCTTTCTTCTTGCTCCTCCTGAGTCCCGGGCCTGGTGCAGCCCTGGGGGACGGCAGTGAGCAGGGTGGAGGGTCCACACCTCAGGGAAGTCAGTTTTGTGGCAAGCTCTGTGACCGCCATAGCCAGACAGAGCCCTGGGACTTCAGGCCCAAGCCCCTCCCGCGCCCCGGCCTGGGTGCCCCCACCCCATCACCGTCCGCCGTTTCTCTTCGCCCTCCAGGGTTGGGTGGAGGGGGCGGCCATGGCGGCCAGCATCCCGGGCAGGCTCCAGGAGGGCCGAGCAGGCAGCCTGTGTGGGAGAAGCCTGGGGGGTGCTAGCTGCCCTCTCTGGGTGGTTTTGGGTTTCTGAGGGAGGGGCAGGGAGTGCCAGGACCCTCGTGCAGCCAGCAGGAAGCTAGTCTTCCCTGATCCTGGAGCTGCAGGAGCCATGGGAACCCCCCCAGGAAGGGGGTAAAGGCAGCACAACTGCCCCCTTCACAGGGCAGCCCTGACAGTGGCCAGGAAGAAGGGCACGGGGGGGACCCGTCCTTGGGTGAGCCCGACTTCTCGAGTGTCTGGCTCCTCAGCACAGCTGTCCCCGCTCTCCTGGCTCACCTTAAAGAACCTTCTGGAGCCACGAAGAAGAAGGTGCTCCTCAGGGCAGGGAATTGCTGCCCCAAACAGCCCCAGGGCCCTTGGCATCCCGCTGCGAGCAGGCTGGTCCCCGTGGCAGGCGGGCGGGCGGCGGGCGGAACTGGTTAGCCAGCAGGAGCGGGAGCCGGCCTGTCCCTCATTAGAGGCCGGCGTGAGATGGCGTCCTGGCCCCCGTCCAATGTGGGTAATTACGCTCTGCCGACCTAGATTCCCCCTTCAGCTTCAATTAGTGCCAGAACGTGTCTTCACTTCCCACCCAAACTGGCCAGGAAGCAGCCCCCGCCACATCCCCCCAGAGCCAGCTGCCTGACACCCCAGGGCGGACCCCGTGCAGTCTTGTGCAGACATGATGACGCCAGGGGAAGCCTTGGGGCTCCCTGTCTCTCCGGGGTGGGGGATGAGTGGAGAGAGGTCCCCAGAGCTCAGGAAGCCACGGAGTTACCCACACATGCCACCCTCTGGCCACCATGCTGGGATCAGGGGCCCTGTGTCCCCATGGTCCTGCGAGGGGCTCCCCAGGGGGCACCCCTTCTGCACTGATCTCCCCCCACCCTCCCCCAGGGAACACCATCTCCATGCCGACAGCCTCAGGGGCCAAAAAGCGCTTCTGGATCATTGAGGATATGTCGCCGTTCGGCAAGCGGCGCAAGACGGCCTCCTCCCGCAAGATGCTGGACGAGGGCATGATGCTGGAGGGCTTCCGGCGCTTCGACCTCTACGAGGACTGCAAGGACGCGGCCTGCCAGTTCTCGCTCAAGGTCACCCACTACCACTGCACGCGCGAGAACTGCGGCTACAAGTTCTGCGGGCGCACGCACATGTACAAGCACGCGCAGCACCACGACCGCGTGGACAACCTCGTGCTGGACGACTTCAAGCGCTTCAAGGCCTCGCTCAGCTGCCACTTCGCCGACTGCCCCTTCTCGGGCACCAGCACGCACTTCCACTGCCTGCGCTGCCGCTTCCGCTGCACTGACAGCACCAAGGTCACGGCGCACCGCAAGCACCACGGCAAGCAGGACGTGATCAGCGCCGCGGGCTTCCGCCAGTTCAGCTCCAGCGCCGACTGCGCCGCGCCCGACTGCAAGTACCGGCTCAAGTGCTCGCACTTCCACTGCGCCTACCCCGGCTGCCGCCACACGGTCGTGGGCATGTCGCAGATGGACTCGCACAAGCGCAAGCACGAGAAGCAGGAGCGCGGCGAGCCGCCCGCCGGGCCGCCCGGCGCCGAGGGCCCCACGCCCGCCGCGCTCAGCCTGGACGGCTCGCTCAGCCTGAGCGCCGATCCCGGCGCCTCGCTGCTCTTCCTGCAGACGGCCGCCGCCGGCCTGGGCCTGGGGCTCGGCGACGCGGGCGACCCCGGCCCGCCCGACGCCGCGCCCGCGCCCCCGCGGCCCCGCCCCGGCCCCGGCGCGCCCGGCCCCGCCGGGGAGTCGTCGCAGGAGGACGAGGAGGAGGAGCTGGAGCTGAACGAGGAGGAGGACGACGAGGACGACGAGGAGGACGACGACGACGAGGACGACGACGACGAGGACGACGACGAGGACGAGGACGAGGACCTGCGCACCGACTCGGAGGAGTCGCTGCCCGAGGCGGCGGTGGCCGAGGCGGGGGGCGCGGGCGCGCGGACCCCAGACCTGGTGGCCCCTGGCCCCGCCGCCCCCGGCTCCGCGCCCCCAGGCGCCGCCGCCGCCGCCTCGCCGTAGCCCGCCCCGCGTGCGGGCGCCTCGGGGTGCCTGTGAACGGACGCGGCGCCCCCGGAGCGCACCCCCGCCGCCCCGGCCACCCGGCCACCGCGCCCACCGCCCGGGGACCGGCCACCGCGCCGTCTTCGCTGTGGGACACGAGCGTTAGGGAAAAGGAGCGCCCGCGGACCGGGCGCCACCCGCTCTTCCAGGCCCGCCCCCCGGGATCTTGCCTCTTTATTATATTATTATTATTATTAATTTTTTAAGAAATGATATTTATATGTAAAGCTTCCCTCTGTACAGAGCTAGAGGTCCCTGCGGATTCCGGGCCGGCGTCGGGGGGCGCTCAGGGCTCGGGGCTTCGGCCTCGCCGGTGCTTGGGGAACCGGCCCCGTCTCAGGACCGAGGCCCGCGGCCTCCCTCTGGTGCTCCCGGGGCGCCCCCGGATCGCGCGCAGCGCCGCGGCCCAGGACCGGGGCTGCCCAACGCCCCTTTTCTAAAGCTGAAGTTTGGGGATCTTCTTCAGGGAAATAGAAGGTGCTCTTGTCCGGGGTGGGAACGAGGAGCGGGGGACCCCAGGGGCGAGGCGGGGCGCAGGCCCCCGGGCAGCTGCTCCGAGCGAGCGCCCCTCCCGCGGCCCGCCCCACCCCCGCTCCCACCCCCGCGGGATCCCTCGCTGCTCAGGAGCGGGCCCCCCACCGCTAAGCGCCGGGGGCGGGCGGCCCCGCAGCCTCCGGCCGGGCCTCCGGGGAGCGCAGCTGGGACCTTCCCGCCGGGCCCGAGGGGGAGGGCGGGGCGGAAGGCCCGGGCGACACTACAGGGGACCGCGAAGCAAGCGCGGAGTGAGCACAGCGGGGCCTGGGCGTGCTCCCCGAGGGCTCCGCTACGAGGGGGCCCCCACTTGTCTCCTTTAGCAACTCCCGGCGCCAAAGGGAAACCGAGGCTGTGGCCAAAAAAGGAGAAGTAGCCAGCGGGGTGTTGGGGGTGCAGACAGGACGGATGCTATTGTTTGGGGCTTTAATATTCAAAATGGGGGGAAAATACAAAAAAGTTGTACAGTATTTTTCCTGTAAAGGTTATTCTACATAGAACAAAAAGATTTAAAAAAAATAAATAAATGAATAAGGCAGGTGGGTGGTGAGAGCCCAGCCCGGCCTCCAGACAGCCCCCAGCTTGGAGAACTGGTGCAATGTCTCCTGCAGGATGTTGTTTAGCGTTTGTTTCCGAGGCCTTAACAGTTTGAGGCTGGCTGTTTTCACACTAGCACTGATGGGAGCTGCGTGATTCCAACTTTTAACTTGAATTTTGTAGAGACAAGAAAAAAAAGGACTCTTACTGTTAATACAAGTGTGTAGTTAATTTAACATTTGAGTTTTTCTCTCTTGGGCATGCGTGTGGCTTTATAGGGGGATTTTCAGTTTGTATTATTCTTTTGTTTGGGATGCTTCCTTGCTAGTGCCCCGCCCGGATGTGGTTCCCTTTTCCATGGAAACCGGGAGCGGGGCCCCACCTGGCCAGTGGCTCTGAGGTCCACAGGGGCCAGGAGGCGGCCCAGCGACCAGTACCCCCTTCCCTCGTTCTCTCCGCTCCCCGGCCACCAGCTGATCCCAGGTTGGCCCCCCGAGACTGGCCAGCAGGGAGGAAACAGGCCCAGCAGGGGTGGGTGAGCTGTCAGCCAGAGCCCCCTCCAAGGGGAGCCCGACCCAACGGGGGGCAGAGAGGGGTGGGCAGAGGTTTACTTGTTTTCTTTCTTTCTTTCTTTTGTCCTCTTGGCTGCCCACAGCCAGAGAGCCAGGACCATCTGAGCTGGAGAGGGAGCAGGGAGGGGGGGAGGTCAGACGAGTGTACCTGATGCCCGGAGAGGACGGTGGGCTCGGAAGCAGGCCCGGCCAGAGCTCCTGCACGCTGTGGGCACCACGTGCTGCTGCTGCTGAGCGTTCGCCCAGACTTTGTGACCCACGCAACAGGGCGTCTGTGGAAGGAGTTCTCTAAAGGAAAAAAAAAAAACAAAAAAAACATTTTTCAATGTAGCAAAAATCAAACAGAAAAAGAGAAAAGAAGATGCCGACAGTGCGAAGTCTAGCCTTTTGTACCTTCATATTGCACACTAGGACTATAAGCCATTGCTAGCTCATTTTGAATTTTAATGTGTAATTTTTGTTTTATTTTCTTTCTGTGGGGAAAACAATGCTTGATCCACCAATGCTGTTTTTAATGTTTTATAACTATGTATGTGTATATATATAAATATAAAATAATATGTATGCACATATGTGTGTATATATCTATATGTATATACATATATAGATATATAGAGATATATAGAGAGGTTTTGAGACAAAAAAATGCAGAAAGTGAAAACGGAACTGAACAGTGTGTGCTCTGATTACTTGAATCTGGTCTCCTCGGCACCTGCGTTATTAAGAACTGAATATTTTTCCACTTGAATTTAGTGCTATTAGAAATTTAATATATGTGTTTTATTTATTTGATTTTTTTTTTTTTTTTTTTTTTGCATGACTGATGCAAGGTTTGACATTTTCACTCAATAAAAACTGGAAAAAAAAAAATCTATCAAGTTATCTTTGATTTTTCAAATCACCCCATAGCCAGGACCTGGCACAAACACGGCCTACCCCGTGTGCCAACGAAGGGAGGGACAGAGGAGACAGTTGCCCTTCAGCCCCGGCAGGGAAGGGGAGACAGACCAGTTTTGCCCCTGGGCACCAGGCCAGGCTTGCCGGAGTTGCCGAGGACAGAGTGGGGGGCTCGGCCGGCCCCCTCCCCCAGCCCTGCTTGGCACCCCTGCACAGAGCCCAAGGGCCACCCCTCGAGCAGAGCTGGCTGGCACGGAAGATTTCGGCACAGGCTTGAGGGCCTCCCCGGGACCCCCGCCGCACCCAGCCCCCTCCTCTCCCAGCTGGGGCAACCGGGCGGGTGCTTGGCAGGGACACCCTCTGCCGCCTCCCTCGGCTCCTTCCTCCTTCCTGCAGGGACCTGCCCAGGCTGGGAACGGCGCGTACCCGGATCCGATCCGGATGCTGGCGCGGCTCCTGCCTGGACCCGAGGTGGCAGAGCCAGAGGGGGCCGATTCCTGGGGCTGGGGCACTGGCATCACGGTGGGGGGGGGACTCCCTCAGGGGCACAGGTGGAGGGAGCGCCAGGCCCAGGGGCCCCTGGAGGCCCCCGCTAGGCCTGGAGCTGGGGTGTCACCCCTTTGCTTTGCCACTCTTCTAACAGTGACCCGTGTTCTCTCCACCATCTTGCCAGGCTGCCCTGAGCTGACCAGGGGCAGAGGCTGCACAGTGTCTTGGGGAGGGGGCAGGTGGGGTCCACTGTGTCCTCTCAACTGCAAGGAGCAGCCTGTGCACCCACCTTCCCGACGAGCTGGAGCCAGGAAGTGAAGGCCCCTGAGCCCGCTGGGGTCTGGCCCTTTCCTCTCCCCTGTGGAGCCGGCCACGCTCCGGCACCAGCAGCCAGGTAAAGTGGGGGTCGCGCAGGGCCTTGGCTCGGAGCCGCTCCCAGCCCCGGGCTGGGTGTCATTCCCACCACAAAAGCCTCTTTTCTAACCCAGCACAGAAGGCCCTTCCCTCTCTTTCCTCCTGGAACGCAGCCCACAGGCTATTTACATAAATATGTTTGTAACAGACACGAAAATATATACTTTTTTCTGTCTTATTAAAATGTTCAAGTTGGAACTCGCCTATTGTTTGTGGATATCTTGATTCTGTTAAATAAAACAGTGACTAATTTATGGGATAAAACACACGTTCAACAAATTAAAACCATTATTGGAGCTTCACAGGCCCTGGTGAGCCGAGCAGCCCTCCCGCGGGGCCTGGGGGAGGCAGGGAGCCAAGTCCCACCCCAGCCAGGAGGGCGGCGTGCAGGCCACGGGGCTCCCTCTGGGCGCTGGAGCGGTGGGCAGCGGGGCTGGGCCCACTGAGGCTTTGGGGGGCAGCAGGGGCTGGGGATGGCTGCTGGGCCCCTCTGCCAGCTCCCAGGGGCTCCTAATTCACCTGCCTCTTAGGGACCCCTGAGGCTCAGGGTAGTTTGCTGACCTGGGCCAGTCTCCCCATCCCATCCCCAGAGCTGCCCCCTCCCCACCTGCCTCCAGGCCTTCTGGGCCCGGATGGACCTCAGCAGGCCCATGATGGACGGGATTCCCAGCCTAGCCAAGGGCAGAGCCAGCTTCCAAGCCAGACTGATGACCGAGCAGGGGCCAGGGCCCAGCACCACGACTGTGCCCGGGTCTCAGGCGACCCCCTAGGAAGAGCCTCGGGGGACATGAGTCTAGGACACATCAGGGAGACACCCCCAATTCAGCACACTGCTCCCGAGTCCCAAGCACTGCCCAGACGAAGGCAAGAAGACGTGCCCACCAACCTCATCAGGCAGTGTCCACCCCACCCCTCAGGAGTCGGGGAGGGGAGCCTGGGAGACGGAGAGCTGCTGCAACAGGTGGCACCCCACCCCAGGGGTGTGGAGTGGGCCCGAGCCCACGACACTCCCTGTGGTTTGTAAGGCTCAGTAGGAAATGCAGTAAAACATGTTTTCATCCTGGGATTTAATTAGCTGTGGTGGTGTGAGGCTCCTACACCCAAACTGGGGCAAATTCAAGAGTTTTGTAACCTCTTGGAAAGAGCCAGAAGCGGCTGCACAGGCTCCTGGTTGAGCTCAGTAGCGGCTCACCTCCCACAGACCTGGCCCGGCTCAGGCGCTACCAGCAGCTTGAGTCATCCACGGGAGCCCAGCCTTGGCATCCAAGAGTGACCTTGCCCCCAGCCCACCTGGACCCACAGTGACTGGGCAGCCCCCTCTCTGGGCAGCAGACCCAGGCCACTGGGCAAAGGCAGGTTGACCATCTGCTGTCACGAGAGGTGGCCCTGGACCCCAGGCGGCCTTGGCCCAGTGCCAGGGCATGGGGTGGGGTGGGGGAGGCAGGCTCCCTCAGGTGGAAGGGATGGAATCATGGGGACCTCGCCTGGCATGCACGGGGGCCAGTGCCACCTCACTGGGAGGAGCTGCCCCCGCCCTGGGCAGGCCAGACAGGGAATCCCTCAGGAATTCCATGGCCAGCTCGGGAGCTGCCAAACCCAGTCACTTGGCCACCTGGAAGCCCCCCACCACCCGAGGGAGACCCTACAGCCATGGAAAGTCCGCCGGACCCTGGTGGCCACGTCCTGGACCAGTCAGGCGTCCCTGGAAAGCATTCTCCCTGGGTGACTGAGTGGGGGCTGGAGGGCTGGCACCTGAGCTTCAAAGGTGTGTGTCAAAACACGGCCCTGTCACTTTAAAGACGCTCCTTCCAGCATTTGTCATGGAGCAAGGAAAGGCTTGGGGCATTATCCTTATGAAATTGTAATAAAATCTCATCTATTCTTCTGAACGAACATGAACTTCAAAGTGCTGGATGAAAGGAACTATTAAAGGTTTGTTCATGATCCAAGTGAAAGTCACCCAACAACACTGGATGAGGTTTCAAACTAGTTTCACCTAAAAGAGCGGAAGGGAGACTGAGGGGGCGCCCCGAGAGCTGTGGCACCCACCGGGTGGTGTGGGGGGCGGTGGAGCGCGCAGGCTGCGCCCCAGGCGAACAGGGGACCCCGCGCCCGGTGACCGCGCAGCCTCGGTGGGCCTGCTCCTGCGCGGGGGGGGGGGGGGGGGGGGCGGCCGGGCGGGGCGGGCTCCCCGGGGTGGGCACCCCCTCCGCGGTGCAAAGGGGCAGGGGTCTGCCTGCCGGCGCCTGGGGCCCCCACCTGCCGGGCTGGAGCCTCCGACAGGCTTCTCGGGTGCCCGGGCAGAAACGACTGTCAACCAAGAGATGAAGAAACACTCAGGATGAAGTCAGCTCCTGAGGGTGAGGCTGGCAGGCCCGTCGATCTGTCCTGGGGAAGGGGCGGGGCGGAGGCTGGGTCCGAGGGGGGCGGGGCTGGATCTTGGGGGCGGGGCCTGAGTCCGAGGGGCGGGGCGGGGCGGGGCCCGGGAGAGGGTCCGGGGCGGGACCCCGAGCCCAGCGCTCGCGGCCGGGCGGAGCAGGAAGGCTGCGGGTCGCCCTCGGGAGCGCCCTTCCATCCCAGCCGGGTGCGAGGGTGCGCGTCCGTCCCCGCAGGTCTGGGAAGGCCGTGGCTCTCACCAGGGGGAGCAGGCGCCGCCGCGGGGCAGGGCCGGGGGCTCCTCCTCTGTCCCCGCCGAGTTCTGTGGGTTCTGAAACGTCGGCCCCGGCCCTTCTTCCCCAAGTTGAAAACAGAACTCACCGGGTTTGGTACCAACTCCGACACCGCCCTCCCCGCCCCGCACTCCAGGGCTCACTTCCGCCCCCCCGAGGTCCTGGGACACGGGCTGCAGAAGCCAAAGGGAGCCGCCGGCTTCTCTGTCTCTCCCGAAGGAGCAGGACAGACAGACGGCCAGTCCTAAATGGCAGCCCTGGGATGTCCCGGCCACCCTGCCTGCTCCCTGGGCACGGCCAATCCCAGGCGCTGGCCCAGTGAGGGCCCCTGGCCTTCCAGGCCGAGAAAGACCCCCTGCCCGAAGGTGGAACTGAGCCCCCCAGGCAGCGTGGGGCGACCCCGAGAGCTTCCCGGGGCCTCCGAGCGGCCGGGCCCTTTATTTTCTAAGGGGCCCTTTACATAAATACATTGTAATTGAGTTTAATAATCTTCTCCCTTCCAGAAAGGGCCTGACAGGCGCTGCCTGCTGCTCACTTCTGCCCCATTCCAAATATTTTTACCTTATTTGGATGAAATGCATTATTTTTCTAATGAAAGACTTTTTTTTTCAAAGGGCTGTTTTCCCTCTGTCCAGCAGCTGCCTTTATTAGGCAGCGCTCACGCCGTTTTGGGGAGGGGTTTTTCTCTCCCTGAAATCGCGCCAGACTCTGCACTCAAAACCGAATTCGGTGCTCCAGACCCACAGGGGCAAAGGGTCCCTGGGCCCCAGGTTTCTGCCCTCAGTCCCTGCACTTGCGCCCTTCAGTGCAAGCCCGCAGGCTGGGGATCTGTCCTGGGGAAGGGGAAAAGCCGGGCTGTGATGCGCTGCTCACCCCACCCCTGCATTTCCCTCTTGGTGGTCCCACTCATGAGGCAGAAATGGAGGCCGTAGCTGGGGTGGCTCCGAGGGCAGGGCCGGCCGCCTGCGCTCAGCACCAAGGACCTCAACAGCTCTGGCTTCGGCTGGGGACATCAGCCCGCTGGGTCTCCCTGGGAGGAGGGACTTTTGAAAAGTTTTGGTGATGCCCAATGGGCACAAACCAAGGCGGGGGGGGCGGGTTGACTCCCCAGGAGCCGTCCTGCTCAGGACATGGTGCTCCTCCCTGGGGTGACACCTCAGGCTCCAGCCTGCAGGGGCCGGGACACGGCCCTTTGCCTGTTGCTCAGGTCTGCAGACACTGGGGCACTGCAGGCCCCCCGGAGGGGCAGGGCCCTCTCACTCAGGCCAGGTGAGTAGCCCGGACAGCAAGGAAGCTGGGAAGGAGACACACAGGCTGCAGTGGTGACTCAGGCTGGGCTCTGCTTGTCCCTAGGACCAGAGGAAGAAGGTCGCGGGAGGTTATGAGCATCAGAGACGAAACCTGAGGGCCAGAGGCCAGGCCAGGTAGGCCAGACCTGCCTGGGGTAAGCAGAGGACACCTACAGCCCTCCCCTCTGGCTCGAGTCAGGAAGGTTTTGCTGCAAGAGGGAGAGAATAACTGGGCCTGGAACACTAAAAGGGGGTAAGTGGAAGGTGGAATGTTTCCTGGGGCAAAACACCCCAAAGCCAAGGCTCTCACCCCGGCTGGCCATGGCTGTTCTGGGCAAGGAGGCGAGCCTTGGGCCTGGCGCCGCGAGCTCCGCTAGGGGCACATCCTGCGCTGCCCTCCCACAGTCGGCGGCCGCAGCCCGGCAAGCGCTCAAGCCTTCTGTGTGCACGCGGTGCCCTTTGTCCCCGCACCTGGCCACAGTGCTCTGGGGCCCGAGGGAGCTCCTTGCAAGGAGCGCCTCACTGCTTTTCTTGTTTCAGCCAAATGCTCTGTGAAGGTTAAAGGGAGACAGGGAGGAGGAAGCGCGAACGACACACGCACACACTCTCCTGGGGAAATATTCATCCATTTAAGGAAGGGGAGCTCATCACACTAGCATCAGGTCTATATACAGTAAGACGGGGCCCCTTCTCCTCCCGCGATCCGGCTTGTGTCGCCCGTCAGGCCCAGAGCCCAGGGAAGCCTGCAGCTCGGGGTGAGGAACAGTGGAAGCCGCCGGGAAGGGCAGTGGGCCCGGGAAGGCAGGGGCTGGCGCGGCAGGCCCAGCCAAGGGGCTGCCCGGGGCCTCCCCAGCACCCCCCACACCCTTCCCTAGGCTTTGGCTGAGACCCTCCTCTTTGGGACGGTGATGAGCAGACAGGGAGCCATGGCCAGGAGTTAAATAGCGGCAACTCGTATTTATTACAATTATATACAGTTGTATATTATAGTCTGAAATCTACACATGATCACACGAATGAGCATGTGTTTCTTGGTGGGAAGGACAGACAGCTGTCGGTCAGGAAGCCCTGTGTGGGCGTGAAAGTGGCAGCTTGCCCCGCGGTCAGCTGAGGCCAGAGGCGGCAAAGCGGCCAGCGAGGGAGGCCAGAGCGCAGAGCGGTGGTTTCTCCAGGACGGGGGTGGGGGAGGCAGCCGGGGCAGCCGCTGTCAGGTGGGTCCAGGGCTCCAGCTTCCAGAAACGTGACAAGACAGCCAGGGGGTCATGGCGCAGAGCAAGTTGGGTGCCATGGGCAGAGTGGCCCGGGCTTGGGGCCGGGCCCACGGGAGAGAGGTGGGCAGCAGACACCAGACCAGCGGCAGCTTTCTCCACCGAGGAGCTGGGAGGCAGGTAACAAAGCTACCTTGTCATGCACGGCGCTGAGGTGAAGACACTCTGCAGACAGACCCTGGACAAGTCATCTGCCTGGGAGGGAGGGGGCTGGAGCCAGGGGCTGGGTCCAGAGGCTTCTGAGGAACAGGCCGGGGGGTCTGGTTTGGAGCTGAGCTGAGGGAGTGGCGGGGTGGGAGGGCTGGGGGGAGGACAGAAACGTGACCCCGCACACAGGGCCAGGAGCCCTGGGCTGGGCTGCCGATGGGGCTGCGGTGAGGAAGGCCCGTGGCAGCTGAGCACAGCTCCGTTCCGGCTCGAGGCCACCACCACGTCCCCACGCGCAGAAGGCAGGGTGGCCCTAGTCCCGCTCGTTCTCGTTGCTCGCCCCCTCGGGTCGCCGCAGCTTCTCCACCTGCTCGTTGATCTGCCCGTCCCCGCCCCGGCGGTCCTCCCTCTGCACCCCCAGGCAGTCTTCCTCATCCACGTGGCTCACGTCGTCGTCCTCCTCGTCCTCCTCATCCTCCTTGTCCTCCCGCTTCTCCTCCTCGCCCTGCACCTCCATCCGCACCTGGCCCTTGACGTCCACCAGCCCCTCGCCTTCCTCCTGCGGGCCCAGCAGGTGGTAGGTGGCCGTGGAGCCCTCGGGGCTGTGGCTCTCCTTCACGGGCGAGGAGACCGCAGACTCGTTGCTGACGGGCGAGATGTCGCTGCTGCTGTGGTGGTTGCCGGCGGCAGGGCTGGAGGAGGACGGTGACTTCACGGGGATCTGCCAGGAGGGGATCTTGGGGGCTGATGGGGAGGGCGGGAACTGCCTCCTGGCAGGGGGGCGGGGGGAGGGAGAAGAGCAGATGTTGGTGAGAGAAGCATCCCAAGGGGCTCGGTGACGGCAGGCTGCTCCCCAGGAACCCCTAGCCGAGGCCACCACACTGGGGACAGAATGAGCTCTGCCGCCACCCCCGCCTCTCCCCTTCCCCTCCTCTCAGTAACGAAGACTCCTGCTTGATGAGGTACGACCACCTGGGACAGGAGCCAGGGGTGCGGGTGAGCTGCACAGAGCACCTGCTCTGCTCAGGACGCCCCCCAGGCCCTCCCCGAGCTGAGCAAGGCCCATCCTCCTCGGCACTGGCGCATGCTTCTTCCTGAGCCACTGTCCTCGGTCTCCACTCCAGTGACCAGAAGAGGGGGACAGGGGGGAGCCAGAGGGCTGGAAAACCCAGTACACTGGCTCCTTGACTCTGCCTGGGCAAAAAGGGCTGGGGCTGCCGCTGGCCATGGGGTCAGAAACACCAGAACCAAAGGTGCCATTGGAGCACTTTGCTAGAAAGCCTCTGACCTCAACAGTTTGAACAAGGAACGTCAGTTCTGCCCTCTGCTCCCGTTTTCCTGCCCAGGGCCAACAGCCACTCAAACCAAAGCCAATTCCGGGAGGGGCCTGGGGGGATGGTCCGCCGGGCAATGGTTTGGAAATCAAGCCCTCCACAGGCAAGCCCATCTCTGCCTGGGCCGGGAGGCCGAAGCCCTGCGCCCCACCCTGGGCTGCTCACTGTCCCCGCAGCGCCGGCCTTGGAAATGGCTCCTCCGCCTCTGGTCCCCTGTCTGTGGCAAATACACAAGCTAATGGTTGCATTATTCACCATATCATAAATGCTACCAAGAAATTCAGTTTCCAGGCTTTCCTTGGCTCCGGTGTTACCCAGCGACCTGCCCTCTCTCCCCCCAGCCCCAAAGGGCACTTGTCCCCTAGCTTGGGGAAAACACTGAGTTCTCCTCAGGAGAACACCTCGTTTGAGGCCACATTTTTTTTTTCTTCAGGGAGGATCAGGAAGAGGGTGGTTTGGACAACTGGGTCCTCTACTTGGGGCCATAAGACCCCTCCAACCCAGCCCCCCTTCAGTGAAGGGCCCTCTTGGCTCTTGGGTGGCTCCACTCAGCCTCAGCAGCTCCCACAGAAACCCTGGCCCAGCAGGAAACTGAGGGGCCCTGGCAGGGCCGACCAGGCCATTCAGACGGGCAGCCACAGCCCCAGTTTACCCAGGACCGAGAGGGTCCTTGGACATGGGACTTTCAGCTTCAAACCTAAGACAGGTGGCCCCTCTACATTCAAGGCGGTGCTTGTGACAATGCCCCCCTTCTGTGGGGCTCACGGAAGATGCTGTCACTGCAGAGGGAAAGCAAGGAGGGGGGTGGGGAAGGCAGGGACTGGGTTGTGCCAGGCCGGGAATCAAACTACAGAGGCACAGAGACCTCCGGGCCCTCAGCAGGGACCTTCCCTGGGCCTCAGCTGTCACCAGGAGGCCCAGCCCAGGCTCCAGAAGAAGGAGGTGGCCCTACCCAGGAATTCTCTCCTCAGGAGGCCTGGCTTGTTGGCTCATGATGTCCTTGACCAGGTCTGAGGAACTGTTTACATTTAAAAAACCTTTTGGGTGCTCCTCTCCACTCCCCCCCACCCCCACCCCCACCCACCATTCAGGCTGTCACCCCTGGAGTGAGGGTGCTGCTGGGGAGGGAAAGCAGAAGTTCAAAAGACACCCAAACTCAAGGCCTAATAAACAGCTCAGTCGCGGCTGACCCGGCGGCCCCTATGCCCGCCCTCCTCCCTACCGATTTAGAAGAAGTCCTTTCAAGGAGTTAATTTCCGACTTGAGTTCACTGATATTCTGGGACTCCAGGATCCAGTTGGTGGACGTGGTGGCCTGGAGGCAGGAACAAAGGAGACCCCAGATCAAGGCGGCACCCCTCCGTCCGCAGGACAAAGGCGGCCGGGGGCAGGAGGCAGCGGCCTCGGTACCAGCACACGCAGGGGCCCATGCACCAACCGGGGGGCCCCGGGGAAGGCTCTGCCGCTGCCTCTCCCTTTTTAAAGGATGACACCCTCACAACAGATATTCACACAACTCTGTTTGGGTAGTTGGCAGTGCTAAGGAATCACTACGGTTTTAAGGAGGGACAGTTAGGTAAAACAAAACAGCAAAGACAACCCAAGAGCCCCTCTTTTAGAGACACTGCCGCAGTAGTTTCAGTATGAATGGGTGGTGCCCGGGTTCACTTCCAAATGGCCTGGGTGGTTGTGGGCAGAGGTGAAGCGGCTAGCCATGAGGTGAGAAGATGCAGGGCCATGTGATGGGAACTGCCTTCTCCACTGCTGGGTCTCAAATGTTCCATGAAAACAAAAAATAATTAAGTAAATATCAGTTCTATAATCACAACACCCCCCACCCCAACCCCTCCCCTCCAAAAATTGACCACCACAGGCAGGATCCTGTGAGACTGACTCGAGGCAGCCACCGGCCGCCCTGCAGTGACAGGGACACCACCGGTTCCTGGCACCGGCCTGGCTCACCTCCCTGTTTCAGTATCATGGAGGCTGGGATGGGCTCACACCTTCCCACAGGGCTCCGGGCCCATAGGGACACCCTCCAGACCTCACCCCCCATCTGCAAAACCAGGACTGCAAGACACACCAACCACCTGTGGCCATTCTTTCAGAATGGGTCTGAAGGCTCAGCAGAGAGAGAGAAGCTGTCCGTGGGACTTAATTCTAATTTCTTCAGCCATGACCATCTCTGACAAGCACCATCCTCTGATGCACATCTTTCCCTTTCAATTTGATGTTGTTTTTCCAAATAAACTTCAGAGAACCACATCTTTATTTTGACAAATCTTGTCAAGATAGATGGAGAAGAGGACAGCCAAAATAATAGTACCCCAAATAGCCGTTCCTGGCGGGCCAAGTTGCCAGTGGAGTGTTGTGTTTCTGAGGCAATTCCAGGGGCCATGGCCTCAGGTGTGGGTGCCGGGGCATCCACGGGCAGTCAGCCTCAGGTGTCCTCTGGGAACAGACGAACAATACAGGGCTCTCGCTTCTCAGACATTGCCACCCCCAGGCTGACAGAAAACCAAGCCACAAGTTCATAAGAACTTAGGGAGACCACAGGCTGGAAGAGGGGAGGTCCCTGGATGTCCCCCCTCTCTGCTGCCAATCACGGCTGGCTCAGAGAAGTCTGGCCTTGGGTGGAGGGACTGGGGCGGGGGCAGCTGCAGCAGGCCTACCCCAGCACCAGCGAGCGGCCAGGCTGGGCAGACCTCTGCAAGAAGCCCCCTGGAGGGGCTGCAGGTCTCTGGAGGAAGGCGTGGGCAGCACTGGAATGAGCCACGCCCGCTGCCCCCCCCCCCACATCCCCTGGGGGACCCCCTCCAGACCACCAGACAGCAAGGATCCAGGAGCCACTCTTCTGGCTTCTCCGAGACCTTGAAAGCTACAGCAGCCCATTAACAAGGGAGCACTTTCCACTCAGCGGCCTACAAAGGACTCAAATTTCCAAACACATATGGTGCCAGATGCCTAGGATTTAGAAATAAAATCTGACATCTGGGGCTTTTTAGCCAGTCTCTTTAAAAAACAGTTGTAGAAAATTCACAGCCTTCGGTTTTATGTAGGTTTTTAAATTACTTCAAGTTCTTCTTTTTAATTTTTTACAGTACTCCAGTAGGAGTTTGGAAGCCAGAAATAAAAACTGACATTACAGCTGAGAAAACACAGCTCTGACTCGTTGGTTTACGGGGTAACTGAAGTCCTCACATATGTGGGGTTTAGCTATCAAACCAGGGAGCTCCACCTCAGTATTGGGGAAAACGGACATGGGTCGGGATGGGCAGGGGAAGACCATCAAACCAACCCGCCCAAGAAGCTCCTACAGGCTGCTCTAAACCACCAAGCAGAATTCCATGCTGCTTCCGTCTTAAAACACAACATGTGGTTTTAATCTTAATGCTTACAGCCTGAAAATGGTTTTCCAATTTCCGGAATGGCTTCTGGACATTGGCAGGCTACAGCTCCAAAAGGTAATAGACGAGAGTGGGGCTGGGACCATAAACTGGCTTTTCCAGCTGCTTTACGGGTTGGCCACCTGCAGGGAGCCTGCACGGGGCTGGAGGTGGCCGCTGGCAACCACGGCCATCCAGAAGGAAGCGTGGGCAGTGCCTCTGTGTGTGGGATGGGCTATGGGGGAGGGAATTCTCAGGGGCCCTCTGCAGAAGGAGGACCTAGATTGCCTGAGAAATGGGAAGATTCCTATTTTACTGGTTTTTGCATATGCAAAAGTTCTGAGCTTTGGCTTCAACCTTAGCTGGGCAATGGGGTGGGCTTCCCCTAGGAAAGCAGCTCTGAGTGAGACCCTTTGCCCCACAGGCTGCATGGAAGCAGCCAGAAAGCAGCACCCGCTCAGCCACACTGGTCCGGGAGAAAGGGATGGAGGTAGAGGACGGTGTTGCCTCTGGACCTGGTCTGTCCAAGACAGCGCCATCGCCAGGAGCCCTGGGTCAAGCCCTGGGGATGGCCACAGAAGACATGACATAAGCACGCAGTGAACCCTACAGGGACCGTGGACTACAGTTCACAGGACACTTACTCTAACACAAGATGTTAATAATGGAGGTGGTGGTGGTGGGGATATAGTAACTCTATTTTATGCATGATTTTTCTGTAAACTTACAAATTCTCTAATTAAAAAAAGAGAGTTGATATCTAACTTAGACAAGTGAGGAAAACCAAGAGTGTCCCCCAAGCAAGAGTAACAAGTGTGCGTAAACTCACAAGGTCATGACATGGTGGGTGGTGAACGAAGCAAGTCTCTGCAATGTGACCTTACTCTGCCCATGCCCCTGGTGGCACCAGTGCCCCCAGGACTGACCCCTGGCTCCCCACAAAACCCAGGGCCAGAAGCCTGCACTCCTGGGAAGCTACCTGAGGCAACCTGGTCAGGCAGGTTTCACTGGAGCTCCATTTTACAGATGAGTAAACTAAGACTCAGAGAGGGTAAGTAACTTGCCAGCCGTCACACAGCCAGTAAGCTGCAGGACCAGGATTTTAACCAGGCAGTTTGATGCTAGAACCTGAGGGGGAAGAACTGCTTCCAATTTGGAACGTCCATGATCCCTGGGCCGAAGGCCTGCCACCGCAGCAGAGCCTGGATCAGTATGTATTGGTCGGGGCAGGTGTTGGCTAACTGACTATAGCCATGCTTCCCCTCACTGTTTTCTGAAATTCCTCTTAACATCACTGCGGCCTGAAACCTAACTTGTAGGGGAGGCCCTACAAGTTAGGGGTCTACGCCATAGAGAGGTGGCTGTGTGAGGGGTCCGCAACAGAGTTGCTTTTCTTCCCTCCTGTTGGTGGGTGACAATGGAACAGAAAGGACGGCCTCCCTTCTCTATCAGGGCAGTGTCGGCCCCAGATGTGTGAGTGGTGTGAGAAAGCTCCCTGGACAGCAGGTGGGAGACAAAGTCAGAGCCCAAAGAGAGCAGTGCACTGGGCATAAAGGACAAGAGGACAGAGCCCTGCGGGGCAGACTCTAATCGGGGTGGGGGTGGGAGTTCCAGGGGGTCAGAGACAAGTACCTTGGTGGTGGCCAGTTCATGACAGAGCTCCTGGACTTTCTGCTGCTGCTGTATCAGCAGCTCCTGGACAGAGGCTAACGTCGTCTGTAACTGAGTCACTGGAAGGAAAAAGGCAGTCGTATCTCTGTTAAATTGACACACAGATTTTTTTCTTCCCTCTGTCCACATATCTACACTGCCCGTATTCCTGCGACATCTGATTTATCTGCAGATGTGCTGCCCCCCACCCCCACTGCAATCCATATAATTTATCTGCGTTCGGAGTAATCTACCTGCACTGTATCTAACCTCTAGTATTTCCACTTTATCTTTCTATTGTGTAGTTGTCAGTGGTCAACAGTATATCCGTCCAAAACCTCTCCCCTCTAATTATATCAGGTTATGATTTGCTCAGCTCTCTCAACTTCTCTGATGTCTGCATCGCTCATCCACAGGCCTCACGGTGTCCTTGGGGAACTTGGGCAAGGTGGGTCTCTGTAATACGCAAGCATCCAGAAGAGTTGTTAAAAACTGCGAATCCGGTTTCCACCACTGCTCCTTCCTGCCCAGCACAGCCCACCCCGAGGCTGCGGAGCTACCCTGGGTCACATGACCCTGGTGGGGCTTCCAAGGAGTGGGCGAGCCGCCCGACTCCCGAGGGCTTCCGGAGGGCTTCCCGAACGTGCCCCAGAGTGGCAGATTCCTGCCTGGGACGGGGCTCTCTTGCTTGCCTCAGGTTTTAAAATCCGAGCCTCTACCCAGGAGTAAACAAGTTTATAAAGGAGAAAAGACGCTTCTGGCGTGACAGGTCGCAGCTAATCTGGGCCATCGTGGGGCACCGGGTAATGAACACGGGCCTGTGGAGTCGATAGCAGTGGAGATGGCTGGGGTCACGGGAGCCGGAGTAATTACAGACTCTCTTGACCCCGCTTTGGATTCTTGGAGGGAAGGGGGAAAACCACTGAAAAACCCCCCTGAAAACCTCATAGAAGCAGAAATTAAAAATGAACTTTACAGCCCTTAGAAAGGCTGTCATTTTATTCCCCTTATTAATATTCTGAGGTTGGGAGCCTTTCCGTAAAAACATAATTAATTGAGGCCGTGCCGACAGTAAACAAGCAATTTCAAATTAAACCGAAATGACGGCGGCTTCATTTGCAAATGTGAACAGATTCTCAGAGCAGATAAATGAAGTCACCACATAAAGTGGAGACGGAGGGGAGAGGGGAGGGGGCAAAGAAGGAGGCTGCTTGGAGAAGGCTTTGAGGGGTGACGTGATGGAGTCATTAATCTTTACCTGTCTGGGCCACGCTGCCACTCAGCTCCGAGAGACTGGCCTCCATCCTCTCGAGCTGCTTCCTGTCTTCTCGGCCGCCCATGATAAGGGGGAGCAGGTATTTCTGCAAGATGCAGGATTGGTGTGAGGAATGGGGATGTAACTTTGGGTAGTTTTTTAGCAATCTCTCAAATTCTGCTCACCAATTTTCTGTCATCCTCAGGTTTTGGAAACTCTAAGCAAACACCATCAACGAATGAAATATTTGAAAAAGTTAAGAGACTGCAATTACAATCCCATGAAAATTACGTCTGGGCATGGACAAAGACTAGGAGGAAATACAAATAAATCAAGCAATGTGACCTGTTAGGATGAAGACCTTTTTGTGTTTTTTTTATTTAGTTTTGCTAATGATGCTATAATATTTCTATAACAACATTTAAAAAGATTTACTTTAAAAAGTTGTAAGATAATAATGTGGAGAAATCGGTGACAATTGGTGGCCTCCAGGGAGGAGTGGGAAGAAAATTTTTTACTATACACTTTTCTGAACCTTTAACATTTCAAACCAGGTGAATGAACCACCTTTTCATAAATAAATTAATGAAGTTAAATAAACAAAAAATTATAAGAGAAACTAGATGAAAATCAACAATAGATTTCTGGGACCCTTGGCTCTTTTACTAGGGGATAATATAAGGGGTATTCCAAAGCCTCCGTCTCTTTCTAAATTAAGCCTTGAGTCCTTAGAATGAGTGTTCTTCACACAGGAGTTGAATGAAGTCAACTTCCCCCAGCATTGAATCTAGGGGCAGAAGGGAGAGGAATGCGCAGAACCAGAAGACACTGGCCATGGAGAGCAAGAAAGGGGATGCTGCGGGGCAACCACACAAAGATGCCTGAATCTGCCAGGAACCCAGACAAGGCGAGGACGAGGGCCTCGGAACAGTCAGGAGGAAGGCAGGTGGGACACAGCTGGCGCCTGGTGTCAGGTAAAGGGGAGGAAGGTGGGGACAAGTGTGCCCACCAGGAGGCCTGGAGGACAAGAACATGTGCTCTGAAATCCAAACACTCAGGACTTGGAGATAAACTTTAACAGGCATTGCTGGAGCCAACGGGCACAGGCCCAAGGGTGTTACCAAGATGACTTTGGTTTCTCCTCCATTTAGGCTCCAGCTAGGAAAAGGAGACAGTAACTTCTCTATTAAGGGTTCCACAATGGGGAAAGGAGAGGCCTCTCGCCAGGGGTTTGTGGAAGAACTCGATTCAAGGGCTACTCCTAAGTGAAGATCACTCTTTAGCATACATATAGAAGCATTTTCTATTTTGCAAAGTGCTTTTCAACCACAGTGTGAGTTATTACCCACCACTGAGCTGAAACTCATCAAATGTAGCCTTACATTACAGGATGATAATTCTGTAGGTATAAAAGTCAAGAAATTCTCATATGTGGAACGAACTTCTGAGATGACAACTGATGGAACACATACTCTTCTCCAGCCTAAATTTTTATGGATTTATAGAACAAGATGACTGCCTCTTATCCCATTTTCTTCTCTTTTTTTAATTTAAAGAAACTATTAGCAGATATTTTAAAAAATTCTCTTGTCACCATTGCAATGTCTCTTTTCTTTCTTAAAGAAAGATCAGGGCTTCTTGGAAACAACTGATGATTCTCCTGCTCCACCATCCTCACCAAGGGGAAACACGCTCTCCGTTCCCGTCAAACAGTGGGCTGGCTGAGCATGGTCACATGACCATTAGGTACCTTTTAGCATGGCAAGACACTAATTTGAGGATTCTGTGTTATCATTTTATTTGTCTTGGTGATTGTATACAGTTAGCGATCTGTAAGAAGCTTTCCACACACACTGGGTCAGAGGGATCAGTCCCAGGACTCAGAACATTTTGCTTCTGAATTTCTGTCATAAAAATTTCTAACTCCAGGAAAAGATGTTACACCAAAAAAAATATAATCTGCTATAACTCTGTCATTAGCTCTTGTACTTGTCCAAAAATTAAGACTCCCAGAGTGCGTATAAGCATGTTCCACATGCCAAAAGCTACAAAAGCAAGTCTGAGTATTCATTCAGGTTCTTGAAAAAAATTCTCCAAATGAGGGGTGAAGCTGGCAGCCTCAGGGGAGATGGGCTCCTCCCCAGCAGCAGCACAGAGGGATGCCCCTGACCACTGCTTTATCTTGTGTCTCTAGGGCCTACACTGGATCTACACCTTCTAGAAAAGATGCAGATTTGCTTCAGATAAAGTTGGGCCTTTACACGGTATCAAGGGAGATAACGTAAGTGTCTGCTTCAGGCCTGCGATTCTGTAAGCCATGGATGCTGATACCCTGAGAGTCAACTCATGAAATCTGGGAAAGAATCCTATCCTATATTTATATGGAGGCCAATACAGTATCCAGGAGATGAAAAACAGTTCCTCTAAGAATGACCTTGGTCTGATTATGCTGAGATTCTCAAGGCTGGCTTTGAATCTAAGTGGGAACACCAGCCGACCATAGAGAGGGCTTCCTATGTGCCCAGTGGGCTCTCAGCTTTTCCCATGTCCTGACTCCTTTGTTCCTGACAACCTCATAAGCTCGGTCCAGGTGAGAACCCTGGGACACATAGAAGGCAAGTGCCTGGTCTGTGGTCACACAACTCCTAAGCGGCAGGGCTGAGATTCAGCACAGCAGCTAGGCTCCAGTGTGTGTGTTCCTACCTACGGCTTACTCTGAGCCAAGTACTACCTAAGTACCTGACATGGACTGTCAGCCGACGGACCTCACAACTGCCCTGTGCGGGAGAGACTCTGATTACAGAGTGACGAGTACTGAAGGTGAGGCAGGTCTGAACGTGCCAAACTTCCCAGACGGGCGGTGGCAGGGCTGGGACACGAACCCAGGTGGATCACCTGACGAATTGGTAGGCTCTGCCCCTCTGCATACAGCCTTACTTGCTCTCACTGTGTGCCAGGCCTGAGCATGTACTTGGCTGGCCAGCGCCTCCACCACCGCCAAACCTAAGGAAGGGTAAGGATGGGACCAAATGCCGAGGTTCCCGGAGGCGCAGACTTACCTTGTAGAGCTGGTGAAAGCCAAATGCAACCCCCGCCATGATGATTGCCAAGGCGCCGTAATCTCTCCATCGGGAGCCTAAAGGGCCGAATGGTTGGAGAAAGAGTCAGGAGGGCGGTCAGGCAGCTTCCCTCCCCTGGGGGAAGAGACGGCAGGGAGAGAGAGAAAAGCACTGCAACTCCGGGGCACGGTCTCCTTGTCTCATGATCGGTAACTAGGACACTCAACTGCAGGCAGACAGCATGGCTGCCAGAGCCAGCTGGGCCACGGCATCCTCCTCTCTCCTGGCCCTCAGAACTGCTGGCCTTGGGAGAAACCTAGGTGATACCCAGTCATCAGGCACCAACTGTGCACCTGCCATGTGGGGGCTGAGTGTCTCCCCCAACAGAGTTGGGGGCAGAAGAGAGCTGGACACGTGGGTGGTCTCGAGGAAGGAAATGACTGAGCCAGGATGACATGAACACACTTCGTGTGTGAACAGACCTGCACACACCTCACCACAGACAGGCACAGACTGTGTCACTTCAGAACACAGGGAACGGGGAGGCTTTCTCATTTGTTTATTCAAAAAGTTACAAAGCACCAACAATGCCCCAGACAGTGTTGCAGGCGCGGGGGGCACAGGGGTGCTGTGCTCTCCCAGGGAGCCAGAAGACACACGTCAACAAATAACCAAACGAGGTAACTTCAGATTGCGATAAAGAATACAAAACCAGCAAATCTAGAGTGGTGGATGGCAGAGGAGGGGGCAACGGTGGGACAGTCTTGGAGGAGGAGGTGGTGGAGACCTGCGAGGCCCTGAGGACAGAACATTCTAGGCAGGGGAAGAGCAAGTGAAGAGTCAGGCATTAAGCTGTGCTCAAGGAAAGACGGCGGGTCGGTCCGGTGTCTGGTGGGATGGAGGCTGCATGCACACTAAGCCTGATGATGAGGGGAGAGCTCACGCTGGCCAAGAGGAGGCAAGAACAGAGTGCTCAGGGGTAGAAAGGGGGGACGTGAGCCTGAGGGGGCAGTGGAGGGTGGCATGGGGTGGGAAACAGGTGGGAAAGGCAGCGGCAAATGGACAGTGTCCTGGGTGGTGGCCGAGGAATCTGAATACTATCTCACGAGCAATAGGAGCTGCTGAAGGCTTTGAATAAGACAGGGGCCAGCCCCGGAGTCTCCACAAAACCATCACCAACATGTGGCCTCCTTAGCCCTAGACTCCCTTTTTCGCTTTACACTTTCTGAATGGGTAATACACTCCTACAGTTCAAACATCAAATAGCACAAGTCAGGGTACTGCGAGAAGTCTCCATCCACCACCAATGACCATGGTTAACAGTTTCTTGTTTGTCTTTCCAGAATATTTTCATGCACATATAAGGCAATATGGATATGTAACATCTTCCTTCTCTTCTTCCTCCATTTCTCATTCTTCTCTTTTTCTACAACTGCACAGTAGTCCATTCAACCAATTCCTTATCAATGAACATTCAGGCCACTTCCAGGCTTTCACTGGCTGACACAGGGCTGCCATGGATGCTGGCGCACAGGTCACAGCACGTGCCCGCACAAGCACACCTGGGGCATCCTCCTAGGAGGCAGGCTCAGGAAGCACATGCAATTTTGACAAATTGCACCCCGCAGGGATTGAACCAACATATATTCCCACCAACAACCTAAAGGAATGCTTGTTTACCCACGGCCACTCTATCACAATGTGGTAATCAAACTTGGAGATTTCTGCCAATACTAGAATGGAAAAACAGCATTTTGCTGTAGTTTTAATTTGCATATTTGTCCTATTATGAATGAACATTGAACTTCTTTTCATTTTTATTTCTTTTGGTAAACTTTATGTTCTTCATTTTTCTACTGGGCTTCTTTTCCCTTATCAACTTATACAGACTTTTTTATATAGCTGGGAGATTAGCCCTTTGTCTACGATGAGTTACAAATATCTCCCCCAGCTTATTTTCCTTTTGACTTTGCTCATGGTGTTTTGTAGCGTGCAGGCGTTTTTCATTTTTAAGTAAGTTGATCAACTTTTTTTTTTATGGATTCTGGATTTTGGGTCATGGTTGAAAAGGACTTCCCCACTCCATTCTAAGGCCGTGCAGCAATGCTCCAAGTTTACATCTGAGGACTGTCTCTGAAAGGGAATGCTGCTGCATTAGCCTGTCATGCACATGCCCATCCAGCGTGAATCTAAGGGATAAGCAACCTCCTCTCGCCTATCAGGAGGCGCTGAGACCACTGAGGCAGATGCCTCTTCCACGGTGACCCTGAGGAGCCAGGGGGCAGAGTCCCAGGCTGGCTCTTGCTGTCTCCCCTCTCTCTGAGCCAGCTTTGCTCTGAGGGCCTGAAGCAAAAGCCGACATCTACTGCAAGTTCATCCTGAGGCGGAAAAAGTGAAGAAAGAGTAACCTTGCCACTTTTCAAGAGCATCACTGTTCAGGTCTTTAATCCATGCCCAGAATATCCGTCTATGTAGCCAAAATCCACAGAGAGAACCAGCATCAAAATGGGACACAAAATATTATATTCACCACTGATTTTTCAAATATTCACTAACCATATATCAGGGAAATAGTCGCAACCAGGGCTAAAATCCTAACCAGAACCCTAGTCTGCTTTCCTGCAAACATATTGTGCCTTGAGAAGTACAGCTTCTTTTTTGGGGGCCCTTTGAACTGCCAAGGGCTAAACAGATGCTGGCAGTTTAGGAGCCCACAGTCAGGTCCCTCCTCCAGCTGCTCCCCACTTTCCAGAGCTCTGAATTCCTCAAGCCCCAAGAAACACCTGTGGTTCCTGCCAGCCTCACCCTTCGCCCCTTCACTGCTCTTCTGCTCCCATCAGGCTCACGTTGAGAACATTTTATTGCCCCCTGGTTTTCATTATTAATGAAAAGAGACCAGAATGATCTTTCCTAAAGTTCAGAGAGTCTATAAAGACAAGAAGCTGAAATGCCATTTTACTCGTTTTGGAGATGTGTGATACAATTCTGTCTTGTGGCAAAATGAAAAAAGAAAAACTAAGATGGAGATAACTCTTACCACTGCGTGGCTTTAAAAGGGTACCGGACGAGGGCTACTGTGAATGCAGACAGCGATTCCAAAGCAGGCTCAAACCTCCCAGCTATGACCACGGGGACTCCTGTCCCCTCCAAGTCCACTGCAGGCCCCATGAGGGAATTGGGGGGTGTGGCTTCTCTTGTCACCACACTCCCCAAATAGCTAGCATTATAAAGACAAGGGCAGAAGAGGGGTCAGTCATTCTTCTGCTCTAGAGTAGAAGTAAAGAAAATGGAATGAACGAGCCTTTTAAAAGCATGAGAACAATTTCAGCTTAAACTAAGTCTGGAGGCTGATGGCTGCCTGCGTTCAAGGCAGGCGAGGAGCCAGCAGGCAGGAAGCCCAGGTGGGAAGCCCTGGCTCCAAACCACCTGTCGGAGGGCTCCAGAAGACACTTTTCTTTTCTTATCAAGCACAGACCACTTGACTGAAGAAGGCAAGGCTTTGTCAGACCCAAAGAACCCAGGAATAGCGATATTTTTACTTTCACTGGTAGTCTGAGCTCAAATTGTCCACAACACTTCCCAAACAGGCATGAACAGCTAACCAGCTGAACGACACAGTACTTTACAAACATCATTGCCTTCTGTGAAGAAGGACGACACAGTTATCTGTGGCATCTGCACAACTGCACATTTCTGGGGCTGCCATTATATCTTACGTTGCTCTGAGGGCAGAGGACACACTGTTCCTAACATGGGAGAAGCTCACAGGGCTCCTCAAAACTCACCACCCTCCTTAACCTTTCAAGGACTCCATCAGCTAGCCTGAGCGCTGACCATCCACACACAGGTCTGCTGGCCTCCAGGCTCAGGGTTCAGGTGGATCCACGTGCCGGGCAGCTGGGTGAGGGGCAGGAAAGCTGCATCCCATGGCTCCTCAACTATTCATTGACCAACAAAACCAACATTGCTCAATTTCTTCAGCTGTGTCTCCATAACCAAATTCTCACCTAGCAGTGAGAACAAATATCAAGTGGGAAGGCATGCAGGCCCTAGGACACATACATACACCACCACCGGAAACCACCAAGTCATGGCCTCATCACCACCATGGAAATCCTACAATACAGCAGAGGTGTTCATCAGCAATATCAAGCTGAAAGCTGTCAGGAAATCATGCTACTGAGTCAACAGCGGGACAAACGAACATGTCCTTAAGGGCCCGGCAGCCCAAGCATGGCCCAAAGCCGTGGCAGAACCTGGAGCAACCTGGCTGTGGTCCCCCCAGGACCCCTCCAGCATGTAGTCAGGACTCCCTCACAGCTGTGCGTCTAGCTTTGCAAATCATCCCATCATCTCGCTCACAAACCACCCTGAAAATTAAATGATGAGACAGGCTCACCAACAGTGAGGTCCTGGAACGAAGCCAGCCTGCCAAATCAGTCTTGCTCCAGCACAGTTGCTGGGCTAATTGCACAGAAAGGACGGGGACCAGCTGAAGGGTGCTACAGGGTACCCTGAAGAGGGCTGGCCACTGAGTGAGGGACACGCTGGAGCACATGGCTGTGGCTGGCTGGCAGCAGTGAGAAAGACAAACCAACCCAGAGTGCAACAATCTGAAACAGAATGGCGCTGCTCTGAATACAAGCACCTGGACAGCCCTGTAAGACAAAAAGGGACGGCAGCAGTCACAGCTGAAATCCAAGGCCTGTCTTCCCAGTACCTCCTATGAAAGACAATCCTTTCTGCTTCTCATAGGCTGCAATGCTATCAGCAGTGTCATCTCAAAGCAGGAAGGACATTGAGAGGCCTATCTATACCCTCCCCCCCACTCCATAGATTAAAAAATGAGTGCTAATTAAGCTGTTAAGAATTTAGAAGAGTCCAGAAATAGACCCATGTTTATATGGTCAACTATTTTTTAATAAAGCTGCCAAGGTGATTCTATGGGAAAAGAATAATCTTTTCAACAAATGGTGTTAGAACAACTGAATAGCCATATGAGGAAAAAAAAAAAAAAAAAAAAGAACATTGACCCTCACCTCTACCATATACTAAAATGGATCACACACCTAAACAAAAAAGAAAAAACTACAACACTTCTAGAAGAAAACACAAGACAAAATCTTTGGAGCCTTGGGGTAGGCAATGTCTTAAAATACAAAAAGAATGAACCATAAAAGGAAAAAAATGGGGGAATGTAAAATGGTGCAGCCACTGTGGAAAACCATGTGGCAGTTCCTCAAAAAGTTAAACACAGAATTATCTTTTGACCCAGCATTCTCACTGCTAGGTATACACCCAAAGAGAATGAAAACAGGGTTGCAATCAGATAGTTGTACACCAATCTTTATAGCAGCATTATTCACAATAGCCAAAAGCTGGAAACAACACAAGTGTTCATCAACAAATGAATGGGTAAACAAAATGTGGTACACATAAACGGTGGAATATTAATAGGCCATAAGAAAAAGAAGTTATGAGACATGCTACAACATGGAAGAACCTTGAAATAAGCAAGACACATAAGGAATAAAAATTGTACGTTATCAATAGATAACTAGAAATAGCAAATTCGCAAAGACAGAAAGCAGATCAGAGGTTACTGGGGGAGAAGGGGATGGAGGGGTGAAGGGATGGAGGGAAGGGTAAAGAGGAGTGTTTGTAAAAAATTTTTAAAGTTAAAATATATAAATAAATAAAGTAAAATTCCTTTTACCTCCTGGACTTCCCAGAAACCCAGTAAGGCCAGCAAAGGTGTTAGATTAGGTGGACCTGAATTTCAATCCGAGATCTGCCATGTGTGACCTTGGGAAAGTAACTCAACATCTCAGTGCCTCAAGGGCAGCAAACGAAACAAAACAAAACAGAGCAAAACAGAGAATTAATATTATGGAGGGAAAAAAAGGGAAAAAACTTAATGAAATCAGTGTTCCCAAAACTTAAAAAACTTTTTTCCAAAAGACAATGTCATATAAATGAAAAGGCAAGCCATAGGCTGGGAGAAAATATTTGAAAACATACATCTGATAAAGGACATGCAACCAGAATACATAAAGAGCTCTTATAAATCAATAATAAAAAGACAAACAGATAAAATAAACAGGGCAAAAGATGGGAAGAGACATTTTCACAAATGATATATGAATGGCTGATAAGCACAAGAAAATATGCTTGACAGAAAAGCTTGAGATTCTATTACATACACATTAAAATGGCTAACCTCCAAAACTGAGAATACCAAGTGTTGTCAAGGATATGGAACAAAAGGAACCCACATTGCTGATGGGAATGCAAAATGGTACAACCATTTTGGGGAAAGTTTGACAGTTTCTTATAAAGTTGAACACACAACTACCATATGACTTAGCTATTCCACTCTTAGGTACCTGGCCAAGAGAAATGAAAGCAAATGTCCACACAAAGACTTGTACATGATTGTTCATAGATTATTCATAACAGCCGTAAACTAGAAACCACCAAAATGACTATCAACTGGTGTATGGATAAAGAAATTGTGGGATTTCCGTACAATAGAGTATCAGAAGTTAGCCGACTGTGGCCAGGTAGCTCACCATGAATGAAACTTTAAAGCATTATGCTAAGTGAAAGAAACCAGATGCAAAAGACTACATGGTGTATAATTCCATTTTTATGAAAAAATTTTAAAGACAGAACTAAAGTGACAGAGGGTAGATGGGTAGTTGCCAGGAGCTGGAGGTGGGGTAAGAGGATGGACATAAGGGGCACAAAGAAACTTCTTGGGGTGATGAAAATTTTCTATATTGTGACCGGAGTACTGGTTACATAAGTTAAAACTCATTGAATTGTACACTTAAAATTGGTGACTCTTACTGTATGTAAATTATACGTCAAAAAAGCTGATTAGGAAGAAAAGAATGAAGAATCCAGAAACGTAAAACTATATACAACCCAGTAACATACAACCATACAACCCAGTAATCCCACTCCTAGATATGTACCCGAAAGGAATGAAAACGTATGCCCACAAAGGACTTGCAGACCAATGTTCTTAGCAGCTATATTCACAATAGCCAAAACTGGAAACAACCAAAACGCCCATCAACTGCTGAATGGGTAGACAAAATGTGGTACATCCCTACATCGGAATACTCTTCAGCAACAAAAAGGAATGAAATACTGATACATTCTATGTCACAGATGAACCTCAAAAATATTATGCTAAGTGAAAGAAGCCAGAAACAACAGATCACATATCATATGATTCCATTTATATGAAATGTCCAGAGAAGGCAAATTTATAGTGACAGAAAGTAGATTAGTGATTGCCTGAGGTGGAGGTGGGACAGGGATTGACAGTAACCAGCATTAAGGGATCTTACTGGGGAAATGAAAATGTTCTGAGACTGATTTATGCTGATGGCTGCACCACTTAGTATAGTTATTAAAAATCACTGAATTATATACTTAAAATGGGTGAATTTTATGACATATAAAATATACTTCAATTAAGCTGTTTAAAAAAATAGTATTTTTTTTTTAAAGAAGATTTTTAGAAACAGACCCACAAAAACACGGTCAATTATTGATAAAAAGATAAGTAACTCAATGAGGATAGGCTAATCTTTCAACATATGACATGCTGGAATAACTGAAGTTCCATATGGAGAAAAATTAACCCTGACTTTCACTTCAAGTAACTGAGAATCAATCACAGAACTAAACCTAAAAGCTAACACTATAAAACTTCTAGAAGAAAATACAGAAGAAAATCTTTTTTTAGCTCAGGATAGGCAGACTTCTTGAATAAGACACAAAAACCATAAACCATAAAAGAAAAAAACTGATAAAATGGATGTCATCAAAATTAAAACCTTTTGCTCTTCAAAAATCAATGTTAACTCGAAGCAATTTACAGACTCAATGCAATCACAATCAAAATTCCAACAACCTTCTTGGAGAAATGTTAAAGCCAATTATCGAATTCATATGGAAGGTATACAAGGGACCCCCGATGTAAGAAAGGAATAAGTTTCGTTTTCACATAGAGACAGCATGGAATAAGGGAAATGGAGGCAAAACCAGTTTAAACAAGCCCCAGACAAAGAGAAGAGAGAATCTGCCTGATGTAAAGAGACATGAGGTAGTATCAGAGGCGGGAACTCACAGCAAAAAAATAAAAATTTGGGGGGGGATTGGCTAATCAGTTCAAAATCTCAATAATGAGCTAGTTGGCTCTCTGGGATTGGCTGTACAAATTAAAATCTCAAAAGATGAATTAGTTAGTGTTCTCAGATAGGCTGTAACCTCTGCAGTACCCAGTCAATGGGGAAACAGGGGAGGGACTTGCGAATTAGGAGTAGGAGATTTAAACATCGCCATTCTCTTCCTCTGGCGCGCCAGCCTTCCGCGTGTTTGGCTGGACGCCCCATCTTGCAAGATCGTAAATAAATTCTTTTCTCCTCCAGAACCGAGAGAGCGTTTATTCCCTTATAGGTACCACTTTATTTCCGACACCCGAGTAGCCAAAACCGTCTTGAAGAAGAACAAAGTTGAAGGACTCACACTTCTTGATTTTAACACTTATTACATTAAAACGGCATGGTACAGGCACAAGAACTGATAGTCCAACAGAACTGAATTGAGAGTTCAGAAATAAACCCTCACACCTGTGGCCAACTGATTTTCCACAAGGTGCCAAGTCCACTCAATAGGGAAAGAACAGTCTCTTCAACAAATGGTATTGGTATAACTGGATATCCATATGCAAAAGTATAAAAATGAACCCCTACCTCCCACCATATATAAAAATTAACTCAAAATAAATCAAAGACTTAAGTATAAGAATTAAACTATAAAATACCTAGAAGAAAACATAGGGAAACAGCTTCAGGACCTTCTGTTAAGCAATGGTTTCTTAGACTTTAAACCAAAAGCATAAACAACAAAAGAAAAAATAGATAAATGGAGTTCATCAAAATTAAAAACTTTACAGATTGGGAGAAAATATTTGGAAAATATTTGGATAAGGGTCTAATATCCAGAATATATAAAGAACTCCTATAACTCAACAACAAAAAGACAACAACCCAATTTAAAAATGGGCCAAAGATGGGAACAGACATTTCCCCAAAGAAGATATACAAATGGCCAATCAGCATATGAAAAGATGCTCAATGTCCTTACCCATCAGGGAAATGCAAATCCAAACCTCAATGAGATACCACTTCACACCCACCAGAATGGCTGCTATTAAAAAAAAAAGGAAAATAACAACTGGAGAGGAAGCGGAAAAATAGGAACTCTTGTTTACTGCTGGTGGGAACATAAAATGGTACAGCCGCTGTGGAAAACAGTTTGGCGATTCTTCAGAAAGTTATGTATAGGATTACCATATGACCAGGCAATCCCACTCCTAAGTACACACCCAAAAGAACTGAAAGCAGCAACTCGGACAGATATTTGCACATCCATGTTCATAGCAGCAATATTCACAATAGCCGAAAGGTGGAAGCAACCCAAGTGTCCATCAACAGATGACTGGATAAACAAATGTGGTATATCCATACAATGGAAGGCATAAAAAGAAGTGAAGTGTCTGTACATCCTACACCATGGATGAACCTTGAAGACATCATATTGAGTGAAATATGCCAAACACAAAATCCAGGGGCCAGGTGGCGGTGGAAAATGGGGAGTTAATGTTTAATTGGTATGGAGTTTCTGTTTGGGGTGATGGAGAAAAGTGTTGGCCATGGAAGATGGTAATGGAGGCACAACTTTGTGAATGTAATCAATACCACTGAATTCTATGTCTGAAAGGGGATAAAATGGGAAATCTTAGGTTGTACACAAGTTACCAGAAAAACAAACCATAGAATTGTACAATACAAACAGTGAACTTTAATGTAAATTATGGGTAATAGTTAGTTAATAGTATAATCATAATAATGTTTCACTAGCTGTAACAAAGGTACAAAAATGCAAAATGTTAACAGGGAAAACTGTGTGTGTGAGGGAGGTTAAATAGGAACCCTGTATTTTCTGCATGATTTCTCTATAACCTACACCTTCTCCAAAAAATCAAAAAAAATTAAAAAAGCAATGTTAAGAAAATGAAAAGACGGGCCACAGACTAGAAGAAAATGCTCACAATACATATATCTAAGAAAGGACTTGAATCCAGAATATTTAAAGCACTCTTACAACTCAGTAATGAGAAGACAAAAATGGGCAAAAGATCTGAACAGACACTTCATAAAAGAAGATACTCAATTGGGTAATAAACAGAGAAAAAAATGCTCAACATTATTATCACCTCAAAAAACGTAAAATAAAACCATTATGATAACCACTATACACACACTAAAATTGCTAAAATTAAGAAGATTGAAAATAACAAGTAGTAATGAGGATTTGGAGCAACTAGAATTATCATACATTGCTGGTGGGAATGTAAAATGGTATAAACACTTTGGAAAACAGTTTGGTAGTTTCTCATACAGTTAAACATGCAGTTAACATATAACCTAGCAATTCCACTCTTAAGTGTTTACTCAAAAGACACAAGAACAAAGACTTGTCCACAAATGTTCACAGCAGCTTTATTCATAATATCCCAGAAAGTTCTACTGGTGAAAGGATAAACAAACTACGTGTGTCCATACAATGGAATACCACTCAACAATTAAAAAGAAGGAACTTCTGAGACACACACTTGGATGAATCTCAAAAACATTATGCTGAGTGAAAGAAATCAGCCACAAAGTGAAGCATCTCATAGATGATACATAACCAGTACATAATGTATGATTCCATTCATATGAAAGGCTTGGAAAGATAAATCTAGTAAGTAGCAATAGAAGGTAGAAGCAATAGAAGGCTGCAGTGGAGCAGATATGGGGGGTAGGAATGACCAGGAATGGGGCACAAGAGAACCTTCTGGGGTACTGGAAATGTTCTACAATGGGGTGGTGCCTACATGGGAGTACATACCTGTCAAAAACTCAAATTGTACAATTAAGTAGGGTACATTTTATTTTATATAAATTAAACCTTAATAAAGCAGATTTTAAAAAATAAAAATAGTCCTGTTTAGAATTAAAAAAGAAAGAAAGAAAGAAAGAAAGAAAGAAAGAAAGAAAGAAAGAAAGAAAGAAAGAAAGAAAGGAAGAAAGAAAGACAGAAAAGCTAAAGGAAGATGGAGAACAAGACCAGCAGTGTGGGTTCCAAGTTCTCTCTCTCTGCTAGGATAACAGGGGGACTAAGGAAAGAAGCGGAACTAAGAATCCTAATTCAACTTTTAAAAACCTACCCTGTGATATTTCATACACACAAAAGAATAACATTTATATAAGTTATGAAGCACCATAATCCAATCAGCAGCCCTAAGCCCACCTAGTTCATCAGCTCAAACTTTACAAACATCAATGAAGCTATCCCTGTATTCTTCCCATCCCCTGGCTCATCCACTCCCTGTCCCAGGGGCAACCATTATCCTGAGCTTAGTGTTTATTCTGACTCAAAATTTCTAGGAGACATGAAAAGCTGAGAGCATGGCCCCAGCAGAGTAAGGATTAGATTTCTCAGCCTCCCTGTCGACAGGTCTGTGTGCGACTGAGTTCCAGTCAATGGACGAAAGTGGAAGTGGTGGCAGCAATTTCCCAGGTGTTCTTAGGAGGTGGCCTGCCCTTTCCTTCCGTCTCCCCCTTCTTGCTGGCTGGATGGCAGATGGGGTGGCTGGAGCTGAAGCAGTCAAACAGGACCATGAGACGGGTGCCAGGAGTCAAGACGGCAGAGCAATGCGCAGGTCCCTGCTGACCCCTGGCCACCATGGCCGCCGGGACTGCCTGCATTTACATAGCAGCAAAACAGTCTTCTATTTTGTTCAAGTCACTTATTTTGTAGCAGGATCGTATAAAACTAATATAGGCTGCATTGAAAACACAGCCACAGTTGGTATTAACTACCATGAACACCAATGATTCTCTTAATGGTGTAAGAAACTTAAAGAAAGGTTTTCTTTATTCGATTTTTTCCTGTAACACTTAACCACTTCAGTATCCACAAGCAGCATTTATTCGGCACCCACAGGGCACCATCAGACAACACACAAAGCAAACAAAAGGGCATGGGTCTTGCCTTTGAAAATCTAAACCAGTAATGAAGAAAAAGAAGGAAAAAATACAATTTTCTCAAAATTGGTGAAATGTTTTCCTGATATGCAAACCAGTAACTTTTATGCAGTGAGAAGTAAGACTTGTGTCTCAAACTGGCAGAGAGAGAGAGAAATGGAAGAGAGACTTCCTATTTCATTTCCTAAAGGGATTAAGAGGCTGCCCATTTGTGCTTCACAGGCACTTCCAGAGAGAAGCTTCTGGCCCGAGGCCTTTGCTGTACCCTCTCCCTTTCTGCCTTAGGGTCAGCCATGGCTTGCTGCCCCTCAAGGCCCAGTTCAAGTCCTGCCTCCTCTGCGAAGCCTTCCCTGAAGACTAGCATTCTGGGGGTTTCCTTTGTTTAAATTCTTAGAGCTCCTGGCATTCTTGCCACACAAGACGGAATGTGTTAGTCTCCTCTATACTTCCACAAGCACTGGGCTTTCCTCCACAACTAAACGGTGGCCTCCTAGAAGGCAAGGCCTGGCCCCTCTTCCCCTGCAGCACTCCCAGAGCAGCCTGCATAGGCCAAGCACAGAGAAGACCGCACTGACTGGCCACTGAGCTGACCGGCCACTGTAGGTAGCTCGCCCAAATGGAGGGTATTCCATAACACCCTTTAAATCTTCAAGCACACTTATACCACCATTTATCCATTCAACAAGCATTTCTAGACACCTGCCAAGCCAGAGCCTCAGGCCACAGGTTAAAATAAAAAGCTCAGGGAACTCACAGTTTAATAAGGAAGACACTGAAATAAACACTTAAACATGGGGGAGGGGGCATCAGGGGGGAGGAAGGGGGCCGAGGGAGCCAAGGGGACTCTCCATCCTAGTCAGAACAGAGGCATTTGGAAGAGCCCCCGGAGGGGCTGACGGCCGACCCCAGCCCTGAAGAGGAGCGATGCACTGGTCAGGCAAAGGAGGGGGGACGGCAGTGTGAGAGGAGCACATGGACAACTGCCTCAGTTCACACCTGCCCAGGAAGTCCTCCCTAACTCCCCACAAGTTCACACCCGCCCAGGATGTCCTCCCTAACTCCCCACACAGCACCTGCTCAGATGATACAAATAATTTTAATATTAGTCTAAGAATAATATGGTCAAATAGGTAATACGCCTTAAAAATAATTAGGTCATAGATCACAAAGTAAAAACCATAAAGTGCATTTGATTATCCACTGATCTCAGACTGCGTGACGACCTGGCTGGCTGCTGCCTCCTTGTCCAACTGTCCCTCCTGACATGCTTGTCCTGTGCTCCCACCCCGCTGAACAACTCGAAGTTTCTTAACCTCTTTAC
This sequence comes from Choloepus didactylus, assembly GCF_015220235.1. Lineage (NCBI taxonomy): Eukaryota > Metazoa > Chordata > Mammalia > Pilosa > Megalonychidae > Choloepus > Choloepus didactylus. Next base: position 238,882,238 of record NC_051308.1, read on the forward strand.
ACAGTGTCATGTCTATGTGCCTCGGCCTTGGCCTGGCACCCTCTTATTTACCTTGTCTGATCACTGAACCAACTGTCTGTCCACATACAGTTAAACATCTGTTCTCTGAAACTTCTGTTCACCTCTTCCTCGCCTCCACCCTCACCTGTATGTGTCCGCCTTGCACTGCTGATTCACCTTACGGCCCTTTTCTAGACTGGAGCAACCTGAGTGGGCCACCAGGCCTTACTAATTAATTTTTTCATCCTCAGGGTCTAGCACAGTGCCTGGTGCCCAGTAGCCATTCGATAATAAATGCTTGCTCAGGGAGTTAAAATAACCAGGGATAAATATATATATATATATCACTAAACAGGGCTATAAAAGAAGCAAAATATGAAAAGAACCCTCTCATGATTTCTAATCAAACGGTTCAAAGCCTTTCAACAAACTCAGACATTTACATCCTATTTTAATAACAAGCAACTGAAACACAAGCAACAGGTCAGTCTGTGAAAGGAATGAAAGTGTTTATCAAGGACAGTGAAGGGAAATACCCAAGCCTCAGAAAAAATCATTATTCCACAAAATTCACATTGGCCCTGCCTATATCTCAAAGCCACTTTGCTTCGTGTCTCTCTGGGAGGAAAGCAGAAAAATCAGTGTGGAGCAAACCAATCAACCAAGCATTTCTCAGGACTTTCTGTCCAGGACTGTACTAGGCATTGTGTACAAAAACACACTGATTCCTGATTCCAAACCGAACAAAAGGAAAGCAAAACGAGAAACAGAGGACGTTGAATTTCCTCTTGATCCATGGCCTGACTTTTCCTGAGGCCTACCCAACCTTCTTCTAAGCCCAGAGAATACCAGGTTATTCCCACACCAGGTGACACCAGCCTCCCCTTGGTGTCAACCTCCTACCACTTTCACAAAGCCTTCTCCAACTTCTCTAGCCCACATTAATTTTTCTCTTTTCTGTATTCCTGTGGAATTTCTTGTCTGTATAATTAATTCTTGCATTAAGTCATCATGTCTTATATTATTATCCTTTTCTTAAGAGTTTATCTTATCTTTCCCAAAGAGCCTGAAAGATTCTTAAGGCTAAAGATCATGTTTTGACACTCTCACATGACAGATACTGACTAAGCATACAGAAGGCGCTTAATAAACACTGATGAACTGAATGGCACCATCTGGGTACAGGTGTCCATATCGTCTTTGCCAGGATTTGCATTTGCTAACATCTCAAGGACAACCACCTTCACATAGGAGACATCGTAAGGGCAGAGCAGGGCCTCCGCCCCACACAGGGGCCCGACAAGCCTGAGGTGGAGGTCGTAGGCACTGGGCTCCTGGGGGGTGGTCTCAGAGGGCATACTCTTCCCTGAGACATGAGCACTTGGGGCTGAGCCCGGGAAATCCTGTCTTCTAGGCTGGGGTGCAGAGATGGAATGTCCTCAAAAAGCCAAGAGATGAGAAGGAAAAGACTGGCGGGGATCTAGACGTAAAACTGGCAGGAGCACACATGAATGGAGCCGTAAATCCCCCCAGGGAGCAGACAATGCCTCAGTGATAAGCATGCAGATTGCACACCTAGTTCAGAAACTCCCCTGAGTTTGCTTGTAATTAAGGGGGTTAGAAAGGTAAAAAAAAAACTATATATAAACCCAATTAATCACTTAAATATTTAAAGTCAGATTTTTTCCCTCACTCCAGGATTAGTATATTTCATAACACCAGCAGCAGACAGCCCTGGTTTTTACTGGGGTTCATTTGAGAGCATGTTTAAACTAGTCAGATTGAGTGATGCTTCCAGCAACTAATCGCATGTCAAATAAAAGATATTTTATGTAATAAATTACCGCTACAAGTAATTCAAATGTCATTTATCAGTTTTATTATCAGTCAGGCAAAGTCTTGTTTCTCTATATTAATCAAAATCAAGCTTTTTTTTTTTTTTTTTTGGAGTGCTTTTGACACCTCTTGGCAAAAGTACAGAAGTGAAGAGGTCGAGTCACCCCCAGTGCTGAAAGGAGCAATGCAACTTTACAAGAATGGAGCTCAAAGGTGACAACTAACTCTAAGTATTTAAAATTCCCATTACCACTGTTTTTATGCCAGTGTCAAAGCAGGAAAAAGTATGTCTTTGAGATATATTTTATTTTTAGGGCTGGGAGACTCTTAGAATACTCCTCCTACCCAAATCCCTAAACGTGCTAATGCTTCTCCTCGGAGAGCTCTGTACAGGGGAAGGGCTTCAGTGAGGGAACCACTCCCACCCTCCTCATCTTTTGCCTCTTTCAGGAAGACTAACTCTAACTCCTCACACCTCCTGGAAACAGGAAGATGTAAGACTTTTAGCCCAACTCTGTGACCACCCAGAACAATTTGTTCTGAGAAAGAAGTTTCCAAGTAGCCAAGAGACCTGTTTGGTATTAAGCCATGGAGGAAACAGCTGGAATAGAACAGATGTGCCTCTTAGAAAATTCTGCACCCCAGCTGCCACTGCCTGTCCTCAACAAATCCCATTAAGCGGCTGGGCCCAGGGACACAACTAAAGAGAAACTGTGGAGACTTAGCCTTTGGCTAAAAAGAAATACATCAAGAACATTTGGTGACCCAGAGCAGACACTGTGGAGGGGTAAGAATGCTAGCCAGGAAGGAGAAATGAGTCCCAAGCTAACAAGCAGCCGTCACCACTCATGAGTCCGAACACAAAGCTCAATGCTAAAGCTTTGCTTCTTTGCTCCACGAGGTCACAACCAGTGGGTTTGTCAAGCAAGGCTATGTTGAGGAAATGGACCTGAGAGCCTGCTACCTGGCCTCACTCACACAGCCTTATATGGAAAGTGAAAGAAAAAAATGAGATCTGAGATAACACAAAGCAGATCCTAACCCCTCCCCTGACCTCTCGGCAAGTATGGAGAAGGGAAGGCCTTGCTTCCTAATGATGAGCACACTGCCCCAGCTGTGGCTGAGCAAGGTGGAAAAATGGCAGTGAGAGGAAGAGGGTTGCTTCAGACCGTGCACTGGGGATCAAAATGAATCTGCTATTTTAAGATATGTCTTTTAAAATCTGATACCTAACATCATTTAAAATCATTTTTTGAAAAAAATAAAACTTTGTGATAGGCAATTAAAATGAAGACAATGCAGATAAAGCATCCTGAAAGATAGATCCAGGGCTGAGTTACGTCAAAGAAACAAAACTGAGCAATTTTCCATAACTTTGGAGCCAATTTTAACCTTTTTTGACGTTTTGTAAGTGACTTAAAGAAGGAGTTCTGGCTGTATTTTGGAGATATACATTTATACTAGTTTGAATAACCTTTATTCCTAAAATAGGTTTCATTTTATAACAAAATCAAAGCCCTGGTGGGCCACAGTCTCACATAATAAAAGGAATATTCAAAAGGACCTTTACATTTTAATCTGAAATTCTCTAACAGACTCCCAATACATGAATATATATAGTCTAGCCAGAACTTGGAAGGGAGGGAGGAAGGGAGAGAAGGAAAAGGAAGACCAGCCTGAACCTACTAATATTAACTTTAAAAAATAAAATTAGGAGACAAGTTATATCACTGAGTAAATGAGAACACTCTCACGAATCAGATGCTCGTGTTATTAGTGAAAACAGTGACATTCAGGACATTTCATAAGAAAATGGAAACAGAATAAATGCTTTCTTGCATGTAACCAAAACACTTGAAACAACACACTACAACTCATTTATTCTGGTTCTTTACCTCTTCTTAAAACTTTGTCACATACTTAATAGCCTAGAAGAGGACTTGAGTGTGTCACATTCTCTTGGAAAAACCCAAGCGCTTCCCACTATTCCCCGCTGCTCCCAGCTTGCTGAGTTTGGGAGACGTGAAACATCGCTCTTTGGCCAGTGTTCTAGTCCCAGTCAAGGTCAAAGCAGGAGCTGGAGAGGGTGACTTACTGTACGGCTGAGCACTGAGGTGAGGGGGCTGGACAGGAACCACCTGTGTAGCTGGGCCCAAGGTTGAAGGCTCATCGGCAGCCGTGCCCGACTGCTGGAAAGCCAAATCAATCTCTTCATCTGTCAGCCCTGGGGGAGAAGAGGACATAATTACAGGTGAGTACCTTTCTCTACTGTCCAAGGCCACAATGAAATCTTAATTAAGAAAAGCCCCTTTCAGCCACAGAATGCCTAGCATCCTGAAAGTTGCCGCTCCGATTTCGGATTCTCCGGAACCTCTCAGTTGCAATTTAACCTTAAGCGACAGAATATTAGCCTCAACTCTGCTTCCAAATGTGGCTCATTCAATTTCCTTAATTTATCCTTGAGTTTATTGCTGCTTTTGAAGTTGCTCTGTACTGCAATTCTCCATTCTTCCCCCGAAAAACAGATACCATCAACTGCAAATGTGGCTCATTTTAATCTGTAATGGTGTTAAAAAAAAGAGGGGAAAAAACTAACAATAATGCATGAAAACAGACAGGGAAACAAAAAACTAATTATTGGGTGAGACGACTAATTAGTCTAGATCGTTTCCGAAGACGGGAATAATTTGCTTTATTTTATGACAAATGCAGAAATAAAAAGAAAAATCAGGACTGACTGTGATTAGTATGAATGGGATATAGAATGTAAAGAAGAAAATAAAACAAGAAAACAGATCAAAACAAGGCCAGGCCCAAACTTTCAGATGATTATTGCTCTAGCCTATCATAGGCTGCCGATATCGCCTTTGGCTAGTTTTCTTTTCCCTTTTTTTAAAACCCTCCCGACACTCTAAGCCACACTGCATGTGGGATATCAGGAAAGAGCAGAGCGCCATCTGCAGCAGCTCTAACATGTGGAAAGGATCTGCCCATGGAGGAATAAAAGGCAAGTGAAAAACCCATGAAGCCCACATTTCCAGTGGGCGTGCAGCTGGAATACCTTCAACAGGCCCGAGGCCAACTCGGGACGCTGACCCGGTGGGAGGAGGAGGAGGGCGCCGGCCAACCCAAAAAACGGAAGCCAAGCGTGGCTCACAGGTGTGAGAAAAACTTTCCCACAGGGCCAACTAGGAAAGTAGCTCTGTGTATGAAAGCTCTCTGGCCACTGGAAGCGGGAAGAGCAGGTGGGAGGTCACTGCTGGTCTGCAAAACGCCACTCCAGCCAGTCCACACTGTTCCGGGAATCCCTATATCCAGTTTGGCCGCAACATGGAGCTTTTAAACTAGAGCCGAGAGCTTTTCCACATCTGGTCGGCAGCTCTCCATTAGAGGCACACAGCATGGTATATTTGCCCCTGGGGGTAGATGAAGTACAAGGAGGTTCTGAGGATCAGCATCTTCAAAAGCTCGGTGCCTCATACTCTGTGCCAAGGGGCTAATAGATGGTGCACATTAATGCTTTAAAGAGCAGCTCTGCCCTGCACCTTATTGGTGGGTGAGTTGACTACAGCCATCCCTCAAACTTTTCATGCCCTACAGCAACTGGGTTGGTCAAGGGAGAAGAGCCCTGGATCCTTTTTTCTCTTCTCTGCACTGAGCAGTTGAGGTCTGTCCCCATTTCAAAAAGCAGCTCTTCTCCTCTTTCTCCTCTTCACACAGTGAAGCTGACCACTGGCAGGCCAGGCCACCCCTCTGTCAGAGTCCGAAGGGACGCAGGTTTGCCCCCGACAGCACCGTTATCAAAGAAACTGACGGCAGATGAAAAAGCTTCCAGGGTGCACGGAGTATCATTTACTGGTGCTTTGTGCTTTCCAAATACAAAAGCTAAATCTGAGTATAGTAGAGCTAGACAGGAGATGTCTATCTTCCCAATTCCTTCATGTCCTACAAAGGGACTGCTTCACTGTCATTTCACCTCCCAAAAAGAACAGGGGCAACAGGACCCACAGGCAAACCGGGCAAAAAAGGAGAACACGTTTCCCCCAAGTTTGTAACTCTCAGACCCCAGCCGTTGTATGACTGTCAATCGCTCTTACTAAATTGGAAGGGGGGACCCACTTCAGAGTCCTAGTAGGAAGGACATTGTTTAACTGGCTCATAATCAGCCATGAGAGAAGAAAGCAGCACATGCGACGTCAGCACAGGCTGATGGTCACTGGTACACAATGGAATTTTATAAACCTGGAGGTTTGTGTGCCTTGTCAGCTGCTGGCTGCAAATGAGGATAATTTTCCCAAAAGGAGCATTCAATTGCATTCTCATTTTCCCTTTCGGCTCTTTCAAATATAAACAAGTACGATAATGTTTAACGCTGGGGAAATATACAGTAAGTTACAGACTGTGCTGTGGCCTGAGAGCTGGAGCTGGTTAAAGGGACAGGACTCCCTGCCCATTGTGCCCTCTGGCCCTGAGCTTTTACGAAGCCCATTTTCCTAATAAAACATGTTCCTTGCATGACTGCAGATGAGCCCACTACTGAGGCCATGGTTTAAAGGGCATGAGCACTTCCTTCCAACCTCTTGTTTTTTCAGAGACATTATCATTTGATGCTCTAAATTTACATTAGCTGGAATTCTGATATCCCAAGTTCTCCAGCAGTCAGGATTTTGATTCAGTAACATATAATGAATCATTTTTCTTCTTTTAAGACAAATAAGCTTTGTAACTATCTCACTGAATAATATAATTTCAGAGCTGGACCATTATCCCAGTCATCCCCCTCACGTAACAGACACAAAAGCTGGAGTCCAAGATGGGTAAAACAAAATGTCCCAAATCACACTAGTTACAGAATGGTCAGCTACCCACAACTACCCCACTACACTGGCTGATTTTTCACTACACCACAGAGGTACAAAATATCAAAAGACAGATTTGGACTTCATGTCTTAAATCTTCAATCTTGTTAAAGGGGTTTAAATAAGGACTAAATTCCCCCACCCCCATCTATATCAATCTATAGATAAAATTCAACAAATACTATTTGGGGGATATACCAAAACAGCACAGGAATTTAACCATGGGGCCACCCTGCGAATGCCATCTAGACAACTTTTAGAACACAAGAACAACAAGGGTAGAATATTCTAACCCCAACTCAAATCCAAATGCCTCTCACAGACTGGTGCCTCTTCTTCCCTGAGTGTCCTCTCTCTCTCTGGAGTGTCCTTAGATTAGGTGGGGGTGACCAGCCCTAAGGCATCCAGTTCCCTGGCCCCTCTTCCCCTCCCAGCCCCACAGAGATAAACAGTGGAGATCTTGGATTTGAGACCTTGCAGAATTCAAAAGGTTAAAAGGAATAATAAAGGAAACTGCCAATTGTAAGTGAATTATATTTGGCTCTGAAAGCTGAGGCACAGGCTATATTATAAAAAGGCATCTCTTTGCGTTGTTTACCATCACCCTGACTAACGCAGACCTTTTTTTTTTTTTGTTTTAAATAATTTCATGCAAATTAGACACACACACTTCCTTCCAGTTGATTGCTATCTGCAAGGAATAATCTAACCACAGAGGGACGGAGCAAGGGCTGAGCAGAGCAGAGGGGTGGGAGCAAAGGGCTCTGCAGCTCTGTGCTTGCACAGCTCCCGCCCTCCCCCATTCGCCTAAGTCTTCCTTTAGCTCCTGCCTTGGGAAGAATTAGTCAATTTTAATAAAGCCTAAAATTTTCTTTTACTCAGCGTGTCAATTTGCATTATACTACACCAATAGCACCTTGCATTCAGACGCTCTCTCAGTAACTGCACCTCTGCACTTGGCAATTTTCAAGAGCTACCAGCTCCCCACAGTCTGTAGCAGAAAATAAAACTTAAGAAAGGCCTGCTCAGTTATTCCATCCACTAACTAGCTCTAGCCAAGAGAAGGAGGAGAAAGGGGTGAGGGAGCTTGTCTGATAGGAGAGGTAGAGTGTCAGGTCTCCTTTTTAGGACCACAGATGCCTGGTCTGCAAAACGGACAGCTCTCACTTCAAACGACTCCAAATGCCGATCCCGTGCACCCCAAATCAGGGAAAACTTTTTGTTTTCTCTGGAATCTACTTCCAAAAATCTCCAGAAAGTTCCTTTTACAAGAAGATGCCTGCTGCCCCTCTGTAGAAGCTGGACCAAATATTTCTTTTCCAATACTTTCTTTGAACAGAAAAGACTAAGTAAGCTGTATCCTGTCGATTAATAAGGCCTGGGTTTTACCACCGCAGCATCAGAACTGAATGGCCTCGGGACTGCCACACTGGCCTATTTTTATCCCTTAAAAGATAAACAAATCTGTTTTCTTTTTCTAAAGGTTTCTGTTAAAATGCAAACAAAACCAAACAGGTTGACTTTGTGAGCTGTAACTGCCTGGCTGTGAGCAGATGCCGTAGGGTGCTTTCCCACAATTCAGATAAAACCAAGCACCCTATAGGGCTGTCTTTTTCAATGAGACTGGCTGTGCAAGGGCTTATAAAAAGAAGTAACCTCAACACCGTCCCCAGTGACCAACAGGCACGGCCACCAAGCCTGGTGAAAGAGAAAAGACAGATTACAGGTAACGACAGTGCTGTGTGCATCTCCCAGGTCCAAGAACAACCAGAACAGAACGGATGAGGACTAGTTTGGAAATAAGCAAGGGAATGAACACCCATGGCACCTGTCAGCCCAGTCCTAGTTTTATCATCAAAATACAGAGTCTGCCTGGGAGTAAGGAAGCAGGGCTGGGGGGCCAGTAGCAAAGGGTGGCAGTTCAGGGCTGGTAACTCAGACCATCTTGTTCCCCGATCCGTAGTCCCCCTACTTACAGGACTCAGGTGATTCATCTGGGACTCGGGGCGACTGAGTGGGGGTCACCTCTCTCAGAACACAACCCGTTATCAACCCAGGCACACACGCTTGGCTTGGAGGAGATGAGGCAGCGAAAGACATCTAGCTAAAAATACTCCCCAAATTAAAAGAAAAATCAACTCTCTCAGAAAAGGTTAGGGGAGGGGAAAGAGAAAAAAAGTATTTTTATTTTATTTTATTAACATTTTGTTGGAAGAGTAGAGTACAATAAGGACTCTCAGAGCCTCTAAAAGTCGTTGGATGACCTGTAGACCCCTATTTCCCAGTGCCTTGTATAAAATTGAATTTTTTAAACATAAATTACACGTAATGACGACACTGTAAAAACTAACAGTAATGGAAAGCTGTGCTGTATTTCATTAGCCTGTATTATTCCGTGCCACCTGATCCAGCCGGGCCTTGTTTATGAGTCAGTGTGTTAGCAGATGCCGATGGAAGCATTTGCTTCGACCTTGCTCTTCTCATTGGGGCATGAAATTACGACGGCAGCACCTTGATATTACAGCCATAAATACAGTAAACTGCAAATTTAAGCCAACGGCTCCTATTGTCTCTGAACATAAAGCTGATCGGTATTTATTTAAAAGGAGAACAAAAAAAATATTATATATCACCTTGTTTATGGGGCCTCCCCCACCCACTCTTCTATTCCCTCCCCCAGCCCCCCAACCTGTCTAATACACTTGGCTAAAATATTAAGAAAATAAGCCAAATGCTCTTTCTTCTCTGCTGATTAACTATTCCCAAGCAACAAAAACAGTCTTTGAGAAAACCAGTTCCAAATAGCATTACCCTGAATGAAAAGAGTTTTTATAAAAATTGATCTGATGGTACAGACCCAGTTCCCATCGTCTTGATATTGATATGTAAATTCAAGAACAAGACTGGCAAGAATTTCCCCTCTTCTTACCTGAGGAAAGTTCAAACAACAGGAGAAAAAGTTGCTGGTAAGGCCCTGAAATTGAATGTCCTCTCAGTATCCTTTCTAAGAACGTTAGGTAGAAATGCTATTTCAAAAAGTAGCAGAACACTGCCTCCTGCCACCTAAGCACGGAAAGAAAGATATTTAACCAGGAAAATAATTCTCATCTCAACGCACAGCGAGAGCTGGGGGGACTTCTCATTACAACTTGCACCCATCCCCTCCTATTCCCAGTGAACCATGAAGACAATATATCCTTTAAATACATTAAATGTGCAAGAAAAATAAACACAAAGACAAAAGGACACTGGGTATCACCCAGCCACGTCTCCTAGCATAAATCACTGAGTAAAAAGCCTGTGCAAAATGTATTTTACTATTAGCTTAAAGACTGAAGAGCCCAGCAGGCTCATTCCACTCTAAGTCTCAAAGAGAAGGTAAGTCTGCTGCTTAATATCAGCGCAACAGGATCTCTGCTTCTCAGAGAGGCAGAGGGGCCGATGTAAAAACAGCCACCTGCAAACCCAAGTCTGGAGGTTTCAAAGAGTTAGCAGTGAAAAATGTAGAACACTGGCCAGCAGGCTCCTAAGTCACTACTGGGGAAGCAGGCAGAGGGACCATTTTAGCAATGAACTGCACACAAGTTCTTGGGAGCAATTTAATTCCAAATCAGACAGGCTGGGATCATAGGGTCCAGTACTGAGTAGTATCAATGACACAGCAAATCAACCAAGACCAAAAGTTTTTGTACATCTGCTTTTGCTACGTTATTCCACACGGCAGACATACTCCCTTGGTGCCCCCTAAATCATATCAGCCACACCAGTCATTGAGCCTGGCTCCTTCTGCATAAGAAGAAAACTTCCGTATAAAATTTATTGAGCTTCTCTGGGGAGTAGTATAACTGGTGAACAAGACAGAAGTGAGCTGCCCCTCGGTATAACACAAATTGAGATCTCTCATATGAAAGATTGGGAGGGTTTCCAATCAGCATCTATGATGTCAATTTTTAGATCTATAGTCTAGAGGTTTGTTTTGTTTCTTCCCTTTTAATCCTTCTCGGCTAAATTAGAAACAAAACCAAAGAGGGGTTGCTTTCGATATTTGATCATCAGTTCCAAAGGATTAATAGTGGGACAAATATGGTTGCCGGCTGTCCCGGACAGCCTACTCTAACCCAGCCAGTCTTGGGCAACAGGTGGAGAAGTCAGCCCTCCTCACAGCACTCAAAGGAGCCCTGAGGAAGGACCAGGGGTGTGGTGACCAGGAATCACTGCTGCCGAAATGCCAGAGGTCAGGTGAGTCAAACATATGTCTGTCCATGTGTGGAAAAGTTAAATTAATCTACACTTTTAATGATGCTTGAATCTTGCTCCTGTATCAGAACAGGTGGTAAAGTTGGGTTTTTTTTTGTTTTTCTTTTTTTAAAACAGATCGTTGACAATCAAATAAATTCAGAACTAGAGAATAACTTGGAGCTCAGCAAGTCTATCTCATTCTGTTTTACCGAACACCAACACCAACAGAAGGACACAGAGGTGGTAGTGACTTCCCCAGAGCCCATGGCGAGCCCCAGGCAGAACCAGAGGCCCAATGCGGGGTGCTCTCCTGGACCAGGGGCCCAGCGGTCCAGCCTGGGACACTGCTCACCTCTGCTATCCAGCACAGTTATCACATTTTAAATCACCCAACTCTTAGAACCAACTCTCCCCAAACAAAAAAACAAAAAGAACATACGTAGCATGGGTAAAAACTAGGTGAAAGGCACAAAGCATCTCTATGGACTATTTTTGCAACTTCCTGTGAGTCTGTACTTTAAAATATATATATATATATATACATATACATAAACATACAAAAATACACTTATATTTAGTTGTGTGCATAAATAAAAGCAGGATAGAGAAAAAATGGTAACATTGGTTATCTCTGGAAAGGGGATCTGGGAGACAGAGACTAAAGACAGATCTTTTTTTTGATGCGCATCCTTTTGAATTTTGTTCCATGTGAATTTGCTTCTCATTCTAAAGGATACATTTACTTTTCAAAGCAAATATATATATATATATTTGGGGGTAAAAAACCCTTAATCCTCAACAAAATCACTTAGCATAGTTGTTCCAGGTTTCTGGAAGAGAAAAACCAACACAAAGTAAGGTATGGAGCCTGGGCCAGGAGCTGGGGTTAGAATGACACCCACAATTTCTAATCTCTTGCTTTTAACCCATTGTGGCTGTAGCCACAGCAGCCAAGTACAAGGGGGCTTTTCAAAAGAGATATATTTCTAAAAGGCAGACATCTGCTCTATTTTGACACATCCTGGCTGCCCAAGTGTTTCTTTCAACTCTAAATATTTGCTTCACCAATGGAAATGTTTCCATCACTGCAACAAAACAAACATGGTAGGGATAGTCATACGCTATTTCATATGTTCTTGAAACAAGCCTGATTGGGGAAAAAACTGTACTGTAAGACAGACACAAATCACGGTGGAAATTTTTTGTTCCTAATTTGTTCCTCAAAGAACACCTTGTCACAAGAGTTCAGTGCACTAGGGCAGACTCGGCAGTCACTCAGCCGAATACTATAAATGCTCACTGGGGGCTTGCCTTTACATCTGGAATCTTAACTATGTGATCGGAAAGTTTGTTCTTTAGTATTTAACTTTCTTCCTCAAGTTTTTTTACGCAATTTTATTGAGATATACTCACATAACATACAATCATTCAAAGTGTACAGTTGTACACAATATTGTCATATAGTTGTGTATTCATCACCACAAACTTTGAACATTTTTATTATCCAAAAAATTCTTCCTAAAGTTTTAAATTACCATTCAGCTATCAGATTTTTAAAAAATCCTCATGTTAATTTGAGATTAACATTTTAAAACATACTATAATAAGTCAATATATAAATTATTTTGTCACCACCTATTTATGTATCTCAAATAAAACTCATATTGTTGCTACTGTCAACATTATTGTATAGAGAAAAATCCTTAGTACTCAACCAAATCAATAAACATTTGGGTGCTATTTTTCTAGGCAACATGAGAGAGCTAAGACCTCATCCTCCCCACTGTAAAATGGGGGCCTGCCTAGAAGAGAAGACACACACACATATGTATATATGTACATAGACAAGGATATTTACATATGCAATTTGCCCACATATTCATATATACACACATACGTTTAAGCAACCTTTTATTGACAATAAAAATAACACATGTAAACTACAAAAATATGGAAAATAAAGAAAAGCATATAAAAGAGAGTAAAACATCATTCATCCTTCCACTCTCCACCGAGAAATAACAGCCAAAATGTATGAAACCCAAGTGTTGGAAGGCGGTGTTTTAAGAGCTTTTAACATCTTTAATCCTTTGAAACCCAACAACAACCCCACTCAGGGCCACTGCGGTGCACACTCCAGGGCTCCATCCTTGCCATGTGCACGGCACCTTGTGGGACTGCGGTTGTGCCCCTGGAAGAGGTACTTATTCGTCCCGCTTTACAGATGAGGAACCGAAGGCCCACAGACGTGAAGCCGCCTCTCTCTAAGCCTCTCTCACACTGCTGGGGGTGTGTGGTAGGAGCGTGAACCCAGCCAACCCGGCTTCAGGGCTCACGCTCCTCACCTCTACACAACACACAAGAGCAAATACTCCAAATGCTTGTGCAAGTTGAAAGGGAAAATTAATATCCCTGACTTCCAGTATATCACTCAGATGTGTTGGTAATGTTATTAAGACTGAATTTCTTCAAATTAAAAAAGACTTTTTACATGAGACTACCCAAGGCTGGTGAGGGTACTGTGGAAATGTAAACTGGAAGACAATTCAGCACCCCATATCAAGAGTATTTAAAAATGTTCGTACCCTTTGACACAACAACTTTACTTCTAGAAAATATTAAAATAATGTGGTATAAGATTTATGTACAAAATGGTTCATCACCATGTTTCTAATAGCAAAAAATTAAATATAAATGCCCAAAGAGGAATGATAACATAAATTATATTTCAATACATAAATACATATATTTATAAATACGGATTTATATACAGATGGTAACATGCTAAACACACTCTTCTACACCTTGCTATTTTTCCTTAATGTATCTTGGAGAGCTTCCTATGTTAGTAGATATAGAGCTTTCCATTCTCCTTAATGGCTGAATGGTATATCCCGTTATATGGATATACCATACTTTAACTCGTCCTCTATTGAACATTTAATGTTAAAAACAAAACCACAACAAAAGTCCATGTTTGTGCCATTTGTACAAATGTAGGTATATGCCTAAAATAGGCTCATCCATGTACAGTATTCATTTTGATAAATACTTATAAACTGCCTTCCTGAGAGGTTATTTCTATGTACATTCCTACCAGTGTGTGTGTGTGTGTGTCCTACAACCTCGCCTACATGAGGCTATCAAGTTTTTTATCTTTGCCACTCCGAAAGGGGGAAAAAAATTCTATTTTAAGAAAACATTTGTTGAACGTTCCATATACAGACAGAAACGCAACTTTTAAGTGTATGGATTTATGAATTTTCACATGTAACCACTGCCCAGATGAAAAAAATAGACCAGGAGCCTCCCTCATGTCTCCTCCCAGTCATCACCTAACTTCTAGTACCACAGATTAATCTTGCTTCTTTCTGACCTTTACATAAATGGGATAATACAGCAAGTGTTCTTTGGTGATGGGCTTCGTTCACTGCAGATCACGCGTGGGCAAGTCATCCATGTCGTTGCACGGAGCCACGGTTCGTTCATTCTTGCTGCTGTGTAGTACTCCATCGTAAGAATGTCCCTTAACCTATCTATTTTACTGCTGATGGACATTTGTGTTGTTTCAAGTTCTGTAGTGGGCATGTAGTGGTATCTCATTCTGATTTTAATTTGATTTTTCTGATGAGTAAAGAAGTTAAACATCTTTTAGTAACTTTACTGCCTTTTTTGGGGTAAAGTGCTATATATATATAGCAAGTTTGTAAATAGTGTTAAGAACTTGATTGTTTTGTCTGTACGATCAGTTATCGAGAAAGGTCTTTAAAGCCTCCCGTTATGGTAGTAGATTTGTCTATTTCTCCTTTTGGTTCTGTCAATTATTGCTTCATGTATATTGTATCTATGTTATTAGATATATAAATATTTGGAATTGTTAAATCTTCCTGGTGACTGACCATTTTACCATCATAAAATTTCCCTCTCTATCTCTTGCTCTGCTTTAAAATCTACCGTCTGATACTAGCACCAGGTTTTTTTAGTGTTTCCATGATATATCTTTTCCCATCATTTTACTTTTAACACTTGAATTATATTAAAGATGTGTCTGATATAAGCAGCAGGTAATTTTTTATTTTAATCTAATCTTGACAAACTTTGCTTATAATGGAGTATTTAATCCATCTACACTTAATGTATTTATTTAGTATTTGATATAAATAATGAAATTTGGGGGTTTTGATCTTTCATCTTACAATTTGTTTTCTTTTTGACCTATTAATTTCTCCTATCATGTTTCTGCCTTCTTTCTAATTCAGTTTTTCTTTACTATTTTCTTAGTGGTTGCCTAAGAGCAGTGGTTCTCAAATGTGGCCTGCAGAAACCTGGGGGTTATCAGGCACTTTTAGGAGGTCAGTGAGATCATACAATTTTCATAATAGTCCTGACATTATTTCCTGTTTTCACACTGTTGATATTTACATTGATGGTACAAAAGAAATGGTGGGTAAAACTGCTAGCACTCTAGCATCTATTAAGGCAGTAGCACCAAACTGTACAAGTAGTCACTGTATTCCTAATCACTATGCACTAGCACCAAAATCAAATAGAGATGCCAGTTTCACATAAGAATGTCTTTGATGAAACAGCATAAATTGTCAATTTTATTAAATCTGGACACTTGGAGACCCATCTTTTTAATATTTTGTGTTACAAAATGGGAAGTATGCATAAAGCACTTCTGCATACCAGAGTACATCGGTTATCTTGAGGAAAAGCACTTGTGTGATTGTTTTGAGTTATGAGCTGAATGAAATAGGCACTTTTTCATGGTTCACCATACTTACTTGAATGAATAACTGACAAACTGGTTATTCAGACTTTAGTATTTGGCAGACATTTTCTCAAAAATGAATTAAGTGAGCCTGTTACTTCAAGGAAAATAAGATGGTATTATTGCCAATGATAAAATTTGAGCTTTCAAGTGAATATTACAACTTTGGAAAATATGCATTAACCACTATAAGCATGGCAGCTTCCCAATACTGAAAAACTTTTCTGATGAGATCAGCAGAGATATTAATGAATGTGATTTTTCGATGTTTTATAAGAAATATGCCAACATTCGGAAGATCTGCATACCTTGGTAAACCAATATTTCCTAAATAGCCAAAGCATGAAAGTTACAAACAAAACCATGTATGGCTAAAAGATCGATTCAAAGTGCATATATCAATGGACTTTAATTTAATAATGTATGAAAAGTTGATTGATAAGGTTTCAATTAATCTTTAAGAAACTACCACTTATTAAGCTTTGGTAGAAATCAAATAAGAATATCCAAAATAATCTGAGAAAGCCATTAAAATATTCTTCCCATTTCCAGCTATGTATCTGTGTGAAGCTGAATTTTCTTATATTTCAACCAAACCAACATATAAAAACAGACTGAAAGCAGCAGCAAATCAGAGAATATAGCTGTCCTCTATTAAGTCAGATATTAAAGAAATCTGCAAAAATGTAAAACACCACGACTCTTCTCAGCAATTGTTTGAAGACATAGTTAATTTTCATTAAAAATGTTATGTATATTAACATGCTATGAGTCTATCATTGTCATTTTTAAATGAATCAATATTTTATTTCCAGTTTTAATTCTAATATAGTTGACTATCAACAGATATAAACTTCATAAAAGACTTTGGAATTCTCATTTTTTAAATTATGAAAATAATTTAATACTATTATAAAGAGAAAGTAGCTGCCTCTCATCACCACTCTTGAAACCAGTTATTATTCTTGTTTTCCTTTTAATCATTCTCTACATACATGTGTATTTTTCATGTCACAAAGTACATAAAATTTTGCATCCTCTTTTTTTCACTTTACATTGTACCAGAAGCATTTTTCCATATTGCCAATTTTTTAAACTTTTTAGTATGAACTAATTTTAGACTTAGAAAAGTTGCAAAAATAGTACAGAGTTTGCATATACCCCTCATTTAGCTTCCCCTAATATTAACATTTTACATAACCATAGGACCTTCATCAAAACCAGGAAATTACTATTGGTATAATACTATTAACTAAGCAAAAGATCTTTTTCAAATTTCCCAAGTTTTCCCACTAATGTCCTTTCTCTGTTCCAGGATCCTATCCAGACGCCACTTTGCATTTAGTTGTTATTTTACCTCAGTCTCCTGCAGTCTGTTACAGTTCCTCAGTCTCTTCTAGTTCTTCATGATCTTGACATTTTCAAAGAGTATGAATCAGGTATTTTGTCAAATGTTCCTGATTTGAGTTTATCTGATGTTTGCTTGAGATGGGACTGAGGTTATGCATGTTTGTCAAGAATACCAAAAAATGATGTGTCTGAATGCATCACATCAGAGGGTCCATGATGCCAATACATCTTGTTAGTGGTGATATTGACTTTGATATCCTGATTAGGTTCACTACTGTAAAGTTAGTATCTTTCCTTTTGTAGTTATTAAATAGCTTGGGGAAAGATACTTTGAGGCTATGCAAATCCTGTTTTTCTTCAAACCTGCACCCTCTAATTTCAGCACGTATCAGTGGATCTTGTCTGCAACAATAATTACTATGGTGTTTGCCTAATGGACTATGATCAAATTTTAAGGGTTAAAGGGGTACTGAGACTAAAAAGTTTGAGAACCACTGCTCTAGAGATTACAGCACATCCCTGACTTAACATGGGCTCATCTAATGAGAAAATTTACCATTTCCCCAAAAATGCTAGCACGTTAAGAGCACTTCAATGCCATCCTCCCAACCTTTTGTTATGGTTGCCATGAATTTCAATTGTACATATATTTTAAATCACACAAGACAGACATTGTTATTTTAAACAGACAATTTGCCCTTTCCTTTGCTCTTCATCCCTTTCTGCATTTCTGTGTTTTCATGTAGGATCATTTTCTTTCTGCCTAAAAACTCCCTTTAGTGTTTTTCAGTACAAGGCTACTAGTGATGAATTCTCTGTTTTTGTTTATCTGGAAATGTCTATATTTTTCTTCACTTTTAAAAAACTTTTTATTATGAAATAATTTCAGATTTCCAGAGAAGTCGCAGGAACAGTACAAAGAATTCCCATATATATTTCACCCAGATTCCTCAAATGTTAAATTTATCACATTTGCTTTATTATTCTCTGTCTATAAATTATTTTTCCTAAACAGTCTGAGACTAAGTTACTAGACAAGAAGTCTCTTTGTCCTAAATACTACAGTGTGCATTTCCAGGGTTGGGGGTGGAAGACACCAACTTCATTCTTTATTCTCGTATATAACCACAGAATGTTTATCAAGATCAAGAAGTTAACATTGTTAAAATTTGCATCAGTAGCTGGGACCTCTCCTCTGAACTGAGTCACATTATCACTCTGCCCACCTGATACCTCTACTTGGATGTCTGATACATACCTCAAACTTAACTATGTCTAACATGAGCTCCTATTCTTGCTCTACCAAGCCGCTCCATTCCCAATTCCATCCTTCTAGTCACACAAGGCCAAAACCTCAGAAGCAAACATTCCTGCTTCTTTTTGATACTCCAGATCCAATAAAGTGGGATACTGCTGGATTTACTTTTAAAAAATATCCAGGGATCCGAAGACTTCTCACCACTTAACTCATCTCCCAGCTTCCACCCTTGCCTTCCTACTATCTCTTCTTTAACAGTAGCCAAGGTGATCTTGTTAAAGCTTAAGTCAGATTGCATCACTCCTCGCCTTAAAACCCTCTGACGCGGTTGCTGCAAAGGAGAGGCTAGGCCTCCCTATACTTGTGCCTAAGAGTCTCCTCCTGAATGCCTCTTTGTTGCTCAGATGTGGCCCTCTCTCTCTGGCTAAGCCAACTTGAAAGGTGAAATCACTGCCCTCCCCCCTACGTGGGATCAGACACCCAGGGGAGTGAATCTCCCTGGCAACGTGGAATATGACTACCGGGGAGGAATGTAGACCCGGCATCGTGGGACGGAGAACATCTTCTTGACCAAAAGGGGGATGTGAAAGGAAATGAAATAAGCTTCAGTGGCAGAGAGATTCCAAAACGAGCCGAGAGATCACTCTGGTGGGCACTCTTACACACACTTTAGACAACCCTTTTTAGGTTCTAAAGAATTGGGGTAGCTGGTGGTGGATACCTGAAACTATCAAACTACAACCCAGAACCCATGAATCTCGAAGACAGTTGTATAAAAATGTAGCTTATGAGGAGTGACAATGGGATTGGGAAAGCCAGAAGGACCAAACTCCACTTTGTCTAGTTTATGGATGGATGTGTAGAAAAGTAGGGGAAGGAAACAAACAGACAAAGGTACCCAGTGTTCTTTTTTACTTCAATTGCTCTTTTTCACTCTAATTATTATTCTTGTTATTTTTGTGTGTGTGCTAATGAAGGTGTCAGGGATTGATTTAGGTGATGAATGTACAACTATGTAATGTGTACTGTGAACAATCGAAAGTACAATTTGTTTTGTATGACTGCGTGGTATGTGAATATATCTCAATAAAATGATGATTAAAAAACAAAAAAAAAAAACAAAAAAAAACCCTCTGACGGTTTTACTCAAGTAAAACCCAAGATCTCACAGAGGTCAATACTGCCCTACTGTGACCTCACCCCTCATTACTATTCACCTTGCCTACACACTGGAATCCTTTCTCTTCCTAGAGTTTGCTAGACATGCCCCTCTTCAGGCTTCTGCACGAGTTGTTCCCTTGTCCTGAACTCTTTCTCCCCAGAAATCAGCATGGCTTGCTTCCTCATTTTTAAGTTTTTGCTCAAATGTCACCTTTGTGGAGCCTTTCCAGACCATTCAATTTAAAATTGCAGCCTCCCAAGAACTCTATTGCCCTTACTCTACTTGCATTATGTTTACATTTTATTCTATTTGTTGCTAACTACCCCCCACCCCCATTAGAATGTAAGTTTCATGAAGGCAGTGACTTTTCTTTATTTTAGTCACTGCTATATTCCCAATATTTAGAAGAGTACTTGGCACCTAGTAGGTGTTCAATTAAAATGTGTTGTATGAATAAATGGAAACCCAATATGCAAAATGCTGTTCAGGTTTTGGGAGGGCCAGTGGGGTGGGGGTGGAGAGCACAGAGAAAACACGGAGTCCCACCTTCTTGACCTCCTCTTGGCCCATGAACCATCTCTTCAGAACCTCCAAGAATCCCTAGAAGTGAGTGTAAAATCTGTTACCATTTGTTCACCCCTACAAAGGCAAACTAGTCTGGTTCCTAGTCCCCAACATACCTTGCACTCTCCTTCTTCTGCCCTTGATATTCTACCTATCAGAGTAGCTTCTTCCAATCCTATTCAGAGCTTGTCCACTGTTCCAGGTTCATCTCTTCTACCGCCAGAGATTTATCTGATCACCCAGCCTCAAGCACTTTTCTATAGCAGTTATATCTAGGTAATATTCTGCTGGTCATCAAACACAGACTGCTTTGTAACCTGTCTTTGTCTTGTACAGTGTTCTGAAGATTTTAATGTTGTTGAGCTTTTACGTATTTATGCTGGAACCAAGGAGATAATAAACTTGGGTTTAATATTTATGGCCATCCAAGAGCACGAGACCAAGAAAGAACCTGAGAAATGGTCTCAGTTGTTTTTTAGCAGAGTGCCCTCATGGCACTTATGTTCTAATGGGGAAAGGGGGCAGACAGATATTAACTTAATAAGAAAGGTAATGGATTAAATTTTAATTGATAACAATGATAAAAAATAGTCTGTGTTTTTTCCAAAATATGGACTTGTAGCAGGAAAATAAAAAAATCTAAAAAACTATTTAACTTTATGTGAAAATGCAATTATAGTTTCTGAGAAATTCTGAGTCATTTTCTCAATAATCGTTCCTTGACCACCCTATTAATAATCAAATCCACTAAATTCCTTATTCCCCTTCTGTGTTTTGTCTTCGTAGCACCTATTAATGAATCTAACCATAGAATTTACTTCGTTGTATTTTTATTTTCACTTTTTACTTTTATTTTGTTACATTGATCTCTGTCTTATTTATCGCTGTATCCCCTAAAACACTGATCAACACTAGGGGCATTCAATAAGCATTTGTTGAGAGTGTGAATAAATATGAATAAAGCATACTGGTGTTTACCAGACTGCAGATTTTCAATAAATGTATTCATAGTGTTCAGTGGTAATCCTTTTTGTCTCTCTTAAAAAAAAAGTTATTTACCATAAAACTCATCACCACCATTATCACCATTAACATTTAGGATTATTCTTGAAGTTCAATCCCATGCAGTAAGGGGGGAAATAAAATTAAGATATCTTAAAATTGTAAAGGAGGTCATAAAAGAATCATCAATTGCAGACAACATAATCATATACCTAGAAAATTCTATTTAAACATAAGAAAGTTCAATAAGATGGCTGGATATATAATATTTTCTAAAAGTCAGGAGCACACCCGTATGACAGCAATCTTTTTAGTTATAAGATGAAATGAAAAAAAAATTCCTTTTATGGTAGCCACAAGAAATACTATATATATACGTGTGTGTTTGTGTGTGTATAACTATAAACAACCTTAAAGTATATTAAATCTATATAAAGAAAACCTTGCAAAGAGAAATAAAAGAAGATTCAAATAAATGGAAAAATCATCTTTTCAAATTAATTTATAGTTGTGACACAATTCCAATAAAAATCTCAATTATCTTAATTTTTTTCAAACTTTACAGAAGTTTATCCCAAAGAATACACAAGTAAGGATAACTAGGATGTTCGGTAGTACATTCTGTCGCCTCTCGGGTATTTAGATATATCTCTTTGTATTTTTAAAAAATTCATTCTCTAGGGATTACAAATGCATCCTTAATTCATCAGTCTACCTTGAATTAATATACTACTTTACAAGTCAAGAAACTTAATATGATACATATTTTTGTGTGTATTAATAAATTTTATTAAGGACCTTAATAATTCCTTTATACCCTTCTGTCCTTTGTACTACTGTTGCAACATGATTTTACATATATACATGCTATGACTCAACCAACACATTGTTGTTATAATTGCTTTAGTCAAGTGACTTTTTTTTTTTTTTAAGAAATTTTATTTTGAAATAAATTCAAACTTACAGGAATAGTTGCAAAAACAGTTCAAACCCCATACATAGAACCCAGCATACCCCGACCCCCCTCCCGATACCCCAATCCACCACCTTTAACATCCTGTCACATCACCATTTCTTTCTTTCGCTTCCTCTGTCCCTCCCTCCCTCCCTATCTATCATCCATCATCTACTGCTCTGTCCTCTGAACATATGAGAGCAAGCTGCACACATCTTTGAACAAACACTATAATTCACATATACCTTTCCCATGGACAAGAACATTCTTTTATGCAATCCCATTAAGCGCAGCTAAGAAGTTCAAGAAATTCAACATTGATACAAAGCTTACATTCTATATTTCTTTTTTTTTTTCTTCCTTATGTCCCATCTGTGTCCCTTTCAGCCTCCTCTCCTCCATCCTCAGATCCCATCCTGGATCATCCTTGGCATTTAATTGTCATCTATTTAGACTGTCGTTTTCTCCCCCCCCCCCCCCAATCGTGGAAACATATACACGGTCTAAATCTTCCCATTCCACCCCCTCCCTTGCATTCCATTAGTGGGATTAATCACATTTAGAATGTTGCAGTGCTATCATGTTCCCACCATCCATTTCTAGAAGTTTCCCTTTACCCCAAACAGAAACCCTACACTCATTTCTTAACAGTCAAGTGACTTTTACAGAATTTAAGAATAAAAAGGAAAATAGAATTTTATATTTATCTATGTATTTAACATTTCCAGTAGCCTCTATTCCTTCCTGAGGTTCCAAATTTCCATCTGCTGTTATTTCTCTTCTGTATGAAGATCTTCCATTGATATTTCTTACAATGTATATCTGCTGGTGATACATTCTCTCAGCTTTTATCTAAAACTGTCTTTCTTTCTCCTTAATTTTTGACAACTATTCTCACTGCATACAGAATTCTAGGTTGACAGTTTTTCTTTCAGCAGTTTAAAGATACCAGTTCACTGTCTAGTCGGCTAGTTCGTTTCTGATTAGAAGACAGCCATCATTTTGAACAGTTCCCTTTTTCTTTATCTTTAGTATCCAACAGTTTGACTATGACATACCTAGATGGAGTTTTCTTTGTATTTATCCTGCTTGTGGTGGGCCACACTTCTTGCATCTGTGGGCTGCTGCTTTTGTTTTTGTTCTGTTTTTAATCAAAATTGGAAAATTCTCAGCTAATCTTTCTTCCTTTCTTCCTTCTTTCCTTCTTTCCTCCCTCCCTCCATCTCTCCCTTTCTTTCTTTCTTTATTCCCTCATTCTTCTCTCCGTCTGGGAATATAATTACTCATATGTTAGACTACTTATTTTGTCCTTCAGGTCATTAAGGCTCTGTTCCTATATTTTCAATTATTTTTCTCTATGTATTTCAGTTTGGATGATGTCTACTGACTTGTCTTCAAGTTCCCTGATTATTTCTTCGGTTGTGCCCAATCTGCTGTTAATGACATCTAATGACATTTTGGTATTAGATTTTATGTTTTTCAGTTCTAAGATTTCCATTTGGTTCTTTCTTTAAATTTCTCTACCTCTACTACAACTTCCCACCTCTTCATACTTTCATCCATGTTTTTTTCATGTAAATTCTTTTAACTATTTTTTTCATAGTTATTATAAGGTTCTTGTCTGCTAATTCTAACTTCTTAGTTGTATTTGATCTGTTTCTATTGATTAATTTTCTCTTGAGTAAGGGTCACATGCTCCTGTTTCTTCACATATACAATATGTTTATTTTATAGTGTACAATGTGGTTGATAGGATGTAGAGGCTCTGGACTCCATTTTCTTCTCAAGAAGTTAAAAAACTGGCACATCGCTGTGATTCAGTGGAGGTTCAATTTTACAGTCTTTATTTATTTTTTGCCTTAGTCCTAGGGAAAATCCCACAGTCCTGGGATATGTTTGTTGCTAAGTTGTGGCTCTTCTTTCAAAGGAAAAGCCCAAGGTGTTTACCAAGATCCCTCTAATTTAACAGGCCTCTACATTCTGTTTCTCCTAGAGCAGGTAACTTATGAAATCTCTGCTGGAATCCATGGAAGTCTCCTCAGTGCACAGGCAGTTCAGGAGTCAGCCTAGAATTTGAGGACTGCTCATATGCAGAGTTTGGGCTAACTCCTCTGTGGTTCTCTCCTTTATGAAATTTCTATCCTCAAGTTACAATCACTCTGGCATCCTCACATTCCATCCCCCATCCCTCACACCAGTATGACAGCAGCTTTCTGCTTAAGTTCTATTTGCTAATGCCAGATGGGCTGGGGAAGACCTCAAGAAAAAAAGGCATATAAAGGTGCCTTTCATCCAGAGTGCCTCCTTCTTTCAAGAATCAAATCCACTCCAATTTCTGCTTGCTTTTGGTGGTCCTCTAGTGCCTTCAAAAACGTTTTTAACATATTTTGTCCAGAACTTATATTGTTACCAATGGGAGTATTATTCTGATATGACTACACCATCATTACTAAAAGCCAGAACTCTAACTTAGATGTTTTTGAAAAAGAAGAATGATGAAGTGAGCCTGACTCTTGCACACATTAAAATTGATTATAAAAATACAGCTATTAAAACATTGTGGCACTTGTGTAAGAATGTATAGGTCATTAAAAACAGAATAGAAATCCCTGAAAGAAACTTTGTTCTATATTAAAATTAAATTTATAATAAAGGAAGCATAACAAACAAATGGGGAAAGGAATGATTTATTCATTTGAAGGACGGTCTTGGAAAAAATGATATTTGAAAGGAGTTTGGCTTCATACCACTTCAAAAATTTCAGAAGGATTAAAGAGTTAAATATAAGAACATAAAACATAACTGTGCCAGTTTGAATGTATTATGTCCCCCAAAACACCATTATCTTTGATGTGATCTTGTGTGGGCAGACATATCAGTGTTGATTAGATTGTAAGTCTTTGAGTGTTTCCGTGGAGATGTACCCCACCCAACTGTGGGTGATGGCTCTGACTGGATAATTTCCATGGAGGTGTTACCCCACCCATTCAGGGTGGGTCTAAATTAAATCACTGGAGCCATATAAATGAGCTGACGAAAGAAGGAACTCAGTGCAGCTGTGAGTGACATTTTGAAGCGCAACTGAGAGTGACATTTTGAAGAGGAGCTATAACCAAGAGGGACACTCGGAAGAATGCGCATAAGCTGAGAGAGGAGCTGCAGACGAGAGACAGTTTGAAGACGGCTGTTGAAAGCAGATTATTGCTCTGGAGAAGCTAAGAAAGGACAAACACCTCAAGAGCAACTAAGAGAGGAATGCCCTGGAGAAAGCCATTTTGAAACCAGAACTTTGGAGCAGACGCTGGCCACATGCCTTCCCAGCTAACAGAGGTTTTCCAGACGCCATTGGCCATCCTCCAGTGAAGGTACCCGATTGTTGATGCATTACCTTGGACACTTTATGGCCTTAAGACTGTAACTGTGTAACCAAATAAACCCCCTTTTGTAAAAGCCGGTCTATGTCTGGCAGCATTAGCAAACTAGAACAATAACTTAAAAAAATGTGAATGAATATTTAATTTACCATTGGTCCAGTGTCCATGGACAAATTATTTAACTTCTCTCTTTAGTTTCTTTCTCAATAGCAAAAATATAATAAAAAATACCTACCTTGTATAAGGTTTTTGTTATAAAATAAAATAAGGGCATTTAACTCGTTACCTAAAACATAATTAGAACACAATCAATGTTAGCTGTTGTTTTTGTTGTTACCGAAATTATTATTATTATTTAAAAACTATGGGGAAAGAATGTCATACAATAATGGAGAAATATCAGAAGACTAATAGATTTGATTACATGGAAATAATCATGTTTACATATTAAAAATGTAGCAGGTGAGGAATTATGGGGAAAATGTTGCAAACCTAATAAAGAATTAATATTCTTAATATATAAAGGGCATTTAAAAATCAATAAGTAAGGCACTAACATCTCAATAGAAAAATGTTAAAAAAATCATTGAATAAACACTTATGAGAAAACCATAGTGGTCAGTAAAAGATATTAAAAGTTCAGTGGTGGTATTAATAAAATAAATACAAATTAAAACCATCTGAGAGAGGGAGTTATGTCATCAAAACAGTTAAGTGAGATGCTCCAAGGTTCCCACACAGAAGCGTTAAGCAAAGGCAAGAATTGACAATACCATCTTTCTCCAAGCTCCAGAAAAACAGTTAAATGGTTGGTTGCAGTAACAGGGTGAGTGACAAAACAAGAAAGAGGCAACTTAAAAACGGCAGGCTCGACCAAAAGGGGATGCAAAATGAGACGAAATAGTTTCAGTGGCTGAGAGATTCCAAATGGAGTCGAGAGGTCACTCTGGTGGACATTCTTATGCACTATATAGATAACACCTCTTAGGCTTTAATGTATTGGAATAGACCTGAAACTACCAAACTCCAACCCAGCAGTCTGG
Organism: Choloepus didactylus; assembly: GCF_015220235.1. Classification (NCBI taxonomy): domain Eukaryota; kingdom Metazoa; phylum Chordata; class Mammalia; order Pilosa; family Megalonychidae; genus Choloepus; species Choloepus didactylus. The sequence continues at coordinate 238,908,654 of NC_051308.1, forward strand.
ACTCCTGAAGACAATTATATAATAATGTAGATTACAAGGGGCGACAGTGTGATTGTGAAGACCTCGTGGATCACACCCCCTTTATCTAGTGTACGGATGAGTGGAGGAATGGGGATAAAAACTAAAGGACAAATGGGGTGGGATGGGGGGATGATTTGGGTGTTTTTTTTTCACTTTTATTTTTTATTCTTGTTCTGGTTCTTTCTGATGTAAGGAAAATGTTCAGAGATAGACTGTGGTGATGAACGCATAACTATGTTATCATACTGTGGACAATGGATTGTATATCATGGATGATTGCATGGTGTGTGAATGTATTCCGATAAAACTGAATTTAATAAAAAAAAAAAAAAAAAAAAAAGGCAGGCTCTTCTGCTGGCCTTTCCCCCATACCCTCGCTGGCTCAGTGCAGAACCAGCCATGCTCCCAGTGCATGTCCCTGGTCCCGGTTCTGGAGGCAGAGCAGTCAAGTGGCTGCCTGGGACAAGGGATGATTGGCTGTAGGACATACAGTGCATGCCCAGTACTGTAAGGAAACTGTTTCCTAGAGAGAAGGGAATATCTTTATCTGTGTAAAGGAGGGATTCCCAGGGACACATGTGCATGCCCAAGACAAAACATGTGCAGAAAGGATAAGGGTGGCCCCTATACTCTGGCCTGGAGCTATCATTGTCTGGATAGCTCTGAAGGAAAAAGCACTTAGGTGAATCTGCAAAGACTACAAAATTGTTTTCTTTTCTTTCTTTCTTTTTCTTTTTTCTTTTTTTTGTTATTGTTGTTAGCTCCTGGCTCCTGAATTCAAGGAAAGCTCTGTCATAATACTAGCTAGATACAAGCTTAAGGAACAGATGCCCTGGAGTCTAAATTCCAGCGATAACATATTAAAATAACAAACTGTTCAGGTTTCAACAAAAGATGACAAAATATAGAAAGAAACAGGAAGTAATTGCACAGGTAAAGGAGAAAATTAAAGCATTAGAAACCATCAATGAGGAGGACCAGAACTGAGACATACCAAAGACTTTTTAAAAAATGGCTCTAAATATGCTCAAAGAACTAAATGAAAACATGGACAAAAAAAAAAAAAAAAAAAAACCACAAAGGAAATCAGGACAATAACATATGAACAAAGAGAAGATCAACAGAGAGATGGAAAATATAAAAAGGAACCCAACAGAGCTGAAGACCATAGTAATAGAAATTTTAAATTCCCTTGTGGAATTTCTCATCAGAAACCGTGGAGGCAAGACAACAGTGGGATGACATATTTAAAGTGCTACAAGTAAAAAATTACCAACCAAGAATTCTGTAACCCCCAAAATTGTCTTTAAAAAATGAGAGAAAACTTGACATTCCCAGATAAACAAAAGCTGAGGAATACATCACCACTAGACTGGTGTTACAAGAGATGCTAAAGAGAGTTTTGCAGGTTGACAGGAAAGGACGCTAAACAACAGATAAAAGCCATATGAAGAAATAACACTCTGGTAAGGGCAACAACATGGATACATATAAATACCAATACTGCTATATTTTTGGTTTGTAAATCCACTTTTTACTTTCTACATGATCTAAAAGGCAAATGCACAAAACGTAACAAGAAATCAGTGGTTTTGGACTCATAATGTATAATCGTGCAATTTGTGACAAGAACTACGGTAGGGGGATGGAAGGGTATAGGGACACAGTTTATGTATACCATTGAAGTTAACTTGGTATCTAAGCAAACAAGAGTGTTAGAGATTTAGCATGTTAAATTTACTGGAACATATGAAAGGTCATACAGGCAGAGATTAGCATACAGGCTGCCAGGGACAAGAGGCAGGGGGAATGAGGAGTGTGATGGTTGGGTTCATGTGTCAACTTGGCTAGGTGGCCTAGCTGTCTGGTCAAGCGGGCACTGGCCTGACGATTCCTGTGAGGCTATTTGAGGCTGGTTGGTTTGTCGGATCATCAGTCAATTGACTGCAGCTGACTGATGATTCATCGAGGGGCGTGCTTCCACAGTGAGAGAATGCAATTGGCTGGATTTGGTCCGGGTGATCAGTTGGAGGCTTATAAGCCGGACAGTTAGAGAACCTTCACTTCTTCTTCAGCTGCTCAGTGAAGCTTTTCCTGGGGAGCTCGTCGAAGTTGCCAGTTCGTTTCCTGAGGAGTTCGTCAAAGTTGTCGGTTCGTTTCCTGAGTTCTTCAAAGTTGCCGGTTCGTTTCCTGAGGAGTTCGTCAAAGTTGTCGGTTCGTTTCCCGAGGAGTTCGTCGGACGTCTTCCTTGGAGTTGACAGCTTGTTGACGGCTCTGCAGAATTTGGACTCGTGCGCTCCCGCAGTTGCGTGAGTCACTTTTACAATTTGATAATAAGAGACATCTCTCATTGATTCTGTTTCCAAGGAGAACCCTAACTAATACAAGGAGTAAACGCAAAATGGAAATAGGGTTTCTGTTTTGGGAGATGGAAAGATTTAGTAATAGAAGGTGGAGAGGGTAACACAACAGTGCAAATATGAATAATCCCACTGAATGGTATGCTTGGGAATGGGTGAGATGATAAAGTTTATGTTGTATGTATGTTCCCACAATGGGGGGGGAAGAAAAGGAGCAACGAAAGAGACAATGACACTTAAATACAATATGTGATCCGGACAGGATCCAATAATGGAGGAGAAAAAGCCCAAAAGGACATTTTTGGGACATATGAAAAAATTGGAATATAGACTGTAAGCTTTGTATCAATGTTAAATTTCTAGAACTTGATGACTGCACTTAAGGTGTATATCCTTGTCCTTAGGAAACGTACATGGCAGAATTAAGTGTTCAAGGAGCATGTTTGTACAACCTACACTCAATTGTTCAGAAAATGGATTGATAAATAGACAGACAGAATGACAGATTGATGGATATATAGAATGAAATGGCAAATATGGCAAAATATTAAAATTGGTGAATCTGGGTACCTGAAGAGGACAGGAAGATGTTGGAATTCTTTGTTTGGGGTTTGTATTATTTTTGTAACTTTCCTATAAATTGAAAATATTTCAAAATAAATAAACAAATAAATAGTATATGGAAAAGAAATAATAAATGGACAAGATCTATATAAAGATACTGAGGGACATTAAAGAAAATCTGAAAAACAGGAAAGGAATTCCATATTCCTTTATGGAAGTTATGCCGGTTTGGAACTGTTATGTACCCCAGAAAAAGCCATGTTTTTTTAATCTGTCCTTGTGGGTGCAGACCTATTGTGGGTGGGATGTTTTGATTAGGTTGTTTCAATTGGGATGTGACCCACCCAGTTCAAGGTGGGTCTTAATCCTTTACTGGAGTCCTTTAAAAGAGAATAAGAGGCAGAAACACTAAGAGAGAGAGCAGAGAGAGAAAAACACCCAAAGAAGTAAGACGGACCCACAAGAGCTGAAAGAGACAGCCACTGAGATCAGAACCCAGGAGAGAAGGAACAGCAGACATCACTATGTGCCTTCTCATGTGACAGAGGAACCCTGGATGCTAGCAGACTGTCTTCAAAGAAGGTACCCTCTTGCTGATGCCTTAATGTGGGCATTTCCATGGCCTTAGAATTGTAACTTGTAACTTAACAAAACCCCATTGTTAAAAGCCAATCCATTTTCAGGTATTTTGCATTTCGGCAGCTTTAGCAAAACAAAATAGTAGTCTCAATATTATAAAGATGTCATCCCTTCTAAATTAATCTATAAATTTAATGTGATTCCTATTTTAAAGACACCAACAGCCTTTCTTTTTATTGTTTAATTGGGAAATCTAAATCTGAAAATTATATAGAAAGCAATAAACAAGAACAGCCAAGAAAATTCTGAATAAATGAAAAGACAATGAGGGAAGTTTAACTTTAACAGGTATAAAGCTACAGTAATTAAAATAGTGTGACAGTGGTATACAGAGACGGATCAACTGAACAGAACAGATCTGAATATATGCAGGAATTTAACATGATAAAGGTACCACTGTAAGTCAACAGAGGAAAATGAAGAGTTTGAGAAACTATAGCCAGTGGGTCAAATCTGGCCCATTGTCCTTTTTCAGATGACTTGTGAGCTAAGAATGTTTTTTACATTTTTAAACAATTTTAAAAACAGAAAAGGAAAAGAAGAAGATGATGACTGTGACACATGGAATGACCTGAAATTCAAATTTTAGTACCTATAAAGTTTTATTGGAACAGAGTCACCCTCGTTAGTTTACATGTCATCTATGGCTGCTTGCATGCTACAACTGCACCACTGAGGAGTTCCCACAGAGATAACAGGACCACAAGCCTAAAATATTTACTATTGGGACCTTTATAGAAAAAGTTAATCAACCCTTACATCAAAATAAATTCCTGATTACTATTTTAAAAAAACAAAACATGGGGGTTTTAAAATAACATTGGTGTCGGGGAAATCTATGTATGATCCAAAGCTCAGAAGTTGTAAAAGAAATGACAGATAAATTTTATTACGGAAAAATGGAAAATTCTGCTTGAACAGAAGCATCATAAAGAAAGTCGAGACAAATTTCAAACTAATAACATATCTGTAACACATATCAAAAATGGAGCTAATTTCCTTATCATATAAAATTACAAATCTATTTGTAAACAATAGTCACCTAATCCTAAGAATGAGTAAATTACATGAAAAGCCAATTTGCAGAAATGGAAGTATAAACCACTCATAAACTCAAAAGAAAAAGTCAAACTGAAACAATACTGAGAGATTTCTGCTAAGATGGAGTTACTCGCAAGAGTCCAATGATTCTGCCAAGAGATGAAAAAAAAAATTGACTGAAGGTGCTGGGGAGCTGCCAAGGCAATCAAGACTTGAGAGGCCAAGATCCAGAGAGAAGGGAACTGTGGAGGTGAGCTAATACACTGCAAGTACTTTTTTACTAGAAGCTGAGAATCCAGGCAGAGGGCTGTAGCTTGAAGGCAGAGTTGGTCCATCTTGTAGCACTAGATGAGCAAGCAATCAATGGAGGTGACAGAGCAGACAAGACTTAAGGGAGTCAAAATCTCAGGAGAAGGGAGGCAGAGAGAAGTGAAGAGGCAAAGAAAAGTGGTTTTCCACTTGAGACAACAGCTGAATTTTAAATTAAGTAAGGCAAGGAGCTAAGAAGCAAACCATAAAGTCACTGGGGGGAAAAAGTTTTCATTTGCCTCAGAGCGTCATCCAGACAAAAAGCAGGGTTAATTCCATTGGGGAGAAGGGGCCCTAGTTCCTACCTTAAAGTCTCAGAAGGAACCTTTGGAGGGCTACACCCTAGGAGCAACCAAAAAAGACCGAGCCTTATTAAAACAAAAAAATTTTTTAAAAAGCTGCAAATTAATTGAGCTCAGTTCCTGATTGGATTAAGGTCATATGCCTCTATTCTCACAGCATAAAGTAAACTCTTTTCGACTGAGATAATGTTTTTCACAGCTTCTATAATTTTGCATACATAATGCCCGTCATTCAGTAAAAATCCACCAGGCACACAAAGAAACAGGGACAAGAGAAATAAAAAGACAATATAAATAAACTCATAGATGAGCCAGTTATTAAAGTTACCAACGACTTTAACAGATACGATGAAATAGAGAAGTTTACCAGAGAGCTAGATTAAAAAAAAAAAAAAAAAAAAAAGGAATCAAATGGAAACTCAACAATTGTAAAGTGCAATAAATGAAATTTAGAGTTCAACAGATTGGATTTAATAGCAAACTAGACATAGCAGAAGAGAAGAACAGTTAAATGGAAGATTTAACTTCTACTGGGAGAGAGAGAAAAAAGCAAAGAGAGGATAGAAGATACAGATTACATCATAAAAGACATATAAAACAAGGAGAAAAGGTCTAACACAATTATAATTGGAGCCTAAGAAAGAGAACAAGAGTAGGGCAGAAACAATATTTAAAGATAAAACGGTTGATATTTTTATAACACTATCAATACCCATACGAACAAACCTCAAGCAGGATAACTACAGGAAAACCACCTTAAGTACATCATAGTAGAACTGTTAAAAACCAAAGATTGAGAGAAAAATCTTATTAGAGAAAAATCTTAAAAACAGCCAAAGGAAAAAAAGACATATTACCTTCAAAAGGAATACAAAAAAATGCATGAACTAAATCTAGGCAAGAGGAAACATAGGCAAACCCAAACTGAGGTACAGTCTACACAATCAACCCGAATCCAACATCAAGGTCGCAAAAGACAGGGAAAGACCAGGAATGCTGTTTCAAGTTAAAGGAGAATAAAGAGATACGGCAACCATATGAAACTAAAGGTCATGGACTGGATTGTAAAATAGAAAAAAATTTTTTTTTGCTATAAAGGGCATGGTTTTAGTTTCCTCATTGCTAAAACAAATATCATGCAATGGGTTGGCTTAAACAAGAGGAATTTATTGGCTCATGGTTTTGAGGCCAGGAGAAGTCCAAAGGAAGGCATCATCAAAGCAATGCTTTCTTCCCAAAGACCGATTTTCTGGGGCTGGCTGCCAGTGATCCTTGGTCCTTGGCTCCTCTGTCACACAGTAATGCACATGCCAGCCTCTCCTGGTCTCTCACTTCTCTTCTGGTTCCACTGACCTTGAGATTGTTGTTTCCACTGGCTTTTCCATCTGTCTGAGTTTCATTCTGCTTATAAAGGACTCCAGTAATAGGATTAAGGCCCATCCTGATTGAGGTGGGCCACACCTTAACTGAAATAACCTCTACAAAAGATCCTACTTTCAATGGCTTCACACCCATGGGAATGGATTAAGTTTAAGAACATGTTTTTCTGGGCTACACAGTGCCAAACCACTATAAGCATTGTTAGGGAAACTGACTAAATTTGGAAATGATCTTTAGATTAGATAATAGGATTTTACCAAATTATTTTCTTGATTTTGATAAGTGTATGATTGTTATGTAAGAGAATGCCACTGTTTTGGAAATACATATGGAAGCATTTACGGAAATGGGACATCACGTCTGCAACATACTCTCAAACTAGTCAGAAACAAAAAGTACACATGCACACTGAGAAAACAGCTGGGGTGGGGGGTTAAGAAGAAGAAATGTAAACATTTTAAGAATCCAGGTGTATATCAGAATTCTCTGTTCTATTTTGCAACTTATTTTAAAATGTTATTTAAGTATTGAAAGTATCAGTTCAAAATAAAAAGGTTTTTAAAATGTGAGGAGGAATGAAGCCTTTTTTCAGTCAGATAAAACCAGAGAATTCATCACCCGTGCACCTGCACTAAATGAAATACTAAAGGGTATTCTTCAGGCAGAAGGAAAATCATCCTAGATGGAATTGCAGAATTACAGGAAGGAATAAGGAGCACGCCCTTTACAGAAAAGTTATTCTACCCATACATCAAAATAAATTACTGATTACTACTTAAAACTACAAAACATAGGAGTTTAAAAATAACGTTGGCGTGGGGGAAAATCTATGTCTGGTCCAAAGCTCAGAAGTTGTAAAAGAAATAACAGATAAATTTAATTACAGAAAAAAATGAAAATTTAGCTTGAAGAAAAGCATCATAAAGAAATATGACTATATATATTTATGCAAATATAAATAAATATTGACTGTATAAGACAATAATAACATCTTGTGGGGTTTAAAATTTTTGTGGTACTAAAGCACATACACACGCACACACACACACAAAAACCATAAAAGGCAGGGAAAAGTAAACCTAATTAAAGTGTTGGGAAGATGATATGCAAATGACTGATAAGCACATGAAAAAGATACTCAATATCATTAGCCATTAGGGAAATGCAAATAAAACCACAATGGGATACCACTTCATCCCTATTAGAATGGCTACTATTTAAAAAAAAGGAAAATAAATGTCAGGGAGGATGCTGAGAAACAGGAACCCACGTTCACTGCTGGTGGGAACATAAAATGGTGTCGCTGCTGTGGAAGATAGTTTTGCGGTTCCTCAGAAAGCTAAGTATAGAATTACCATATGACCCAGCAATCCCATTTCTAAGTATATATTGAAAGAACTGAAAGCAGGGACTCCAACAGATATTACATACCAATGTTCGTTCTGTCATTATATGCAAATGCCCAAAGATAGAAGCAAGCTAAGTATCCATCAACAGATGAATGTATAAACAAAATGCAGTATATCTCTACAATGGAATATTATTCAGTCATAAAAAGGAATGAAGTTCTAATACATGAGACAGCATGGATAAATCTTGAAGACACATTAAGTGAAATAAGCCAGACACAAAAGGGAAAATGTTGTATGATATCACTGATATGAAGTAATTAGAAAAAGCAAATTCATAGAATTTGAAACTAGATACCGGTTATAAGGGGCCGGGGTTAGGGACCGGGGAATTAATGGTTAGTTGGTACAGAGTTTCTGATTGGGGTGATAGAAAACTTTTGATAATGGTTGGTGGTGATGGTACCACAACATAGTGAATGTAATTAACAGCACTGAATCACATATTTGTACGTGGTTAAAAGGGGAAATTTTAGGTTGTATATATGTGACTTGAATAACATTTAAAAAAAAAATAGAATGGACCAACACTAAGAGTGAACCATAATATAAACTATGGACAATAATCAATGATTTGGTTATAATAATATTGTTTCATCAATTGTAACAAAGGTGCCATACTAATGCAAAGTATTAATAACAGAGAAAACTGTGTGTGAAGGAGGGGTATAAGGAAGCTCTGTATACTGCATGGCTTTTCCATAAACTGACGACTTCTTTTAAAAAATTAATTAAAAAAAATAGTAAGAGCAGAGAGAAAAGGGGGAAGAAAAGAAACTTCTTCTTTACAGAAGAATACAGAATAGTAGGTGTGCCGGTTTGGATATATTATGTCCCCCAAAATGCCATGTTCCCTAATGCAGTCTTTTGGGGGCAGACGTATTAGTGTTGATTAGGTTGGAATCCTTTGATTCAGTGTTTCCACTGAGATGTGACTCAATCAACTGTGGGTGAAACGTTTGATTAAATTATTTCCATGCAGATATGGATTCCGCCCATTCAGGGTGGTCTTGATTTAATCACTGGATCCTATAAAAGAGCTCACAAAAGAAGGACCTCAGAGCAGCTGAGAGCGATATTTTGGAGAGCAGGTAAGAGAGACAATTTGGAGACAGCCGCTGAAAGCAGACTTCTGCTGAAACTTTGGAGATGCTAGCCCAGAGTTTGCTCCAGAGAAGCTAAGAGAGGACAAATGCCCCAAGAGCAACATTTCGAAGAATGCACAGGAGCTGAGAGAGGAGGTAGAACACAACCTGGGATCAGCAGACACCAGCCACATGCCTTCCCCGCTGACAGAGGTTTTCCGGACACCATTGCCTTCCTTCGGTGAGGGTATATTTGTGCTGATGACTTAATTTGGGCGTTTTCATGGCCTTCAGACTGTAACCAAATAAACCTCTTTTATAAAAGCCAATCCATTTCTGGTGTTTTGCATAACGGCAGCATTGGCAGACTGGAACAGTAGGTATATAAAAAATAATAAAGGATATTATCAAGAGAGTGAAAAGACAATCCATAGAATGGGAGAAAATAGTTGCAAATCTGTATCTGATAAAAGTTTAATATCCAGAATATATAAAGAACATTTACTACTCGCCAATAAAAACACAAACAACCTGATTGAAAAATGAAACACAGGAACCAAATAGTTATTTCTCCAAAGAAAATGTACAAATTGCCAATAAGCACATGAAAGGATGTTCAACATCATTAATCATTAGAGAAATGCAAATAAAAACTATGAGATACTATTTCATACCCACTAGAATGGGTATTATTAAGAAAAAGGAAAATAACAAGTGCTGGAGAGGATGTAGAGAACCTGGAACCTTCATACGCTGCTGCTGGGCATGTAAACTGGTGCAGCAGTTGAAAACTGTTTGGTGGTTCTTCAAAAAGTTAAATATAGCATTACTGTATGACTGGGCAATTCTACTTCTAGGCATTTACCCAAAAAAAATTAAACAAAGACTCAAACAGATACTTGTACACCAATGTTCATAAAGAGGAATGAAGTGCTCATACATGCTCCAACATGGAGGAACCTTGAAAATACTATGCTGTGTGAAATAAATCGGGCACAAAAGGATAAATATTATATGATCTCACTTATATGAAATATCTAGAATGAGCAAATTCACAGAGATTGAAAGTTGATTAGAGGTTACCAGGGATGGGGGGGTGGGTAGTGGAGGGTTTGTGCTCACTAAGTACAGAATTTCTGTTTGGGGTGATGAAAGAGTTTTGGAAATAGTGGTGATGGTTGGATAACATTGTGGATGTAATTAATGCCACTGAACTGTACAATTTAAAATGGTTAAAATGGCAAATTTTATGTTTATATATATTTTACCACAGTAAAAAAAGAAAGAAAGAAAGGGAGAAAAAGAGAAAGGGAGAAAGGGAGACAGAAAATGAAAAAGAGAGAAAGGGAGAAAAGGAGGAAAAACAGAAGTAGAAAAGTCACAAATTTAAAAATTCCAAAGAAATAGTCAGTTCAGGCAAGGATCTTCAATAGATGCTAAAACCACTGCGTAAAAGGTTGCCCAGTAATGAGATAACACGATCTCAAAGAATCACTTCCAGATTACTTATTAATTACAAAGGGAGAAATAAACCTTTACAATGGCGAGATCTGGTAGTCACCTCATTAACCAAACTATAAAGTTAGCATCACCAAGAGTGGAAATCCTGCAATGTCTCACCTTCTGATGTGATGCAATAAGCACACTACATTACTTATGAAGTATTTTTGTGAAAAATGTTCAATTTTAATCTTATCAAGAAGAAAGAGACAAATCTAGAATGTGTGATATTCTATACAAATGACCCGAACTCTTCAAAAAGGATCAATGACATATAAAACTAAAAAATACAAGAGGACAGTACTAGTTAAAGAGACGTAACAGTGAAATGCATGGCATGAGCCTTGACTATCCCCTAGATAGAAGATTACAAAAGAAATTTTAGGATAATTGGGGAAATTTAAATAAGGAATATATATTAGGTGATCTTATGGACTTCGTGTTACATGGGAGAATGACCTGTTTTATTTTAGGAGATACATGCTGAAGTAATGAGGGGTCAAAGACACAAAACTTGCAATTTACTTTCAACCATTCAGGAAAAAAGCGTGCCTGTGTGTGTGTGTGTGTGTGTGTGTGTGTGTGTGTGTGTGTGTGTAGAAAGACTGTGAGAGAGACAGAAAGATAAAGCAAATGTAGCAAAATGTTAACAACTGAGAAATTAGATAAAGGGTATCTGGGTGTTCATTGTACTACTCAATTTCTCTGTACATTTGAAGGTGCTTCAATTTAAAAACTGAAGAAAATCAGGTTGGAAAGAATATAACCAGATGGGAACTTGATCCCACAAGCAATGAGGAACTACCCAAAAGTTTCTGTGTAGGGACGAGACAACTGAAGCAGAGCTCTAATCCTATCATCTGGCGGAAATGCACAGTGGACAGAGGCGGCACAAGTGCCGGAGGACTGCAGCACCCAGGCTCATGTTGGCAGGATGACCCCCTGCTGCATACATTACCATAATCCACGGCAGGGCTGAGCATAATAGCAGCCTGAACACACGCGCTGAGGCTAAAACGGGAGAAGGCTCTAAGGTTATTGAGGACTCTATTTCTGTAGAATAAATAATCACTTTTGATGTCCTACAGTGTTCATGTTTTATTTACTCTTTCAGTCAAAAGTTTGCCTTTTCCTACTCAAATTTTTACACTGTTTACAAGTAGAAGGGCTCTGGGGGTGCTGGTGCAGCAGCTCTGATTATTACTCAGCAGCCCCCCCCTTCACTCCCCACTGCTGGGGCGTGGTTTCCCACAGGGTCTAGTCATTGATTGTATCTGTCGCATGACTCTGGAAGCCATTTGCACTCTCTTTCAGCTCTTCCATTCGAAAAATAAAAATAATGCTGACTTTCTCCTCTCATATAGGGCTGATATGAGCATGTCAAACAATTCTGGTCACAGAATAAATATTGGCCAAAATAGGTGAAAAACAGAGTTCCGTGGAAAGCAAGAGCTTTGACAAGTCATGGGATCCTTATGATTATTTAATATTCCTATGTCCCTCATTTATAAATTGATGCTTAAAAGAGAAGAAGGTAGTGATATTATACGCATTTTATTAAGGGAACTGAGACCTCCAGAGGAGCTGTTAATACACATGTAAAACAAATTGACATAACAGAGATAAGAAGAACTCAAGGATTTTCAAAAGATGTTTGGGGTTGACAAGGATTGCAGAAATAATTTCTAAACTCAAACCAATAAGATAACAGAGTTTCCCAGTAGACTGTATGATCTACCTATTATAAAAGAAATGTTATAATTCCTCTGACATCTGAAAATTCAAGCTGAGGTTAAAATGGGAGAAAGCTAGCCAAGTTGTTCATCCTCTTCCAATTTCCCAATAAAATACTCGTGAAAATAAATGTGAGTTGTCAAGTGTCAATTCCTGTCAATTTTGATTCCCTTATCTCTACAGTATCTTTCATCATGGTACTTATCATTTTTTAACATTTTGTCTTCTCCTACTAGAAAATAAGCTCTATGAAGACAGGGATTTTATTTGGTTCACCATTGTATTCCAGAGCCTAGCACTGGAATAGGTGCTAAATAATTATCACTGACCCAACACTTACATGTAGATAACTAATTAAAATTTCAAAGTAAGATAAAAAAACTAAGGAAAATAAAAATAGAAGTAGAAATTAATGCTCCAGAAAACAGAAAAATAAAATTGATTGATAAATCCAAGAATAAATTCTTTGAGAAAACAATAAAAAATAGAAAGCACTGACAGGCTCAACACACTCTGTCAGGGAAAAAAAATAATGCAAGAGAGAGAACATGCACATACATGGGAAAAACAGAAATGAGAAGAGGAATATAAGTGCAAACAGAGAATATATTTTTAAAATTTCAAGAGTACCCTAAGTACAATTTAATCCTAAAAAAATTAAAAAGCCTGCTGAAATGAATGCTTTTCCAGGAAACTAAATTTCCAAAATTGATCCACAAAGAAGTAGGAAATGTGAATAAATAGAGCAGAAGAAACTGAAAGGGATGGCCAAAGAATAAGCTCCTGAAAAGGCACAAATGATTATACAAGTGAATTCTTTCAAACAATTCAACAAACAGATAATTCCCATGTTATACACAAACAGGCAGGCAACAAATTGAATTCTTTCTCCTCATTCTGGAGCACAGAAAAAGGTGAAAAGGGTTTACAGAATCCCGATAGAAAAATTTGACAAAAATCAGCCCACTACAAGGTACTAACTAATCACACTTATACATTCAAAAGCAAAAATACCATTTAAAATACTTCAAATTAAACCTGTTACATGGTAAATAACAATATACCATTCTAAGTAGTATTTATTCTGGGACTGCATATATAATTTACTATTTGTTAATATATTATTAATATAATATATCAACAGTTCAAAAGAAGACAAGTCATTACAATTCTGAGGGATGCTGAAAAGGTGAATGACAAATTTTCAACATCTATTCCTGTTTTTTTTTAATTGTGATAACATATATACCATAAACTTCCCATTTTAACTGTACAATTCACTGATATTAATTACATTCACAATGTTGTGCTATCATCACCCCCCTCCATAACAAAACTTTTTCATCACCCTAAACAGAAACTCTGTACCTATTAAGCATCAACTCCCCATTCTCCCCTCCACCTGGTCCCCCGTAATCTCTAAAATACTTTAAGTCCCTTTGAATTTGCTTTATATCCTATATATTTCATATAAATGGAATCATATAACATTTGACTTTTTGTGTCCAACTTATTTCCCTTAGCATAATGGTTCCAAGGTTCTTCCATGTTGGAGCATGTATCAACACTTCAGTCCATTTGTGGCTGAATAATATTCCATCGTATGGATCTATCACATTTTACTTATCCATCCCTCTGCTGATAGACACTTGAGTTGTTTCCACTCTTTTAGCTACTGTGAATAATGCTGCTGTGAATGCTGGTGTACAAGTATCTGTTTGAGTCTCTGTTTTCAATTCTTTTAAGTATATATATATATATATATATACCTAGAAGTAGAATTGATGGGTCACATGGTAATTCTATGCTTAACTTTTTGAAGAACCACCAAATTGTTTTCCACAGTGGCTGCTCCATTTTACATTCCCACAAGCAACGTATGAGGGTTCCAACTTCTCTACATCCTTGCCAACACTTTTATTTTCTGTTTTAATGATACCCACCCTAGTGGGTATGAAGTGGGGTATCTCACTGTGGTTTGATTTGCATTTCCCTAATAACTAATGATGTTGAGCATCTTTACATGTGTTTATTGGCCAATCTGTCTATTTTCTTTGAAGAAATGTCTTCAAGTCCTTTGTCTATTTTTAAATTGTGTTGTTTGTCTTTTTGCTGTTGAGTTGTAGGAGTTCTTTTTATATTCTGGATATTAAACCCTCATCAGACATATGATTTGGAACTATATTCTCCCATTCTGTTAATTGTCTTTTCACTTTCTTGAATAACGTCCTTTCATGCAAAATAATTTTGAATTTTTACGAAGTCTAATTTATTTTTAATTTTGTCACTCATGCTTTGGTGTAATGTATAAAAATCCAATGACAAATCGAAGACCAGGAAGATTTTCCCCTATGTTTTCTAAGAGTTGTATGGTTTCAGCTCTTATATTTAGATCCTTAATCAACTTTGAGTTTATTTTTGTATATGGTCTGAGGAAGGGGTACATCTTTATTTATTTTTTTTGCATGTGGACATGCTGCGTTCCCAGAACTGTTTGTTGAAGAGACCATTCTTTCCCTGTTGAATGTACTTGGAACCCATGTCAAAACTCAACTGTCCATAGATGTGTAGTTTATTTCTGGACTCTCAATTCTGTATCTATCCTACATGTCCCTCTTCATATATGTCTATATGTCTATCCTTATGACAGTACCAGATTTCATTACAGTAGGTTTGTAGTAAGTTTAGAAATTGGAAATTTTAAGTCTTTCAACTTTGTTCTATTTCAAGATTTTTGGGGGTCTCTTGCAATTCCGTATTACATTTGTAGTCCTCCATGTGATTCTGGTACCATTAAAGTTTGAGAAGCGATGCTCTAGGATTGTATGACAACACATAAGACTCTCCTTGAGCATTCCTGTTTAACACTGTTCTGGAAGGCCTAACTAAAATAGTAATATAATCATGTAACACTGGAAAGAGAAAAATACTATTTTCAGATGATATGCTACTGGGAAAATCTAAGAAAACAAATTAAAAACAATTAGGACTATTAAAAAGAATACAATAGACAATTTTTAAAACAGAAATCAATAGCTTTCCTAAATATCAGCAAAGATCAGTTAGAAAATATAATGGAAATAAAGATCCCGTAGCAACACCAATAAATTAAAAATATTTAGAATTAAAGGAAATGTGCAGAGTGTATAAAAATTCATCAGTGAGGAATATAAAGCTACTTGAAGGATACACCATATTTGGGGACAGAAAGACTGCGTATCGTAAAGACGCCATTTCTTTCCAAACAAATTTCTAGGTTGAATGTAAATATAAACAAAGGAATTTCATTTTAATTTTTGGCAGTTGTGGGGGTAGGGATCAAGAAGAAGAAGAGGAAATGTCATTGTAAACTGCCTGTAGAAGCATACAAGGGCCAGAAAAGCCAGGAATATTCTAAAAAGGAACATTAACAAGAAAGTACAACTTATACTAACAGATAAAATGTGTAATAAATCTATAATAATAAAAAAACATTGTAGTATTAGCATAATAGCAGACAGGTATATCAGTGAATGAGAATAGAAAGTCCCTGATCACATACCAGTACATCTAAGAATTTAGGATATTATAAAGGTGGCATTTCAAACGAGTGGGGGAAGAAATAAATTGTTCAATAAATGCTGCTGGAACAATCGCTCGGTTACTAGGAAAAAATTAAGTTATACCTCCTCTTACTCAGTAACAACAAAATAAATTCCATAAAAGAAAACTAAAAGCATGAAAGAAAAAGAGTAGGTGAATATTTCTATGCTCTAACAGGGAAAGAGCTTTCTATGCCTACTAGTCGAAGAAACCGTAAAAGAGGACACATTTGACTAGATTGAAATTTAAAACTTCTGCTCAAGAGCACTGATGCACTGGTAGTGAGTGTGTAACTGGTATAATCTTTTTAGAGGGCAGTTTAACAATGTAGAGTAAAACGAAAGTAAGTCCATTTTCTTCAACCCAGCAGTTATTACCCTAAAAAGGCAATCACACAAGTAGGAAAATACCTATTTCTCAAGTATATTTCAAGAGTTGTTGAAATGGTGAAACATGAAAATAACTTAGATGTTCATCAAGCAGGCTGGTCAAAATAAATTACGGAATATCCTCCCAATAGAATACCAGGTAGCTATTAAAATTGATGGTAGAGATCTGTACTGATGGACATGAAGTTATAGCCAATGTATACTATCAAGTGAAGGAATAAACAGGTGGGGGTGGGGAGGCAAAACACGGGCGTATACACTAAATAACATGAAGGTGGCACCCAATGGTTCCAACCAAGGCTAAATGAAAGGGAGAGATTCACAACCTGTACTCCCTCTGGCCCAAGTCTTAGATTTTCCAGATGCCTCAGTCTCTCAGTCTATGAAATGGGGATAAAAAACACCAGTGCCATTATCATACCCTCTGCTGTCCCCAGGGTGCTCTGAGGATTAATTAGCTGGTATTTATTTGTGAAGTGTGTTGCTGTACTAAATTATTACAGAAAATTTTCCATCAGGCTCATCAGCTCTTTAAAGTTCTTCAGAAAAACTAAAGAAGTTTTGATGAAATGCCCCAAAGACAAGCCAGCCTGATAATGATGAAGCAGGAGAAGAAACACCAGGGCAACCTTCTCCCCTAACCCCCCACATGAGGCGCAGGGCTGAGGCAGTAAGGCAGAGCCGGAGTTTCATCAGCACTCCCCCAGGATGAGGTCAGTGCACACCACCTGCCTCTGGCCCTCCACGGGGAAGATTATCACACCTAACCAGAGTCCCCAGGGTTCCTTATTAGTGTAATAGAAACCCTTTATGCTCTCCTGGAGACTGTCAGAGATGTGAGCCTAAAAAGAACACCCATGTATCACACCCCTTCCCGAGGCCCTACAGCTTATCCCCTGGCGAGGGGTCCAGGGACACACCTACATGACCTGGTGCCCCTTTGCCACATGCCAGGCCCTCCTGTCGAATTCTGATTGCAGCTGCCAAGCTTTGGGAATACTGAGGGTGAAATGTAGCAGCTTCCAGAAGGACAGAGCATTAACAATATCACAAACTCCTGCCAGGAGTACAGAAAGCAAAGGTGGGGTGCTGTTGGGGCAGACAGGACACACTGCTAACCCTGTCACTCCACAGAAATCCAAACACTGTGCGATGGCACAGACGGAGCCAGGCAACAGCAGGGAGGCACCAGCAGAGGACGCCTGAATGGACGCCTCTCCACTGTACCTTTGGGCCAGGGCTCTGCAGGACGTCTACTCTGGTGCCAGCTCAATATGATGGAAGGCTTTGTCCTGCGGAGCCTCTGCCATGCCCATTCTTCAATATTATTCCATTTTCTTTCTTCCCCTAATTCCTGTGCCTGTCTTTCTCCGTTTGTCTCTTCCTGTCTTTCAAGTCTATTCCTGTGTGTCCCAGAGGGCCAAAATGAAGCAAGTTCTAGCACTATGATGCAATGCCCGACCACAGGTGAGGCATGGACTCTTCTGAAACCCTAATGAACGGGCAACAGCAGCCAGTGCCCTCCAGGGTATGCTTGGTAAACACAGCCAATGTGGCCCCTCTCCCTTGTGCGGGTGTGCGACACACACACACACACTCATTCCCTCTCTTCTCTCTCCTTCCCTAGCTCTGCTCTTGCACCTCAAAAACAAATTATTTAACTGTTCTCTTCCCCAAGGATTAGAACTATAATTTCAAGCACATTGCTCCTCAGCTCGTCTCTCATACATGCAGAATATTCTGATAGGTTAAATGCTGCCATTTAATTAATGTGATGAGAGGTGCTTTTTTGAGGTTTCCTTAAACATTAATTTTTCCCTGTCTAATTTTATACTGGAAATCATTTTTAATATGTTTTTCTCCATAATTTCCCTCCATTCTTTGCCCCACTACATATATAGGGAAGGAGCAAAGAGAAAGGCTCTTCAGGTTGATGCCTCAAGGAGTTACTGGAAGTAAGTGACTAATATGGCACTAAAGGTCCAAACCATTACTTTAAAAAAAAAAAAGTGAAAGAGAGGGAGCTGTGCCACAGTGGCTGTGATTGTCTCAAAGACAGAAATAATCACTAAGAGCCAAGTTTAAGTTGGGGGTTGGGGAGTCAGTACTGCTGATAATTTCAGTAAGAGAGGGAAAGAGTGAGTTCCAGAGACATTCAGCAAAAGCTTTAGCGCAGCCCCAAATCAAGCAAGGAAGCTACTTTCCATGGACTGAGCAAGAAGTCTACAGAGAAGAAATTCGTTTTCAGATATACTTTAAAAAAAAAAAGAAAAGTATACAATCTATATGCTTTTCAAAATTGCAGATCATCATTCACCTGCCCAAACAAGGCCACCTTCTGCCCCAGGCATTGGATCTGGACTCAGCTCCACAGGCAGCTGGAAGGCTGTGGTTCTTAGAATGGAAGACCTCAATTCAGCTGCAAGGTCAGGCAGAGATGCCTGAGATAAGCCAGACCAGCCCAAGAGGAGGAGCTTAAAGACGTGAAAAATGCTCTTCTCCATTCCTCTTAAAGGTGACCTGGAAATTAGTATCATAAAGTCCACTGAATCTGCGCTGCTCTGGGATCTCCTAAGAAGTCATTTAACGTACCGATCATCTTTTTCATCCTCACTCCTTTTGGAGCTTCTGACCTTTAGGCTTTCTACATTAGCGCCACACATTTTTTACACCTCTGACTCCAACAATTTTAAGAGTAAAGATACCAAGAAGCCCATCTGCTACCAGAAAACCAAGGCCCATGCAAGGTCAGGTCACTGTAATCATCATGTGACACAGTGTGCAGGAGGGACCTGCAAATTACTGGAGCCAGATCAGCAAAGCTGTTGAACTGTCAAAAGAAAATCAGCGGAAATACATACATACAGAGGAATGACATAAAAGGACAAACTCAGAGAAGAGCAAATAAAGAGCGGATGACAAATAGAGAAGTTTTCTGGAAGATGTATTTTCAGTAGGAAGTGGAAATAGTGGGCTGCTATGATCACAGTCCAATTCAGTGGGACCCTCTCTCTCTGGTAGGAGAGATGGCCCTCACCAGAAGAGGCAGAGTGACAAGGCCTCTCACTGAGAGATCATTTCCACATAAAATAACACTTGCTTCACAAATGCCATCTTCTCTTTATTCAGAGAGTCTCAAATTTCAGTGAAACCACTTAACAAGATCTGTGTGAAAAGAGCATGCTTAACAGTCACCCTCTAGAAGTGATATGAAAACCAGGAGACTATACTATGTCTTTATGTCTGACAGCGACACAGCCTGACTGTGATACATAATAACTAGCCACATCTTCTCTTTAGCTCTCATCATCTCGGACTTCTGGTCCAAAGCTCTTTCACTCCCCTCTCTGTTAATCTCTGTCCCAATTCCCTATCTTGGCAAATGGCACCAGCATAAGTACCTAGGCACTCAAGCCAAAAACCTGGACAATAAGCCTAGACTCCCTCTTCTTCATGCCTGGTATCCATTCAGCTACCAATTCCTTAAGATTCTACTTCCTCACTCTCGAATCTGTTCTCTCCCTCACAACTGCCCCAGTTCATCCATCATTTCTCACCTGAATACTCCTAACTGGCCACCCTATCTTCACAGAGAGAGCTTTCTGAAACACAAATAGGATACATGACTATTCTACATAAAACTGTTCAAGGGCTTCCCCACTCTCCACATCACAAAAATCCAAACTCTTGTGTAACACACATGGAGTTTTCTTCCATCAGCTGACTTCTGACTACCTCTTCACTTACCAACCAGTTTCCTAAACCTCCAGACAACTTCTTCCCTCTGAAACTATGTTCTCATCACCCTCAGCATGGAATTAAATTCACCATGGCTCCCTAAACACCAAAGCCAATGAGTCCTGTTGGAGGACTCCTATAAAGGTAATTCCCTCTAGGAAGAGGCTTTTATTCAACCTTTCCCACTAGACTTCCTCACCCATCACAAAACTGATCACCCTCCCCTCGATCTATACAACTATTATAACACCTCAAATAGTTTACCACACACTTCATACCTCTTTGCATATTGTGTAATCCCACTAGACCACAAATACTAAATCTTATTTTTGTATTTTCAGTGCTTAGCACGAACGTTGGGACCTGGAGGAAAGGGTCATTTAATAAATGGTTAATGAATAAAAGAAAAAACGAATGAATGGTTTTTCACAGTATTATACTGCCTCTATGTGCCAAGCTGTCTGGGAACTAGCAAGTTATACAAACACACATAGAGATATACAGATAATATAACAGACATATGAAAGAGAGAACAAACTCAGAGCAAATGATTCTAAAAACCAGATTATTAAGAAACATTTACATTTGCTTTAAGTATGCATTATAACTTCCTGATTGTGTTTCTGTTAGGCTAACGTAAGATTAGTTTGCATGCCTGATACCACACTGGTTGGAAGGGGAGCAGAGGCACAGAGAATGAAAGGAAAACAGGTTTAAGATTAAACTTTTGCGATGAATCATTCATAAGTGAATAGCTGAGAACTAACTGTACTTGTATACTCTTGGTTCACCATGAAATCCTTCTAAACAAATACCTACCATTTCCCCAAAACAAACAGGGTAATTACAGTAAGGCCTTGTTAGAGTTCAGGCAATATGCGTGATATACATTAACAGCCCTGGAGCCACCTCTAAATAATCTCAAAGCCAAATCTGTGCCGCTGGGCCACGGCTCACTAATGCACCCAGGTTCCAGTTCTATGTGTAATGACAGCCAAGCTAATGGAAATGTGCTCTGCTTCGTGGAGGTTCGACTCCTGAGAATGGATCTTAAAGGTGAGGCACAGCGGCTCAGGAGAAAGTCGATTTAATTTGTTTAACATCATAAAAAGGGACATTTCCACATGGACAGCAAGGACATGAATATCATGTGTGTATGGCAGAATTATAAACGCATTTTCGGCGAAATTCAATAAAGCTGATTCTACTGCATAAGGTCAGCAATTTACTATAAAAAATGATATGATTGCAATTTTTAATATAACCCATGTATTTGCTGCAAGATGCTCTAGAAGATTGTGTAATGTCACCATTCGACCTCTCCACAGGAGCAGAGATCACCCTATTTACCCTTTATTGTCCTGATAAAAGCATCCACACAGAACAACAAAGTCAACAGCATTTACTTAACAGAGCCATACTCTTCAAGTCCAAGCCTTCCTCTTCCCTAACATAAGAATGAACCCTCGGAGTTAGAGCCGTCATGGAAGACAGCAAGAAAATCTCCAGAACTAAATAAAACTAAAATTAAATGCATCTTCTATTCCCAATAATAATTAGAGAAATATGTAGGAAAAGGTTTGGATGAAATAACCTCTATGGTCAGTCTAGATTTCATTTCTAATAATGTGATGCCTCAAGGAGAGAGCCCTAAGCTACCCATGCAGACTATATGTTGAAATTCAACTGTGAGTATAGAGACCTGCCCCTCAAATTCAGTGAGCTTCAGTAAGCCTCTGTGCCCATGTGTACATTTTTTGAGGGGATAACTTGGGTTACCATGAAGAGTAAATGAATAAATGTACGTGAGAATGCTTTTAAACTGTAAAGCAAAATACACACACCCATGGTTAGTATACAGTCTGCATGGCATCATCTCAGGCTTGCTTATAAAAGCTAATAAATGTATCACTAGTAGTTTCATACTATCCCATTACCCAAACGTTCTCTGAGGGCACAGGCCATTTGTATCCTCACTGCATTTAGCATGCTGCTTAGCAGACAGCACACAATGAATGCTTGGTGAATGGATCCTGGTCACAAATGATACAAAAAATTCTAGATTGGGGGATATGAAACTCCAACAGAACTTTTCTTTTCAGTGCTGTCTCCAGATGGAAGGTGGAAAGATGACACTTTCTTTTTCACTCATGATTTCAGTTCCACTGTGGGTTCCTATCAAATCAAGCTCCTCTTCTGCCTCATGGTCTGAGTTTGCTGTCCCTCCACCCAGATGCTCTAGTTCTTCATGTTACTGCTGCTTCTCATCCTTCCCATTTCAGCTTAAGCACTGCCTCTCAGTGAGGCCTTTCCTGATCCTCCCAGAGCAAACCAGCGCCAACCTCCTGCCACTACCTCCCAGCCCATTATCCTCTGTCTCAGCACCTTGCTTATTTCTCTTTGTAGCATTTTTCACATTTTGTAAATATTTTGTTTATTTGTTCATATTTCTGGGGAAGTCTGTCTCCACTCCAGAATCCTGTCTTAAGTCTTATAAAAAAGAATGCACTCAATAAATTCTTGTTGAATGAATGAATGAAAGAATAGTAAAAATCTTTCAAAGTCAGGTAGTAAGATCTTCCAAAGAACAGTACTGTATTCTGTTATTTCCACCTGTTATTTCTATTTTAGCACTTAATCTCCTCTTTACATGTTTGCTTAAAGGAGAACCTTTGACTGAAAAAAAAAAATGTAAGTAAATATCAGAAACGGATTCAAAAGAGGACATTATACAGCTCCATATTTATTCTCTTTCAATTACATTCTGTTCAAATTACCTCCGTTTGTAAGTTAAACTGATTTTTCTAACTGCCTATTCTTCAAACTCAACCTATTGTCTTTTGGCCAAGACCCCAAATTCTGCAATTAGAATAATTTAATTGACAATTCTGTTTATGACTTACAAAGCAGAAGAGAATATGGCTTTGTTCTTCTTCAGCTTTCTAGGTTTACCACTGTCAGTGGTGAAATATTTTTCTTGTCAGTTAAGAGGACAGATCCAGCCTGAAGCCAAAAACAGAGTGGAAGAGAGTTCCACTCCTATGCACTTTAGGTTTCACTGAAAAGATGACACTTACCTGGTTGTGATATTTAATTTATCACAGAGGGTCATGATTTTTTTTCCTGAAATACCATGATAAGGTAAACTTCAACTTTATGAATGAAAGCCTTTGCAATCATTTAACAAACCGAAAATCTACACAGAATTTTAAAACTACCATATTACTGAAGACAATCTACTCAACAATCTAATTATGGAAAGATTACTTTAAAGGGCTTTAAAGTTAAAAAGAATAATCAACAGTACAAGAACAGAGCATTCCCAAGTCCTCTGTCTGACACAAGGGGTGAGCTCTGAGAAGACCAACTCCCATCCGAATGTTCTAGAAACCAAACACAAGTCAGTTTAAAACTGTTAGAAGGGAAATATTAAGTTATTCTATTCTCAGCACAACTTAAATATAAACTGGTGTGCCTCATCACTCTGTTTACTGAGGACCCTTACTTACCTCAAATGAAAAGAAAATAAAGCTGTTAACTGACCAACCTAGCAAGGCTAAGGTGAAAAATAAATTTAAAATAAAAGCACATTATCTTACATCTCACAAATACAGATATTCTAAAACACACACAGAGAAGCAGCAGATAATTTTTTTATAAGGCACAGGCTCAAAATTGTTGACTATAACAACGGATTGGTAAATCACTGAATAGTATCCAAAGTTATTTTTAAATCTAATTGCAGCCCAATCAACATAAAATATTTTTCAAAAGAGAATGCCTTATGTTATACCTTATGTTAAGTTTTAAAAGCCCCTACTTCCAACATTTCCCAGCAGATCCAATAAATCCACAATTCACACAGTCCCTCTGGTGACCTTGGTCCCTTGTCCAGCCTTAGCAGACAGATCTCATGATGAGAACAGCCATCCCTAAATGAAGTCAGAAAGCCAGTGGAGATAGAGACTATATCAATATTTACCTCTTGGATAAACTGGAGATACATCACTACAGCTTTTGCTAAACAACTAAAGGCCTAGTTCTTCTCAAAAATCAACATCAAAAATAGTTGACTACAGAAGTATCCTTCCCTTGTGCATACACACAATTTGTTCAATGTTGAAAGAAATACTTAAGATTTACAAATAAACCACTACCACCTTACTTAAGCACTAAGAAAATGTGAACTCTTCTCTGGCTGACATTTTTTTTTAAAATCAGCATTTTGTTTTGGAGCAAAATTACTGCTTCCCTCAATCATTCAGATCATTAGGTCACTGGCTGTATATATAAATGGTGTAGAAAATCCCAAGTTGAGTCTTCAGTAAGAAACAAACTCTTGATATGAATGAGCTTGTACCCTGTTGTGGGGGGGGGGGGGGTGGCAAATATGTTAATTTGTTAATCTTTTTCCTTCTACAGATTCTTCTGATAGCACTCAGCATCCACTTCCACCAGCTCTCCCAGCTACTGTGCTGGAATGCTAAAAACTACATTTCCCCAGACTCTCTTGCAGCTAGAGTTCTAGATGGGAATTCCACTAATTAGGTACCATCATAGTGAGATTTGGGAAGTGGAAATGAGGCAAAGAACTTATACTTGCTGCTTTTGATTGTTGCAAACATCAGTAGATTGGCAAGTAAGGTACTAGAAAACACTGAGGTTTCCTATGGAAGTGTCCTGCTTCTACCTCTAGTCGACAGCTTCCTGGGTATCAAGAGGCAATTCTGACAGAGGTAGAAACCAAGTTCACATTACAATATCCTGTCACTGTTTAAATGGTTGTCAAAAGACACTTGTAGTAGTAATAGTAGTAGCAACTTCCTGATACGGCTTTCCTGATCCCTGGATCACAGCTCCAAGGGTGTGTAAGCTCTTGAACTCAACAGTTCCAGTGGTAGCCTCCTGATACCCCACTTTCCTGACTGTGACATAGGCAGCAATTTCCCCTAAAGAGTTAGTTCTTCAGTGTTCTGGAATTCTTTCCTGGAGTCACAGTCCACCCCTCTGGCTCTTTCAGTAAGTATACAAGCTCTTAGTCTGTATTAAATCCCTCTCTGCTTAGAGTTCCTAGAGATTCCTGTTGCATGAATTTTTATGACACCAACAAGTTTATCTTTTTAACATCACATTAGAGCAAACTGATAAAGCTATTAACAATTTATCTTCTAAGAGGCCATTAAACACTGTTGATTATCATCATCAAGGCCTAATTATGTGCCAGTCATTCAGCTAAGCATTTAATTATTTTATTTAATTCTTACAAGAACCTTTTGAGATAGATATTATCATTAGCTCCATTTTACAGATAAAGAAACCAAGGCACAGTGAGGTTAAATTCGGCCACATAGCTAGAAAGTCATGAAACTGGGATCGAACCCTGGCAGTGAGGTTTAGAGTCTATGCCCTATTGCCTCCCAAGGCTGAAGTATTCCAAATCTGACCTATTATTTGGTCATTCTTAAGAATGTTTCCAAAGCCACATGGTTTTACTACTAGAAACAAATTACAAACCTGATACCTGTACCATCCTATTCTCCAGGCTCAAAACCCGTGTGCACTCATTCACAGCTGGTGAGAAGGTAAAATGGTACAATCGCTTTTGAAAACAGTTTGGGAGTTTCTTAAAAAGTTAAACACACCTACCATATGATCCAGCCATTTCACCCCTAGGTATCTATCCAAGAGAAAATGAATTATAGGTCCCTAAAAAAATTATACATGAATATGAATATTCCTAGCAGCTTTATTTGTAATAGCCAGAAACTGGAAACAATCCAAATGTCCATCAACAGATAAATGGATAAACAAATTGTGGCATAGTCATACCATAGAATACTATTCAACAATAAAAAGGAATGAATCAGTGATACAGGAAAAAACGTGGATGAATATCAAAGTAATCATGCTGAGTGAAAAGGCCAGACCAAAAAAAAAAAAAGAGTACATATGTGCAATTCCATTTATACAAAATTCTAGAAAATCTAAATGAATCTATAGTGACAGAAAGGCAAACCAATGGTTGCCTGGGTATCAGAGGTGGAGGGCAGTGGTGGGCAGGGAAAGGGGAAGGGCTTACAAAGGGGCATGTGAAAACTTTTGGAGGTGATGGATATGTTTGTTATCTTGATTGTGACGATGCCTTCATGGATATATACGTATGTCAAAACTATTAAAATTGCATACTTTACAAATGTGCAGTTTATTCTATGTCAATTATACCCAAATAAAGCTACTTAAAAAAAAAAAAGTCAAGAGTCATCTTCAGTCCTGTATCCTTCGCCTCACACATCCAATCTACTCCTGAACATTGCTTACTCTTTTTCCTGTAATGCCTGTGGTTCTGTTCCTTCCTTTCCAGAAGTGTGTGGTATAGTAGAAAGAACCCCTAGTCAGAAGACATAGGTCCTAGTTCTACCTCTGCCAGTTGCTCCATAGCCTTGGATAAACTAATTAACCTCTTTGAGCCTCAATTTCCTCACCTGTAAAATGGAAGAAAACATTTACTCTGAAATTCTTTAAATTATTCATTCATTCATTTAAGAAATATTTATTAACTGGCCTACTACACACCAAGGTTATAGTGAGGAAGAAATTAGCCAATACATGTGAGAATGTTTGGTCAACTACAAAATTCTCGACACAAATATGTTGTCATTTCTATTTCCACTTCTATTGCCTTCATCCTAGACAGGATCCTCCGTACCTGGCAGTGGAGTCTGGCAGGACTTTCTTGTAGGTGGTTCAGGCCAATTCGGGCCAATATAATTTCAATGCAGACCCTGGCTTAAACTTCCTCAAAAAGAGTTTTCATGGTGTTTCGACTGGTTCAAGAAGTGTTGTCGACTACTGTTTATAACACTGAGTCCTAACCCTGGCTCCTTCCTCACTGTCTATCTCACCAACCTCAATTCTCTTCTCTTCTGCCAGTTGCATGGGCCAACCAGCTAATTGCACATAGGTCTCTGCATGAGCATCCCCTCACCAATGATGCCCTTCCACTCTTCTCTATCATCTATGATCACTGCCTCCCTCAATGTCTAGGTCAAAAGTGAGCTCCTCTGACCTAAGTAACTTTGGGAAATCCTGGATTTTCCAAAGTTGGCTGGATACTGTAAGGCTAAAGACAAAAAGAACTGCATATAAGCACTGTACTCCAGTGGGCAACGGCTTATAGGTTAGCAACAATAAAACTATTTTACATGTACACAATGGGTGAACAAGTACGTAAACTGTAGAATTTAAAAAGAATTGGCTCCCTTTGAACATTTGCCTGATAAGTGGCTTCTCATTCTAACTGTACATTCATTGAGCCCTTCATCCACAAAACTTCGCCCGAGGGCTGGCTATGCCTAGCACTGAGGATGCTAGGGAGAATGAGACATGGTCACTGCCCCTGAGGAGCTCAGAGGCTAGTGAGTTGTGGACTCCAGCCTCTCCCCAGTCTGATTCTGCTGAGATATTGCTGTGTTTCATGGATGTATAGGGATACAATGGATAAGTACTCAGCATTCACTCCCACCTCCTTCTGATGAGACTTCCTGTACTAGTACTGTAAGACAGCTACTTCATTGTTCTCTTATGAAGTGCCCTAATGTAATACTCTGCACACAACAGGTACTAAATAAAGGTTGACCAATTAGTCAACATTCTAGGATCCATAAAACATCCAATAACAAGAAAAGAAAACCAGGCTATATACTTTATTTGAATGTAGATTGCCAGGTCCTAGCCTTCAATTTTCTGAAGCTTTAAAAACTGAATATTCCGTTTATTTTGAATTAAAAATTAAATTTAAGAAACCACATCTCTTTGAAAAATGAAGGAAAAATAGAGTATTTTTAGAGAGAAAGCATTTTTTATGTAACCAATGACCAGAGTACAAATCTGAACTAAGTGCTGATAATTTGCTACACTGTCTTTTTTTTCTGTTATACTTCCTTTCTAATTACAGTACTGTTCATATTAGAAAACCCTTTTATCTCTTTTTTGGGGATATAACCCCATGAAATATTTTAGGAAGACAAATATCCCCTAGCCTATTTACCACATGCAAAAAAGCTCTTACTTTAGCAAGCTATCAAGCTAACACATGTTCAATGATGTATATGCAAGCATGTTCTCTGCAGCACTGTTTGAACAGCAACAGACAGGAAAAAATCTAAAGGTCCATCAATTTGGATGGCCATTTAAAAATACACACACACACACACATAATGGAATATTATGCATCCCCTGAAAAGAATGATACAGAATGACTGCCAAGATACAATGTTGAGTATAAAGGTAAAATGCAAACTATGCTACTACTTGTGTTTAAAAGTGCTTGTGTTTGTGTGTGGGGAGGAAAACTTTTAACATGCTTTTATATGGATAGAGTATTTCTGGAATGATACACAAGAAACTGTTAATAACAGCACTCTCTGGAAAAGAGAATAGGTGGGGCAACAGGAGCAAAATGGGAGAAAAACTTATTTTCACTAATATCCTTCCCTACTGTTTGAATTTTTTTAACCACGTACGTCCTACCCTTTCGAAATGTTTTAAAAAAAAAAAAACCTGCTGTAATAATACTAAAGCACATAACAAGGTCACTTTGCTTTTCTTTGCAGCATTGTTGCAGGCAAACAAATTTAAGAAAAGAGGCATCATTCTTCATTTTCAGGGAAAACATCAAATAAACTGGGTAAATCCAAAAGAGCTTTGTTCTTTTTGCTCCTGAGCCACCCTGTGCCGTTTTCCCCCACCCCGCCCCCATCTTGGGGTGAAGTGAGGAACCTACTTGGCTCCTTACCAGACACTCAGCCTTCTTAGGGAACAATTGTTACAGTTCCCACTTTTGAATGAGGAAGCCATGGTGCTCCTACTTCCATAGCATTCAGGGGGTCTCATCCTGGATGCTGAGAAAAATCTGTGAGTTCAAGACAAGTTTGGATAACAAGAGGAACAGGAAAATTGATTGGGGGTGGAGGGGGGAACCAGTCAGTGTGATGAATAGGCTGGTCCAGAACAGCAGGTAATGGATGTGCAGATGCAAGACTGGCAGGGAAGGAAGACGGTCCGTTCACAACAGATGGATGAAGATGCTCAATCATCCTCGGGAACAAATGCACTGCTGCCACACAAGGCCCTGTCTGCTCCGCACCGGCAGCTCCTCACTCACCTGCAGGGCACAGTCGCTCACCCCCAGAGGCTTTCTGCACTGGATCACACCAGGCCAAGGCCAGGGATGGGAGCAGGAAGAATGTGCGGAAAGAAACCATGCTGCTGCACACTGGACGCTCCAGAACTAGTTGCTAGTGAACTCTTCTCCCTTTGCCTTCTGCCTTCAGGTTCCCAAAACATATTCATTTCGTTTTCTGTTGGTCACTCTCACTCCTAAGAAAGGCTTTTACGGCTAAGGTGGCCAACTGCCCTGTTTGCCCAGGATGGGGGAGCTTCCCAGGACGTGGGGCTTCCAGTGACAAAAGCAAAGCGGGACAGCTGGCTATCCTACTACCTGCCCTCTCCTTTTTCTGTCCCTCTTCATAGTCGGTAAGAGAAAACTTAGAGCAACCTATTTGTTTCAAGCTCATCACTGAGAGCTGCCGGCACTTGTTTCCTCCAACCATCTAAGGCTAACAGAGAGGTAAGAAAAATCATTCAACCCCTGCCTTTTCTCAGAATGGGGACATCTTTAAAAAAGATCCATGATGGGTTCAACTACTCCAGTCAACATAGGAATGAATCTAAACCTTAATGCCACAATCCACGTCTCATTAACAAAGAATCAGAAGGGGCCAACAGCCCCTCCCAGAGCTAATACTGTTTCTCCCAGCAGCAGTTTCTGAGGATGAGGAAATGGGCCACAACCAAGCCAGGGACATAGCTGGCAAGATCTCTACTCCCCACCCCCACTAAAAGCTATCTGCTGGACCCAATCTCCAAAGGAAAAAAAAAAGAAAAAGCATTGTAAAAGGATTTCTGGCTTCACTAAGACACATTCAAGAATTAATTATAAAGTAAAGCTGAAGGAGAAAATTAATTTTAGAAACACAAAAGGTTACAATTTTTTTTTCCTGGAGATGGGGGAGGAAACACAGTTATTTTCGTTTTCATCCTGGGGGCACAAGCTGGGAGCTGTCCAGTCGATAACCTGGCCATCAGAACAAGGTTTGTAATTAAAAGGTCAGTGACCTGGAAAGCCAGGACCTCACTCCCAGGGCTTCTCAGTAATGACGGAGCTATTAAATTAAGACTGTTATGAAATCAATGCTAAAAAAGCTTTCATGGTAACGAGATTCCATTCAAGGACACGCAAACTACCTCATGAAATGGACTTAAATGATAAAAAAGAAAAGTAATAAAAGAGACTGAAATTGAAATCTGTGTAGGAATTTACTCCCCCTTAAAATATTCTGGTGAAAGAAGCCCCTCACCTCTATCCCACCACCAAGGTTGAAACCCTCAGGTTTCTTCCTCATGTTAGTTCCCAGCAGCAAGGCAGTTTTGCTACTGGGGGTTCAGCTTCCAGGAACAGAAGAAAGATAAGATCTAGTTTCACCTTTTAGAAGGAGAAAGTGTGGTAGAGTGTTTTATTTGTTTAGTTTTCTTTGCCCCTGCACTATTTATTACAGGAGAATAAAGTCCTTTACTTATACTCTGAGGAATAAGCCAAAGTGTTGGCCAACACTATCAGGCCCCACTATGCAGCATTATATGAAAAAGCATATCATGCTCATTTGTTTTCTAGAAGCTTTCTGTGCACCAGAGTTAGAGTAAGTTAAAAGACAACAATCAACACCCCTTTTCTACACGAACAAGTTAGGGTGGTTACTGCCTAGACATCCCTGAAGATCGGGAAAGTGATTAAATTAGAGGAAGGGAAAGCAACAGACAAGATGGAACTTAACAAAGGATTACGAATACTGAATCTCTATATAATTTTCTTCCTCTTAGTTGCTAGGGTACTAGAATAGCTAGAAGGAAAGAATTGAAATGGTGGAACTGTAACCCATAGCATCCTTTGAAATTTGTTCTACAGCTACTTGTTAAATTATAATTTGAAAGTTATCACATTTTTTTATATATGTTACATTTCACAATAAGGAAATAACTGAAACTATGGTACTGTGACTCATAACAACTTTGGTAATTTCCTATATAACTACTTGTTAAATCATACTTTGAGAGATATTTTTTTTTGTATGTATATTTCACAATACGGAAATAACTGAAACTGTGGAACTATAACCCATAATAGTCTTTGAAATTTGTTCTCTACTCGTTAAATTGCACTTGGAAAGTTATCACTTCTATGTATATATGTTAGATTCCACAATTTTAAAAAAATATGATTAAAAAAAAAAAAAGACAACTCTATCCCCCCACCATCACCTCATTAATCTCCCCCCCTCCCCAACCTCCCCAACCTCCCCAACCAAGGCGTCACTTTTACCCATCTTACACTCAGCCTGCCAAACATGCTTGGAAGCAGACTGCTGCCTATATTTTGTGGTTGGATAGGATGTCAAATCAACATATAACCCTACTGACAACAATTTCCAAACTTCTAACTTTCTGGACTGACTCTTGCTGCTTTTAAGTTAATCTATCTGCCTGGACTGCAGCCTACTTAAAGTCCCAGATATGATGTCTGCTTGGCAAGAACTGCTTCTATATATAGACCAGTGCTATGAGGGCTTAAACCCCACACACAGTCCAATTATCTTCATGTGTGGCTGACTCCGCAGCCAATGTGTCATCTGCAGAATCAAGTGGCTGGAAGGAAAACAAAAACATTTATTCTAATACTCTGAAGGTGAACAGCCGCATTTCTCTTTCATTCAAAAATCTCTTGATAAAAGAAAGAAATGTTGTAAATTACACAAAACGGCAGTACAAACTTCAAAGAAAATGATAAATGATTCTCATTAATGACGCCATATTCAGACTTTAAAGCATCCAAAAGAGATCTCAAAAAAAAAAGAAACCCACCCATGAAAGATCTTTGCAAAGCAATACTCTTCCATCCTATCATCCCACTCACTCCCCACTTGCCCACCCAAGCACCTGCAACCCCCGAAATCAGAGAGCACCAACACTCAGCCTGTCAGTAACCAAGGCAGGATACAGTCCTGCTCCAGGCTGTGGTTTCACAATAAAACAAACTCAGCTGATGTGCCTAAAGTAACCTTCATTTTCCACGGAACTGGCATGCACTACAGGGACCTCAATTTCTATATTAAATATTAAATAATATTAAAATAAAAGCAAAATTGGATTTGCCTTTTCAGGAAAGAGATGTTTATTAAAAAAAAGAAAGTCAAGATTATAATTCAAGTCAGTGCTCCACTGCAATTCCCTGAAGTGACATTTGCTAGGAAAAGCCAAGACTACAGTAGCTGAGAGCTCTTCCAAAGCAGTGCTTCAAAGCCACTACTACCACGAGTCCTGCCGGGGAGCAAGGAGGCTAGAAACTTGCTCCCCTTCCCAAGACACATGCCCCCAACAACCAGTCAGCCAACTCTCTCTCCTTCCACCACTACTGTTAGAGGCAGGGATTAGAGACATGTGCTTCTTTGCAAAAGCCCCTCCTCTCTCATCCCCATTAGATGGTGCCAAGCTCAGCTGATCACGTACACCTGACCCAAGGAACAGCCGGAAATTTAAAAAGTGAAGTTTAAATCCACAAAGGGGCTTTTCATCCCCAGGCACCTATCAAACCTCGGAATACTCTGCCCAGAAAAGGTCCTGCCAGAACTTTCACCCTATTGGGATTCAACGCGGAAATGGATAATTACTGACTGAAGCAGCATTTTAGAGGATAATGGAGATGGGTGATTAACTTCAGAGATTCTGGGTTTAAGTACAAGGGTAAACCCCAATGGTTCTCTTCAGAGGAAGAAGGGTAAGACAGCCTGGCAAGGCTCCTGCCGCCACCTAAAATTCTAAAAACTCTAACCCAAACTAGGGGTAAAAAGGAAATAAGCCCACTCGACCGACAAAGACCCATCTCCTTCAGGTTGTCGCTCAGCTGTTACTGTCTCAGGGAGGCATTCCCTAATGGCCCTATTTAAAACTGCAGCCCATTCCCGCGCTACCCCAGTGATCCTCATCCCTGCGTTCCCTGCTTGATTCTTCTCTGTGGCACTTGCGTTTCATTTTTTCAGATTATGCGTTTCATTTTTTCATCTGTTAATTATCTGCCTTCCCTCATTAGAATTTAAGTGCTGCAAAGGCTGGGATTTTGTCTGTTTTGTTCTCTGCTAAATCCTCAGCGCCTAGAACAGAGCCCAGCATAGGGTGGACACCCACTATTTGCTGAATTAATTCATTAATCAACTGATTTTTTTTTTTTTTTTGCCTAAAAAGGGGGCAATAAATAATAATTCCACAAAACGGTTACTTCTGTACAGTAATTATTAGTCAAGTAACTCAAAAGAAGTATTATTTGGTCCAGAGTTTCTCTCTCTTTTTTTTCTCTCTTTCTCCCAGTCAGGGATTTATTAAAATTAAACAGATTAGATGGAGCTCCTCATACTAAAACTGCTCAGCAAAGCCTGCGGTGGGGAAGTGCCGAGCAAACACCAGAGACATTTGTCTCTAAATTGCTCTAAATACCTTCTGCAAATGAAATTCTAACCCAGCTACTTTTGAGAGAAAATGAGGACTCACTGGTCACTGTCAGTGGAAGAGAAGATCAGGCAGTTATAATATGGCCCAATATACTGGGGCTAAAGATCTCTCAGCAACCATAGATTTTGTCTCAGGTTACCCGGGGTAATCAGTGTGGCTTTTAGGCTCAGCTTTCCCCAGCTACGATGCTTTGATGAGAGAGCTGAAATCCCTAAGCTTTTATGATTAATTACTCCCCACAGATACACATATTTCAAGGAAAAACTCTTTTATGGCGTGATGCCTGGGGAGTGGAGAGGCCGGCCAACACACTCCAAATTTTAATAATCTCCTAATGACGGGAGGCACACACACAGTGCAGTAGACAAGTACACAGCGCCCCTCTCCAGCTCTGTTAGAGGAACCCAGCCTTGGGGCTACAGACATGCACTAAGCAGCTGCCATCGAATGAAATGTTTGGGCTTCTCTCTCTTCTAAACCCTGATGAGTTGCAACCCCAGGATGCAAGCGGGTGAAGGGACCCACATGCTCCAGAGCATCACTGCACTGGGATGTCAAGGAGCAGGCTGGGGAAACACCACCAAACCATTTAATCTCCTATCCCAGCCAAAAATGATTTCAAGTTCAAAGCTCAGAATTTTGAGGCTGACATTCCAGCTCAGAAAGGAAAAAGAGCTTTGTTTTATGGGAAGAAAAACTCACTTTTTTTCTCTAATAGTATATAAAGGCCTTTAAACAAATGCTTAGATGTCTAGAAAAATTGAAACGTTCAAAGAATGAAAAGAAATGTTTCTTTCTGTTTGTTTTGTTTTGTTTTCTTATTTTACAAAAAAGAAAATCATCCTAAATGCTAACAGAACTGGAATAGATTCTGTCTGCTCTGGACAATATTGAATTTGTCAAGATCCATTTTATCCTGCTTACAGAAATACATAAAACCAGTAATTTACCACTTCAATCTGTAAATCAGACTGACCCCTAGCTTGACCTTAACCTGACCTTGTTTAGTCATCTAGTTTCCCTCATCCTTCATTTCTTTTTTCCTCAGTTTTTACTGAAGCAGCTGACCTTCCAACCAAAACCCAGTTATTCAGCAGCCAGGGTCATTAACAGAAGAACGGACCCGAAGCAGAAGTCTCCCCGAGTCAACGGGCTGCTCTGCTGCTGACGCCCCCTCTGCTGTGATGTTCTGGGCTAAGTCCTAGGCCTTGTCATGTCTGGTAATCAATTATCAGAATCCTATCACCTCTCTGCTCCACTGTAAGGAAAGAAACCTGCATTCCCTTCTGAGGGGGTTTCCTCAGCCCTGCTCTCCCACTCTCACAGACAGCTGTAGGAGACCCTTGACGTCTCCACACTAAGGCTTCCATGCTCCCCATCATCAATCCCTTTCTGCAGCCACTCTGCATGGCCATGGGGAATCTGTACCTTTCTTCTTAAGGAATGCTCTCCTGGTAGCAAGTGGGCTTTGGCGGACCCGGGAATTCTGTAGAAACTTCACTGCTGTGGCAATCTGGAGGAGGAGATAAAAGAAGAAAAGTAAACTTCAGAAGTCTGAATTTCAAGATGAAAAATGCTACGTTTATCCCAAGCCCATAGGAATAAAGCATAGCATTGTGATCAAATTTATAACCAGTTATTACTTAAATTGAAAAGCTACCTTATTCACAGAGATGGAAAGTGGATGAGAGGTTACCAGGGTCGGGGCAGGGGGTGGTGCAAAGAATTGGGGGGGTCAGTGTTTAACAGGCACAGAGCTTCAACTTCGGGTGAAGAAAAAATTATGGTAATGGAAGGTGGCGATGGTCACACAACACTGTGAATGTAATTAATGCCAAACTACTATACACTTAAAAGTGGTTAAAATGGGAAATTTTGTGTTATATAATGTTAGCACAATAAAAATTTAAAAACAAAAATTACCTAAATAAAAGATTATGTCATTTCCTCATCTTCATTGGCTTCCTGCATTTGATTCTATAAAATCTAATGCCCTCAGCCTAGTTGTTAAGATCTGCAATGATCTTTTCCTGTTCTCTCCTGTTCTAGCTGATTCTTCACTAGCCCTGGGCAGGTAGTCTCTCCTGGATATGCTCTTCTTTCACTACACTTGTTCCCATGTTATGCCCTCCTTCTGGAAGGCCTCCATTTTACCTCTCCATCTATCGCAACACTACCCTCCTTCTCACAAAGACAACACCAGGACAGCCCGTTTATAGCCTTTTCTAATTCCTCAAATCCTTCCCTAAATAAGCAAGCCATCTCTAATCTCCCTATTCTCTTAAATTCTTTAGTGCTTGTAGTGTGTTTGGTAGATATTGTCTTCCAGTGTTCAGGCTGCCTCCTCAACTACTCCACCAGCATCTGAAGGGTAGAGGCTGTGCTGCCACCACAGAACGTCGCAAGTGCTGTACACACACTGACAAAAGGGGTTAGGCAATAACGTGGACACAATAATTGTAATAGTCCCTAGATTGTAAGCTCTTACAGCAGTTAACTCTATCCCTGAATTGTAAGGCCTATCTCTAAACTTTAAGATGCTGATCCCCTAGCGTATGTTGTCACAAACATTGGGACTGGCGGTTTGATGTGCTGAGCCCTCAAGCATGGGACTTGCCCTTATGAAGCTCATTACCACAAAGGAAAGTCTAAAGTTGTATGTAATGGTGCCTAAGAGTCTCCTCCTGAGTACCTCTTTGTTGCTCAGATGTGGCCCTCTCTCTCTCTAACTGAGCCATCTCGACAGGTGAACTCACTGCCCTCCCCCCTACGTGGGACCCAACTCCCAGGGTTGTAAATCTCCCTGGCAACGCAGAGAATGACTCCCGGGGATGAATGTGGACCCGGCATCGTGGGACTGAGAGTATCTTCTTGACCAAAAGGAGGATGCAAAATGAGACGAAATAGTTTCAGTGGCTGAGAGATTCCAAATGGAGTCGAGAGGTCACTCTGGTGGACATTC
Organism: Choloepus didactylus; assembly: GCF_015220235.1. Classification (NCBI taxonomy): domain Eukaryota; kingdom Metazoa; phylum Chordata; class Mammalia; order Pilosa; family Megalonychidae; genus Choloepus; species Choloepus didactylus. The sequence goes on from NC_051308.1 coordinate 238,945,286, forward strand.
TTATGTGTTATATAGATAACACCTCTTAGGCTTTAATGTATTGGAATAGCTAGAAGTAAATACCCGAAACTACCAAACTACAACCCAGCAGTCTGGACTCCTGAAGACAATTATGTAATAATGTAGATTACAAGGGGTGACAATGTGATTGTGAAGACCTTGTGGATCACAACCCCTTTATCTAGTGTATGGATGAGTGGAGGAATGGGGATAAAAACTAAAGGACAAATGGGGTGGGATGGGGGGATGATTTGGGTGTTTTTTTCACTTTTATTTTTTATTCTTGTTCTGGTTCTTTCTGATGTAAGGAAAATGTTCAGAGATAGACTGTGGTGATGAACGCATAACTATGTTATCATACTGTGGACAGTGGATTGTATATCATGGATGATTGTATGGTGTGTGAATGTATTTCAATAAAACTGAATTTAATAATAATAAAAAAAAAGGGGTTAGGCAAGAGACAACACATATGGCCATCCACCCTGGTCCCTCTTAGGCAATGGAGCTGAAAAAGGACAAGGATTGGGCTTTCGTGGGTAAAAGCTGAAAAAATGACAGACTATCTAGCTACCTCTGGTAATGAATATTATTGAATGAAAACTTCCTATGTACAAATAAGCTAAGTAGGGGATGGAAGGAAAACCTGGCGGGTTGAACCCTCATATTACTCAGCGCACACACAGCATGTGTTTTACACAGCCACGGTCTGCTCTCCATCCCAGACATTAGTCCAATGGGTGGGAAGCGCCAAACTATCCCAGAGAAGAAAGGGGCCATTTTAAATGATTGGCATTATTCACCTCCTCCAAACCAAAAGAATAAGATAGTCTCACATTACAGGTAAAGTCAATAGGTGTCACAGCAGTTTACTCATAAATTGTTGAGAGAAAAAATTTCTAATGGGCCAAATATTGGGAAGTTTTTTAAGGTCCTTCAAATTAAGGGTAGCAGTTATACATAGATTCAAACAGAAAGCCCTGTGACTATAAATGGAATACAAGCTATAAATCCTCTCTTTCCCCATATTTTCTATGAATTTAACCCTGAGATCAGATAGACTTCTCTGGTAACAAAAGATGTTGAGGAGAAACCAGAGAAAACGGGGTGGGGGGAGAAGGGCAACTCCCTTATATATGTCTCCAAAATTCCTCTTGAAGAGGCTTAACAAGGACATTCTCCCTAAAAGATAACTCAGGTCCCCTGTACTTATCAGACTTGGGCAGCAAAACACACTACTGCTCCCTGAGAGCCAAGCCCAGCTCCCTTCTGGTGTGAATCCATCCAACATTGCAAATGTGCTATGGTATTAACCACAGCCATGAACTGCACTGAACACAGCCTGTTCTGGACAGAGAAAAATCAATGTTTGAGACTCTAGAACCTTCAAACCACATATTCACTCCCTTATCGTCTCAAACAGATCTCCTCAGGTTGCACCAAAATCAAGAAAAATCTAACACACCCAAAAAACTGAAGCATTTTAATGAAGAGATGGAAGAGGGAAAGGAGGAAGGAAAGAAAGAAGAGAAAAAGAAAAAAGAAAGAAAAGGGAACGGGTAGAAGGAGGGAAAGGGAAGAGGAGAAGGCACTAATAGGACCAGAGGAGAAAGCAGGACAAGTAACTGAAGTGGGGGATACAAAAAAAAGGAAAGGGGAGAAGTAGGAAAGGGAAGTGGTAACAAAGGAAGAAGGAGAAAAACAGAAAGAAGAAAGGCCCACTCCCTGGAAAGAGAGTGGACAGTTACGGAATCACAGGCCATCAGGGTCAATGCCAACTGCACAGCTCAAGTGGCTGAAGGATTATCATTCTTCACCTGGAGAAAAAATACACCTTCGGTACACAAGAAAATTATGGTATTCGTATGAGGCAGCAGTCTCTGCGCGCTGTGACAAGTGTACCAGGTGTCAGAGGAAACGTGGACACACAGGTCTCAAGCAGGAAAGGCTACAGCACAGCTCCTATCATTTACTCAAAGAAACATAAACCTTTCCTTCATCCTTCCAAAACTTTCCATGGCAGAGAAAGAAAACAGAATCCCACAACTAAAACACACAGGTTTCACCTTGCTTTTTTAATATAGTCCTTGGTATATGCATTTCTGGTCAGGGAGCAAAGTTCTGATGGGTTTAATGGTGCACTCAATGCAGCGCTTGGTGCATTCCATCAATTTTTTTTTTTTAAATTGCATCTCTTATTTCTTTAAATACATTAATCAGCCTAGTGTAGGCAAAACGGATCCATCGGACAATGCAATAAACATGAATTATCATCTATCCAACACGCATAATGGCTTAAAAATACATAATAGCAGGTGTAGTTTAAATGATTAGTTATTACACCTGTGGTGGGTCTGATTCAATTGGGAAAAATCATCTTTAATAGGTTAAAAGGTTTAGATCACCATGCTTTCCTTAAAGTGGCTGTAGAGAGCGAATGATGGAGTGCCCTGTCATTAGTAATTCATTTAAGAAAAACGTGGGGGATATAGCAAAGAACAGCATAAATGAGCGAATCCAATTTAAACATCAGGTAAAGTAGAAAACACCTTTTAAAAAAGCAAGATAAATGAATTTGGAAGGGAGATGAAATTGACGTATTTATTTTAACGGGAATTTGACAAAGTCCCGGCACACTTCAAACTTGCAAAAATATGAACAATTTCTTTTAAAGTTTCCATTCACTAATTTGAAGTCATATAAAATAATACTGCCAAACACCTACATAAAGTATATTTGGGGCTTGTTTATGTTCCTCTTGATCTTTGTCTGAAAATGCAGGCGACAAGCAAATCACATGTTTAACAGCATCAATATCACTACATCAGATGCAAAAATATAAAGCACCCAAACTAATAGCCTCAACATAATGTGCTGAATAAGAAAGATTCCCAGAGAAGCAGCTACATGTAAGGGTGGACATACGAAAACCTTTCTCCTCCTTTCACTAATTATTTCTTCAGCTACTCTTTACTCTTCTCCCTCCCCACAAGGAACTGGTACTATAATCGGGTATGGGTGGGAGGGTCCCATCCAAACTAGAATTTTATAAGCCCTATGATTCATACATAGATGGTAAAAGATTTCCCCAAATTCTTTACCCATAATGCAAAGATTCTAACATATTAAATAACTGACAGTGCAGTCTGTGTGTGTCTTTCAGTCACCTATTTTTGGGCACTTTTCATTAACTTCATGAAGCAATTTCAAGCGACTCTTTCCTCTGCAGAGGTCCAACACACAACACGTTTTTGTTGGATTAAATGATGGGGTGCCTGCAGCCTGTCCTGTATTATCGTTTGATTTTCTAATTAGAAGATGAATGTGACTATTCATGGGTTATATTTGTGCCCAGGTAAATTACATAAATTCAGGCCAAATCTTCCACCTCAATGTCAAAGATGTAAAACGGAGACAGGAACTTTATTGCAAACGTTGTGAAAGTGCGGCAAGCCAGGGAAAATTCTGGCACAAAGCACTTCACACTGTTGTCTATGCCACTTGCACTTGAGTCAATGATAAATACGGAATTGGCTTCCTTTTCCCTTGTTCTTGTGCTAATAAAGTTCTTAGTGAGTGTACCTTGAATTAACAGTAGCTAGCTTAATTAAAAAAAAAAAAAAAGACTGACTCAGAAGAAAACAGGAGCAAAGTTTGCCCTCTCCCTCTGACCCTACCTTCTGTTACCCTCCCTAAAGAAAACAAAGTAAAACCTCACCACCACTAAATTCCCCGATTTTAGGGATATTTAATAATTTTCACTCTCTATCACTTAAAGCTAGAAGGTAAAACTGAGGGGCGAAGAGGTGGAGTAAATCCTTGTCTTGGCAGTCTTATAACAATGGTTACGCAGGTATGACTGGCAGCAACTCAGAAACAGGGTGGTGGGGGTGGGCTTCAGATTGAAAACCACCTTTGGATCCAAGACGACTGGCCAATTGAGGGAGATCTGTGTTTGAGAAACCAGGATTTGTAACCGTATAAATCAATGGCATACAGTATCCTCAGGGATTATCTAATATGAACTATGTGCCATTAAATGCATTGTGTAGGATAAGTAATCCCTGGTGAGAAGAATCGAGGTACCTGACAGTCCTCACAGAAGAGATGCTTCCTATGTATTTTAAGCTCTCCTACAAAAGACCTGCACATTGTAATCCTCAGAATGTACAGGGGGACAGGAGAACAGAGCCTGCCTAACAACGACCCTGGGGTATGAGGGAGCCTTCACACTTTGCACCTGACATGTAAATCTGATGCATTGTCTCCAGTGACACTTATTTGGAACGCCACCAATTTCAGCACTCCTGTGTACTACAGACTCATCTATCTCCTAAAATGTGGGCATTCATTAGCCATTTTAAAATATTTAAAATATTCAAAAATTAATGACACTAACAACCAAAGCCAAGTCCTTTTCAAACCAGAGAGCTCACAACTAGAGGGCAAAAGAAAACGACCAATGTGAGGGTCTGATGCCACGCTGCTGTTCGTGCACTGCACAGATTAAATTGCCTGTGAAAGGTTCCTATGCTGGTACTCTAAAGTCAGCATCCAGAATCCTGTTAACAAGCGACAGACCAAAGCCAACTCAAGTTTTAACAAGGACTGACTTTAAGAGCCGGGCATCACTGAAAATGAGAGAGCCTCTTCACATAGAAATGCTGCATTTTAGTAAGAAATCAGTACTCTGTCAGGAATTCCTTGACAAATATGGTCATTGGTGGCACAAGGAAATAGTTGCAAAGCAGCTGTTAATCAGAGAAACACATCGTAGAACGCTGATGCTAGCACTCATGAAAAAATGCAACGGGCTAATTATGAAGCTATATATCTCACTAAAGAGGCCGCATTCCTTGAGATTCCAGGCAGAGCACGTTCGGATCCAGGGTCCTAGGACAACATAATTCGGGCTATCTGTATCCAGAATCTTCTGTAATCTGTGGTTCACAATCCTGGGCACTTTGGCTCTCTTTCTCAATTCCACAAGCCCTTTTTCCAGCCAGGGAATAGGTAGTGGGGGAAGGAAGCGGGGGTGACCACAAGCCACACTCCACGGTGCTGCACAATACACCCCAAAGGTGACAGATTCTAAACCAGAGTAAAAGAAAACCTATGAGCATGCAAAAGAAACGAAACATCAGCATCATAATTCTAAGTGTGTGAGCTTCAATCAGAGTTGCCCTAGACTCCAAAATGGAAAGAAAGGAAAGAAGAAAAAGCAGCAGCAATAAACAGAAAATAGAAACAACTGTGTTTGGAATCGCGACAGGAGAAACGGAGACTAGCAGCAAGCTGCTCTCTGAGTGTGAAACCCAGCTCCGAGAAGCCAGGGTCTAATAGCCAGGTAAGAAGGGAAAGTTAATATGCAGAGGAAGGCTCGCTCAGCCAAAACGCAATCCGCTACTCTGCAAGGACAAGGAGGAACAAGGCTCCCCAAAACCAGACTAGTGGGAGAGGGGGCGGGCAGGCGGGCTCCACTGAACTCGGAGCAAAATCACTGGCATGGCAAGAGGGGAATAACCTTGAGGTGGACAAGGTTCGGAGGCAGCCACAGAGCCCAAGTGCCCCCTAGCCGGAAGCAGCGGAGGCGCAGGCCAGAGGCAGCCGTGGCGCTAACTCGCACGGTCCAAATTAAGTGTTTTCACTCAGTGAAAATGAAATGTTTTGCAAGATGAAACAGAATGAAAATTGAGGTTTTAGGTAATTACTAGTTGGCATTTACATATCACGGGCTGGTTCAACACCTATTCATTTTCCCCTTTTATTTTCAATTTTTAAAAATTGCTCATTAAAAATGAACAGATGACAGTGACAGGGTTTTTTTTTTGGTTTTTTTTTTTTTTACTCTTCCCCCTTCTCTGAGGGTTACAAAATCAAAAGGTACTCTGAGCCCGTTTAACTACAATTACCACACACATACATAAAGTATGTTTCACTTAAATTAAGAGGGGAGAGTCAACAAAAGCCAGGAAGTTCAAAAATAAAGACAGTGAGTTGTACTAAAGCTAGCCAGCCTCCCGCACCTGGGTAAGGAGTGCGCTAACAAGTGCTCTGGCATTCAAGGAGTTAAAGGAAATAGACTCTCTTTCAACTTGGAATTTCCTGGTTTTTGTCATTGTGTCCTTCCCATTGTTGATCTGGGTCACAATCCTATACTAATTAAGCTTGCGGGCCCTAATTTCCTTTGTTTTTCTTTCCTCTGTCCTTTCGTTTTACACATTAAAGAAAATATCTCTGGTAGACGTGCACAAGAGTTGGCATGGTAGAACATAATATATTTTGAGGTCTATTGTGTAATTCTGTCTTTAGGGAATTCTAAAGCATGCATTATTGACCCTAGTTTCTCTTAAAACACATTGATATATGTAGTAAAAGCCTTTATGAAAAGTGGCAACTTCACATGTGCAAAAACAACCTTTCAAAGTGAAATATCCCTGCCATTTAAGTTTTTCTTCTTGGTCCTAGTTAAAAAATACTGCATGAACTGCCTGCCAGAACATCACTGTTTTGTTATTCAATTCAAGTAGTTTTTCCAGAAACATATGTGAAATATAAAGCATCTTAAACCAACATCCACTGTTTAAGATCAAATGACAGTGTTTTAGGGACAGAAGGGTGACATGGAGAGATTTCCATGTCCTGCTGAGGACTCTGGATGCCGACTTCCACCCGAAGGGAACTGGCGCAGTTGAGCAGTAACGCTAAACAGCAGAACCACAGAAAGAGCTGGAGGGAAAACACTTGCTGCAGAAGAAACGAAAACCCTTGCTTCTGTGTTGAGAAGATCAAAGTTCTTTTTTAGGAAAGGTTGAGAAGGAAAAGGATTTTCTCTTTCAGGGAGAAAGAAAAAGCAAATTTAAATGCCTTGTCCCCATGCATCCCCTCCTGAATTTAGATAGCAGTCCCTATAATTTTTGATGCAACCAACAAAGCAGTTACCCAAAGAGGGGAGAAAAAAAGGATGACATTTGCCTTTTCCTTGGCTTTGAAATCCAACTGGCAGCAAATTGTTTGAAGTCCTGTTTAGAGAAGAAACTGTAATAGCCTCCATGCTGAAAAGAGGAGGAAAATGCCATTATACACGGATCACGGTAGCAGTGACCTCAGCAGAGAAGGCAAACGAGCTAGCTGCAAGTCTGAGACTCCACCAGCATGCCAGGAACAGAAATAAAAGGTTTATGTGCCAGAGGCGAGTGGCAAGGGGTGGGTGCTCGGTCCCAGGAGATTCCAAGAAAAAGCAAAGGGTCCAATTTCTTAACACGATGTCTTTCGACAGTTCCTTGACTGCTGCTTCTTCCAGTTTCCTTTGGTTTTATGTTTTCTACACTCCTCCAGTTTCTCTGCACTCTTACAGAGGAAGCAGAGCACCCAGGCTTCATGTTGTAAAATTAATGAAGGTGTCAAGCTGTTGAGTTGAATCACTCCAGAGGAATGTAATGACTCAGTGTCCAAGAAGCTCCCTGGGAGGACTGTGAGCTCACACAGTGACGGTGGCTGGTGACTCCAAAACTAAAAATACATGTAGCACACAGTCCCCTGGACCTTCCTAACTGCCTAGTCCTCCTTCACTCCCTTTCTTTCATCACAGGTTGAAGTTTATGCATTTTAAAGGTTACTTCCCCTAAACTCTAGTCCCTTTGGATGATAGTGGGCTGAAACACTACTTCAGGTCCCACCTCTTTTGAAGCTGGGCCAGAAGGAGCTTGGTAAAGTCCTCTCTAGTTATGCACTATAGAGCTCAGGGATGATTATGAAAGGGATGAAGGAAAGTTGTGTCATGGATGGTGACAACTTCAAACATTAAGTCACCACTGGGCGTTAGACACCAAATAGGTCACCACCAGGAGGGACAGGGTCCCTTGGTGATCACTTAGCATCTTCTTCTCTGAGGGCAAGAAGATGAGCTCTGGAATTCTAAGGAAGAGACACTCTGGACTATCACCCCACATACAGCACAAAATAAAACCTCCGAGGAGGCACAAAATAGCACTCCTACTGGACATCCCATAAGAAAAAAGAAAAATTAAATGTCAAAAATAGATTTGAATACAAAAAAAGAACTAGCCAGACCCTAGAAACAGTTCAAACCCAAAAGACAGTGAGAAAAGAATTTGAAATAACAGATGAGGGCAGCTAAAGATTACCTTTAGATCTATTGGAAAGTAGAAAAAAGTAAACAGTTAAGATCTGCTAATCACAGACCATCAAGTCCTAGTTCCTGCTATTATTTTAGATTCCTTTAAGGGCTAAGGAAAAAAAATTAAACATGAGTTTCAAAGATACAATTCATAGCAGAGTCAACTGACACACTCAAAAATCTTCAAATTTACAGTAAGATGGTAGGGGCTAGAAATTGTGTTTCTATGGTCAAATGACCAAAAGAAATCAGCTCCTCTCAGAGGAAAGTCACTCTCCTTCCCAAGCATGCAAGCCCTGGGGAGCAGATGGGAATGGCTTATCCACCTAGACAGTAAGACCAGCAGAATCAACCCTGGCAATAAAAGGGTGACACACCAGAGCTACCCACATCCATATGAAATAAGGGGTCATCAGGTTCTATTTTCTGAGAAAGGAGAATCCAACATAGGTTGTACCTTTCTCAATGACTTCAGAAGTAACTCATCCATACCAAGTGTGTGACACAGAGAAGAGAAGCTAGGCCTCTGGTACAGATGATGAAAGAGTGGTAATTTTTTAGACATCTTTCAGAGGCACTGAAATAGGGACTGTGGAACATATTCTCATATTCATTATTAGATTTGTGCCCGCAGACTATGTCTTTAGTACCATGGTGTAAATTCAGAAGAGAAACTGCATCAGTAGATACCAGTAACCTCCTCTGATAAACCCCAATTTAGACATTATCAGCTCAGCAAGGAAATCCATAGTAAGACAGGAAGAATCAAATGGTATTCCTCATGGCCTTGACCCACTCAGCAACCTTTCACTAACCATCACAAACATTCCTTTTATTAACAACCACAGCTACAAATGAACAAGCAAGCACTTTGAAAGACAAACGATTCAACAAAGCCCACTAGACACCAGAGACTTCTTGGTCACAAGCCACTGTCCCCTACCTGAAATGGGAAGATGAAGATCAGGGTCTTTATGCCCTACATCTAATGCTCTTATAACTCCTGGCATTCTAAGAGATACCAAATGAGCATGCAATTTATTAGAAATTAATGTAAAAATTAAATAATTGTCACCATTATGCAAGTCAGTTCTATTGAGCATCCTCATTCTCCTCTAAAACATGGTAACTCATTTTGAATTCCTTTCAGCTCTGACTAGAAAACAGAGAAAAGTTCACGTTTTGTTATCCGAAGGGTTATGAATTACCATCTTGCTTTGCAACCTTCTTGATTCTCTAAGCCCTACTCATAAGATGAAAAGCTTTGAAAAGACAAAAATCCCTAGGTCCCCTCAATTTAGCAAAAGCTTCCTGAAACATCGCTCATCGTTTTCTGTTCATTGTCCTCTCTCTCTCTTCTTGCCTGTTTAAACACATGGACACAGAGTTATTAACTTTTACAGGAAAACCAAATAAAATAATGTCGAAGCAAAAAGGCGGTGATGTAAGGCTGCAGCTAGCACCATTCATCTGTGGGAATCTGATTAGCGCTCAAGTAGCAGAGCTACCTGGAAAAGTGCTCACAATCAAATAAAAAAATGATACCAAAACATTAACCTGATGGCTAAAAACTCCACATTTAAACAGTTAAAGTAATAAAGGAGCTTTTATTGACTATTTTTTATATTTCATTATGCCCCAAATTGACGAGGACTCCCGGATACATTTTCTAGACTTTTGGTTCCTCAAATCAAATGCTCTCTTGGATTTTTTTTTTTAACTAAAAGGAAACAGCATTTCTTGTAAATTTGAATGAACGGATTCAAGCTTCTCCTACAATATCGATATCATCCTTGAGTGCAAACACAGCCAAACACTGCAACAAACAGAAGCCCTTTTTGGTTTATGTACTTTAAAGCTGAACCTGCTTATAAACAAGTAGAGAATTTTTCTCCATTATTTTACCTTATACAAATGCCTTTTTTTTCCTTCAATTACACACATTTTACTTCAAGTTGGTAGGGAAGAGAACCTGACAGCATGGCACAACAGAAAGGGGACTGGGTCGCAAGAAACCTGCATACTGAGTTCAACCGTGACACTGACTTGTCACGAAACCTTATCCTCTGGCTTCCCTGCTCTGTGCCTCAGATAAAATAAGGGGTTAAAAGATGACCTTCAGGACTCTTCTAGCTATGCCATTTTATAATTTCTATAAAATGAGAGGCAGCCTATGATACCTAGGCCAGATATATGAGCTTGGTTCAAGGAGGGTCAAGGGCAAGACCCAACCTTTCTGGAGCTCAGCTCTCCAATTCACCCAGTTCACCCAATTCAAATAGGGAAAACCATGTGTGAGAGGGGGATATATATGGGAAGGCTGTACTTTCTGAATGAGTTTCCTGTAAACCTACAACTGTTCTAATTAAAGAAAAAGAAAACACCGAAAAACAAAAGCCGAAAACCAATGGAGAGGGGAAAGGGTGGAGGAAAAGGAAGAAGAAATCACTGCCACCAAAAGAAGGTATCACAAATTCTATATATTTTACACATAGAAGAGCTTTACTCACACTACTTCCTATTTATTTTGTATACAGTTCTAACAAGCTTAGTTATCTAGAGTCCAAATCACAGAAGATTAAAAACTGCAAAAGAGAAAGAAGGAATGAGCCAGCTAGTACAGGGACACTTACAGATGAAAGAAGTGATAGCAAAAAAAGCCTAGCAACAAATGTTGAGAGAAACATCCATGAAAAGCAAATAAAAAATGCAAAAAGCTTATTAGTTTGGGGTCAATTAGCATAGGTGGGGTCATTTAGAGTAGGAGCAAATAACACAAGATATTTCAACAGGTTTTGAAAATAGGGCTATACTTACAACACAATATAAACATTTACATCTAAAATAATGATACTGAGTCATCAGGATTAGATTATATTCCAGATACTCTGCTTAATAAAGTGAGAAAGTAAATAATCCATTTTATACAATTCACAGCCAAAAGTTTTAAAGAGTTTTGTTTGTTTTCACATGGATCTCGATGGCCATCCAGGAAATCTGGCTATCCAGAAGGACACATTCCAGGAGGGTGCCAGACTGTGATTTTCCTGAACTAAACTGAAAAAGAACAGGTTTTATACAAGTTAGATTAAGAAATTAATTAATAGTTAATTAACGAATAGTTACTGAGCATTCACTGGGTCCTAGTACATCCAGCACTTACAGAATCAAACAGAACAAGCAGATATGCCACTTTTGCTGTCAGAGTCTAGGAAGAGGAAAGACACCAAGAGATCTCAGGTCACCAGGTACCACATACGACCCAGGACTGCCCTATTCAAAAACCCTGACAAATCATCAGCGACCCCCTGCTTGAGCACTTAGAATGAACAGGGAACTCATTTCCTTAAGAGATTGTCAACTCATTTTCAGGAGTCCTTCTTTGAATTGAGCTGAAATCTACTTTCTTGAACCTTCTATCCACTGGCTCTAATTCTCTGTAAGAGAATAATATTAACTGATTTTTTCTTTTTTTGGATATGGAGTTAGGATAGGCCTCTGTCACTTGGCTATCTTTCCTATAAAATCATTTTCCTTACTCTTCTTATTAGCTAAATGTAAACACTGGATTCACTGTACAGCAGTGTCATGAATTCTGCTCTTAAGTTTGGTAAGAGTAGCCTTGCCCTCTCTGAGCAAGCCAAGCCAAGGCTACACCTGTAATGTCAAAATGCATTAGCAAAAACAAAGGCCACAGTAATGCAAGAGACGACTTCATACACACATCATTCCAAAATGGCTAAATTCAATCAAATACGGCAGCACGTCCTACAACCCTATGGTCATTGGGGTCAGAGCACGTGACGTGGGCCCACTTACTGGAAGCTGCTGGAAACAGAAAGTGAGCCCTCAGCTTTGAGACTATAATGGAAGAGGGTTTATCGGGACGTAAGTGGTTTGGCATTCTTCTTTCCTAGGAATTACCCAGGAAGTCATTTAACATCTAAAGATTACAAATGAAACTTCAGAAGATTAAAAGTACATGAAGAGAAAGGGGGAAAGGGCTTGTGTTCTTTCACCCTCACCTTAAATGTGTATGGCTCGAAGGGGAAGAAAAGTGAACTCCTATAAAGCAGTAAACAAGAATCAAAGCCGAAGATGACCTGGTGTTAATTTAACTCAGTCACCAATTTCTCCAGTAACTTTCAGAGAACTACTTGCCTGTCCTGTTTCTGCTTTCTCATCTGTAAAATGGAACTAATCCTGCTTAGAGACTCCTTATTATAAGGAATAATTAGTTAGCATTTATATAATACTTTTCATCTTCAAAGTAGGATTATTAGACTATAAAATCGAGTAGATGTGGTTTGAAAAATCCTTTAAAAAAAACCTAAAATAAAGCATGCAAGCAAATTCCAAGAAGCAAAATAGGCTGACGTCATCTTTCAGCAGCCGAATCCCTCTGCCTCTATAAAACACCCACTTTCTGCTCAAATCTGTATTTGCAAGTGGAGGCAAAGGTGTAAGAATGTTTTATTAGGAAAAAATGGGAGGAGATAGAAAGAAGCAAGAAAAGAGAAAAGAAGGGAAAGGCATGGAAGAAAAAATAGAAGGGAGGAGAGATAAGAGAAAAATAAAGGGAGAGAATAGAACACAGGAAGAAAAAAGGTAGAGAAAAGGCAAATCTTGTCTACTAGAAGAATGAGCAAAACAGGAAGCAGGGAAGAAAAGGAAAAACAAAGAGAAATGGAAATGGAGAAAGAAATGGAAAGGAAAATTTCATTAAGGGAACAAACAAATAAAAAGCTTATCCTGTTTTCAAAGAAAAAAGGTTAAAAGTAAAAGAAAGGTTAACATTTTTTTAAAAAGGAGAGGACAAAGAGCAGAGGATAGAAAAAGAAAACATAAAGCTTTCAAAAGTATGTCTGGAAACCAGAAAGCTGGAAGAGAAATCATTAGCAAGTCCACAGTACGTCTACAGTGATACAAACGTGGATCAATTCATTTAACACTGCCCTGTACATTTACAGAAAAGTAACTCTGATATAATAAAGGCTCATAAACACGCAGAAATTGGGTTAGACCCGTTTCGAATTCCTGCCAAACAATGGTTCAGAAAAATGAAGCTCTATTTTAATTAGCTGGATTCACGAGTGATTTGATAACAGCAGATGCTGTCTGGATGCTTTCAGCTTGATGGGCTCCACATACATGAACTTAGAGTGGTTTTGATGCAATTAGGTACTCCTTTCTGCTCCAACATGCCAGGCCCACAGACCTGAGCCTATGGGTAAGCCCCTACATGTTGCTATGTTTATCTACTCGTTAATATTGCAAATCATAAAGATGAAAAAGTGACCACACAAGATAAACAGAAAAATAGTTTTAATTTAAAAGTCACTGGTAGGTAGAAGAGAATACTCTCACAGTGAATTCTTCTTTCCTTGGAAAAAGAAAAGTCGGGTAGCTGAGAGAAAATCACACAGGGCAGGACCTGTATATGTACAGAAATATCTGATGCCAAAGCTATAACACAACTGACTACGTACTTCCAATTTTGCAATTCCAGGCCAGTGTTACGGCAAAGGATTAGTGCGCCTAATGCACAGCCTGACCTGAAACTTAAGTGGCCTTCAAAATGTCTTTGTAATCAGGCATCCTATTATAACTCAGCTCACCATTCCCTGAGGCAGGTGGTGGTGTTCAGGACTGCAACCCTGAAAAGTCCAAGGATTTTCACCAGGTACTTTCAAGCCAGCACCTTTACTGCTCCCCTCTCCCTTTTAAGCACTCTCTCTTCTAAAGAGCATTGTTTGCTTTTCCCAAAGCACTCACTGCTCTCCCTGCTCTGACCACTTAGTACACCACCACCCACAAGCACAGAGCTGCTGAAGGACCCGCATAAAGCAAGAGCAGCTTCCGGCATCCGGCATCGGACGGCAGCTAAGAGGAGGACCTGATCTGTTAATTATCTGTCAGTTTGTCACGGTTGGGCTGTGAGAAGAGGAGGATTATAAAATGAAATTCCACGGGGGTGTTGGAGAGAAGCTCTCTACTCGGCAGAGTGCTCCTCTTCCTGAAATTCTGAATTAGGCTTTCAAAATCGTCCATCTCCTGTTGGTCAGCATGTAGCACAGAGGGTGGAGAAGAAAGAAGTGAGAGTTTTGCCCGACTCTTTCTGACAGATGGAGGGGGGCACTCAAACCCCACCACGACCACAAGCACACAGGAAGAAACACTTTCTCTCCAGAGGACGAAACAGACATAATGACCTTCACACCATCTCCCCTTCGCCGGCGCTAACAAGCTGAGCACTGTAAATCAAGGATGAAATCCCTGTGCCAGGAAAGCGAAAGAGAAGCATTTATTCTGTAAAGAGCCCAAAGATGCTGCCTGCTTCTGAATCAGCATTTCAGAGCAAGGGTTTGGAAGGCAGGAAGCTCGGTGCTGGCAACTGAAGGAAATAAAAAATATATCTATTATATATAGTAGGCCTTCTTCTTCAAAAGTTATTTATTTCCCCAAACCACTCTGCTAAATAGAGGTTTCAATCTAATTGGAAGTGCAATCTGCATACTGTAAATGTACCAAATGACAGTCTTCGAGACTTTTGTTCTACTCCACAGTTTATGGGTTCACTGTTAGCAGATTTCCCAATATATATGCATACAAGAATGTAAGAAAAGAGGACAGAGGACTTGTCATAAAAAAAATACACACAACATACATACACACACATACACATACTTATGTATATATTTGGCCCCTTACAATCCTCAAAGCAGGGGGCAGAGAGTACAGACTGAGAAATGGGATAATGCTGAAGTACCCCCAAGGAGACAAAGCTAATAAGGAAGAAAGAAAGCTCATCACGGCATTCGTTTGCCTCCCACCATGTGAAACTCTTAAGTCACACAGGTCTTTGGAGGGACCCCACTGACCACTAGTCTTGTCTCTCCTTCCCAGCGGACACTGGGAGGGGACCCCTACTCATCATCTAACCCTAACTCTCCCCACTCCTATCCACAACCCAAATTAGCCAAGGTTAATTAACAGAGATGCAAATTGTCATGGGCCTAAGCAAAGGTTTTTTTTCTTAACAAGAAGCAGAAAGGAACCCTTCTAAATCAAATAGGAAGATAAAAAATGGAGGGGGGGGGCAAGAGAAAGTACCCACAGCAAAAGGTCAACCTACAAATAATTGAGGAAAAGAGAGGAAAAGGGACAGGAACAAGACTTCCCATAAAGGTATGAAGAGTTCTGTTTGTAACCCTGGGCTCAAAGGGAAAAGTAATTTATGATGGAGACCGAGAAGTAAGGACAAAGATTCCAGAGCCCAACATTTGCCCAGGACGTGCCACCAGAGACTGTTGCCACCACAGACTGCATTCAAATTCCGTTTGTCCCTGTTCCCCTCACTCGTTTCAATAAAGAAATGATTTCATTTTTTCAGATGCTGCATCTCTAAGGGACCAAAGATACATCTTGCTTCTTTAAAAACGAAGCACCTTCTAGTTTGTAGCACCTCCTTCCCACCCCTCCATACCGTGACAATTCCAGCCACTCAGTCATAGGGTATAGCCTTCATTATTTAAACAAAACAAAACAAAAAAACATAGGTTCATCTTTGCATTAAAAAAAAAGAAAGAATGAAAGAATAAATATGAATTTGAAGAGGTATTCTGCCAAAACCTGAACCTCCCAAATCTGGTTCAGCCACATTCTTGTCCACAGCCTGTATTTCTCGGTGCCTCCCTACATTTTTCAAAATGCAGCTGCAGAGACCTCTTAAAATTCAGATTTCTAGCACCTATAATTACAGGCCTCTCTAAGCCAGGCTCCTTTAATTAATGAACTTGACTCCTCTCTCTTCAAAGGAAATCTGCATAAGGGATCTATCACAGGAGTGAACTGACCCCCAATCACTGCTATCTGATCTCTCTGCCTCATGGCAACTAGCCTCTGAACCCCAGAACAGAAGAGTGAGGTTGGCCCTGCACCTCCACTGCCCCACTCAGCACATCCCCAATCTGGCACAATCTGATTGTGCAGTTAAGGCCATAAAACATTTCTTGGAACTTGAAAAAAGAAAAAGAAGCTTTTCTGGGTGTGGCCAGCAAAATCCAAAGAAAACTGGATTCTCCCTGGTTCAAGTCCTCCTCTGGTTTCAGGGGAAGAGATTGTTTTCACTTTCTTCCCTCTGCAGGACAAACTGTGGAGGACAAGCAGGATAGAGACAGTGCTGTTCAATGTGGACAAGCCACAAAGGGAGCAGGCCTGAGGTTTGAAAGCTCTGGAAAAGAAATGCATACAACAGCCTTTGGACTGACATTTATCCCTAAGGGGAAAAGAAACTGGGAAAGAAATACTGTGACTCTTTAAAACAAAACCAGTGGAGAAGGAAAAAGGAAATGAAGACATAAGCCACAAGATTTGGAGAAAAATCCAAGCACATCCCAAGGACAACATACCTGACCTCGGGGTCTGTTTGCCCGGGTGGTCCTCACTCATTCTCGATACCACTCCTGTCTCAACCAATACCTGGTTACCAGTTTTTAAAGAACGAGTTTCCTTCTGGCTGCTCTGGGCAGCACAGTCTGTTTGTATCTGCCAGACAGCCTGTAGCAGCTTTCCTGAACATGCTTATAACCAGGGAGGGCAGACTGGTTTCAGGCAACAAAGACTAGAAATGGTTGCAAAGTTACAAGTGCCAGCATAATCAAGGCTTGGGTCAAATCAAGACAATCCCAGGTAAAGTTTCAGGTAGGAAAGCTGAGATCCAGTAAGACTCCAGCAGATTTGGCAATCACAAAAACAGGTTGTATTCAGACACTACCATCTGATAACCGTTTCTCAAGGGTCCCTCAGGCCCATAAAAAACCAAGTGCGACAACATTTACATTATTGACCAAACAAACACACTTCTTCTACAGGTAGAGAAAAAATTCTCAGAATATGTACCTGTAACACACTTTCTGTGGTTTTTCCAGCTTCTCATCTGTGACTGGGGCTATAAAACAAGGCTGGAGACCTACCAGGGAACAGCACTAGGGTTAAAAATAAAAAATGTGAGACACACTTCTGACTTCCTAGTTCTTCCCAGGACACTTTGCAATATGGATGTTAAAAATCAAATTAGATCATTCTGTACTCTGCCAAAAAGGGGTCTCAGCATTCCAGTGAGTTTCTGCTGCTGTGAATATGATTTTGGAATAGGGGAGGAAAAAAAAAAGTAACGTCAGTCTATCCAATAGTTAAAGCCTCACAGCAAAACAAAAAGCTAGGCATGATCCCTGTCTACTGAGTCTATCTCCACGGCACCTCTGTCTTATTTCCAGGCATGGTTACCTGCCATCTTTATGCCCAGCTACACCCTGAGGCTAACATGGCACATCATCTCCGCTCTCCCCTTAGATCCAGCCTCCAAGTCTATCAGCAGAGTGCGCCCTAGATCCACTGCTCACACCGCCGCAGCCAGGTTCCGGGATGAGAACTCCACAACTGAGTATCAGGAGCAACCCACTTCCTCATTCCCAAATCATAGGCAACCAAAGCCAGGGGAAGGATTTTTTATTTTGGCTCAGTTTTCCTACCAAGACATTCTAAGAGTTCACTGTTCTTTAAAATGGAAGCATTTAATTTTCTAACAAACAAAAGAGAAGTATAGAACTAGAGAACACAGAATTGAAGACGAAGGTCAGGATATGCAAAATTAAGGCAGCCGGGTGGTAGCTGAGATCAGGAATGTCCAGGGATTCTTGGCATTGGCGCTCACACCAGCCGGCCAGGCACTCTCTTTCAGAGTGTCTCAAGGGGAAATCACCCATCGATCCTAGGACACAGGCATTCTAGGACTAATCCCTTACCTCAGAACAGCCTCGGCCTCAAATTCCTGCTTGCGCTTTAATGTTTAAATTATTAAATGCATTAATGTATTTACATTATTCAAGTCTTATGTGCATTTTTCTAAGATAATTTATGTATAAGAGTTTGAATGTCCATGACTGTTAATGTCTACAACCCTTCCTGTTCATTATTGATTCTGGAAGAAAAAAAAAAAGTCAGAGTTTTAATGCCTTATTTTTAATGTATTAAGAGTCTGAATAAGTGCATTCTCTTTTTTCTTTTGTAATTTCATAATTTAAGTAGTGCATTTATTAAACTGACACAGTATGAATTGTGGTGAGGCCTGGCAGGGCTCCACGCAGCCCGAGCAGCCAGCTGGAGGACCGCGCCGTTCCTCACGCCGCACCCAGCACAGCTCCCGCCTGCTGGCTCTCTCCCCCCTCACGGGGACGGGCTCTGGCCACACTTAGGCTTTTGCTAGTAGATTTCTCTTCCTCCTTTGTAGAGTTCTTGCCCAAATCCCTCAAATCCTCCCTCTCTATTAACTGGGTTTCCAGAATATTATTAAATTGCCTCTTTTTTTTTAAAGAGGGATCTCAAATGCACGCAAGCCTCTAAAACAGACACCACCTCAAACTTGGGCAGAAAAACAATTTTCTTTTGAAATCCAGCATTAGCAGAAGAGCCCTTTTTCAGCGATAGCCAGTAGAGCGACAGTGACACCCAATGGCCTATTAGCTCAATCCCAACTGAGCTTTCCCCGTGGCTTCCCCTGGAGATGGGCCCTAAGGCCCACAGTTCCTGTATGAACACTGAAGCACAAATGAAAATCAGATATCGGCTACTCTGACAAGAAGCTGAATCACTAATGGATAAATTTCCTGCGGATACACTGAATACATGTGCTGGATATAATTACACACGCGTGCACAAAGTGCACAGTCTAGTTCATATCAGTATGGTCTCTTTCTGGAATGGTGACTCAAATGCGCACATGCACACACACACACAAACATAGATGCACAAGACAGGGACTGGACAACACTGCACAAATCGACTTGGAGCTGGAGAAACGATGCCAGAAGCTATTCACTGCTGTTTTAGAATCTGACTTTGCCATTTCTAATGTTATACATAATTTTTTTTTTCTGTTTTCCTCCTTTCTTTTTTCTATTTTTTCCTCTTTCTTTTATTTTTTTCTTTTCTTTTTTGGCTACTCATTACCATTCTTTAACTGTTACAATTTATATCAGCATATAATGTTAAATAATTACAGGGAGCGGAGCTCACTCTAGTGAGGATATAAACGCGCTGTGGGAATCTACAGATTTAAACAAATAACACTCACAGCAGGGGGTGAGCAGATGAATTAGCATTAATATCCTGCCTGGGAGATCCCAGTGCACTGGTACTGCTTAAATACAGATCTTTTCTGTAACAGTCAATATGACAGCTCCCGGCAATACGGCCCCTTTCCTTTTCCCAGTCAATATAGCAGCCAGTGAAAATAGAAACGTCCCTATAGCAATCAATATAGCAGCCAGCTAAAATAAACCCTTCCCTTTTAAGGGCTATATAATAGTCAGCTAAATGGAAGAATTGGCACCCCTGCTGGATAGCTCAGCAGAGAAGCCAAGGAACCAACAGGCCATGAGCACTAAATGATCCTTCTGCTCCTCAAAGTGGTCCTGCTCGGGAAGGGAGGGGACATCCTTAGGTAGGGAATCAAGAGAGCTCCTGCGAGGGACACCTACCAGCCTGCTCCTGGTCCCCAGGAGTAAATGCCCGTGCCATAAGCAGGTAACAGGGCACCCCTCACTGCAGGTTAATTAAAATGGCCAGAAACTCTGAAATTGTTAAAACTGTCAGTGGAACAGGGGAACACCTATCTCCAGAGGAGAGTGAGAGTATCTTGATTTGTGTTCCACCTACCTCCTCACCCCTACAAGCTCCCACCTAGCCCCAGAGGGAGAAAGTATTAAGTTAGCCTGTGGTTAGCACCCCTACGAGCTCCCACCTAGCCCCAGAAGGAGAAAGTATTAAGTTAGCCTGTGGTTATCTGTTTACCAGCAGCAGAAATAGCAGGTGTGTCAGAATCAGACATCCACCTAAAAGGGTGAAAAACAACATTCTATGTTGAATGCTACCCAGCATATACATAGAACTTATTTTTAAAACTTGTAGCCATCAATCTATTAAATATTGTGACAATACCATATCCCCCCCACCTCCCCCCCCCCACAACATAGGAAATACTCTCCTTCCTGGAGATATACAGGAAAGAAATTTTATTATGACAGAGTTCAGAGGATGGCTCATCTTGAAGGCCAAATGGACCACAGGCTTAGAGAGAAGAAGAAAAAGAAAAAACAAGGAGCATTTGATTAAGAGAGGTTCCTATGCATTTGAAGCTATTGTTCCTTTTCATTATAACCACTTACTTCTAACATTAGTTCAGTTGGATTTAAGGATTTAACAAATGTGGACTATAACCACTGACACCAGTGCGGGTTTCCAGCAACTCTCCTGAAGTTGATGATGGGATTCTGTCATGCTCCAAAGCAGATGAACATCAGGGAACCACCCCAACTTCATTACAATTCCACAATCTGTCTGCCATTCTTTGGGTAAATCCACAGAGAGTCCCTGATTCCCTGGCCAGGTGTTTAACACCCATTGATGCTCGTGTCATCAATCAGGTGATTTAGTCAAGTGCCAAAGCATCAAGTATCAAGAATAAAAGATCCTGCAAGTCCTGGTTTGAGAGCACAAGTCCTTAAAAATTTAGATCCCAACCCTCTACCTAAGCCATAAGACTGAGCAGGTGATCTTTACCCAAGGAATTCAATTAAATAGCAGCATAGGAGAGAAAAAGGTAACATGATCAAAGACCTCTTACAGCCGTAAACACGCTGATGACTGACAGCAAGACTCACAGGTTCTCCAGTCTGTAATAGGGCTGTCCTAGGAAGCCCTGACAGCCACACAAGGGGGGAAGTGGACATATGCAGGAACCCTGAGATGCACCTATTTTGCAAAATACAGTATCCTAAAAAGAGAGTTACTGTTATGTATGATTGGACACGGCACTTAGCTTCTAAAGCTGAATCCAAATGAGCACTTTATAAACTCTGATGTGCGTGTACATTTCCATTTCTAAACCACACGCAAAAATTTGAGGATGTCCACTCTCACACAGCATTAAAGCTGGAGAGAGCACAACAAGATGTGAGCAAAAACTCCTTCAACTACAGATGCTATTATAGTCATCAATGGTTGGGGGAGGCAGGAAGGAAGGGAGGGAGAGAAAAAGAGAAATAACGAAAGAGAAAATCATTATGAAAGGGAAGGAGGAAAGAGAAACGAGAGAAGATTAGAAGTAATAGAAGAGGTAACAAAATAAAAAAACACAAAAACCTCTCTTTGGCATTTATAGTTTAAAGATTTCAGGGCATTTATGAAATGACAGTTGCAATAAAACAAATAGAATGGTGAGTCATCTGGTTTCCAACTTCTGAGTCAAAAGGGGCTGTTTCTAGACAAACTGAAAAGCGGCTCTGCTGCTTGCATATTTAACGATGCCTATCGATGCACCACAGCTACAGAACAGGATGTGAAAAGAAAGAATGAGGAGGTGGGAGTGTGCATTGTCTTTACTGGTCCCAGTGTCACTGCAAATAAAGACTGTCAAGATTTAAACCATAATAATGGAAAGGCTATAAAGGTCTAGTTATAATGTTTCCTCTGATGTTCCCTTTCATAAAAAGCCCTCTTTATGTTGCCTACGTGGCAATATACACTAAATATCCACTAACATATGCCCTGGTGGGAATGCTGCACCCTAAGTTCCTTGCAGGAAGCAAGGCAGCAATTGTGCTCATCATCACCATCATACAGGGGTGTGTGTACACATACATAGATACACATATACATACACATATATGTATTCCACAGATATGTATTCAGTGCCTACTTCCTGCCAGGAGCTGAGGAATCTAACATTTGCCCATTCCACAGAGGGTTTAGCAAGCCTCTAGGTGACAAATGCCCAGGAAACAAAAGAACCTATTTCTTCTGCTTGGAAATATGGCCACACACTTTTCCTTTTCAGCAACTAAAACCTTATACAAGTACCTGGCAGTGAGCAGCAAGACGCAACTTCCCCCCTACTGTGCCAGAGCAAAGTAGATAAACTGGGATACAAAACAGCCAAACTCTCAAAATGGGGGCTAAACTGGGCACCCACAAATAGTTGCTTTTACTTGGACTGAGCAGACAAAAATGTACAGAAAACTACTGGTTTCAAGAGAAGCATTTACCTGCAGCCTTGCCACCTAACCATCCTAGGTACCAGAAAATCACAATGAAAAATATAAATAAAACTTCTCTAAATTGATACTTTATATATATACATGACAAGGAGGCATGAAGTAAGTCATCAACATGGATGGCAAAAACCACATGTAGAATGAAATGAAGTTGAACTCTGTAAATCAGGGAGCTGGTGCAATGCAATTAGAGAAGCCAGGGGACAAAATTAGGAGAGGACCTACCTAGTCGACCCCAACTTAGTGGCAGCCACAGTGTGATAACTCGTGTTTGCTGGGGGGCAGTTGGTGCCAACCACAAACCATCACTAAGCTGCCCTTTCCTGTTGATCTATAATTGGCAAGTCTGTGATAGAGCTACCAGTTGTCTTTCGGCCCCCTGTTTTTAGCTAACAGACAAAGGGAAACAGGAGAGACCAGTTAGTAATGAGTTAGTAAGTAATGGCCACTAAAAGACATTGTATTTTACACAGCAGCTTCAGCAGGAAAAGCCATTCAAAAAATAAAAAGTGAAAGAATAAAATAAGCTGGAGAAACTCAATTTTCTTCTCCCTTCCTCCCAAAGCCACACTTAGGATAAAATGAGGTTTGTGCAGGTTAATCCTTATGAGGTAAGAAAAAAATGATTAAATACATTTAAAAAATCAATTGTACATTAAACCAAATCCTGGGACTGCAAAAACAAACACCACTGCTCTCATCCAGCCAATATTAGCTCTGCCAGTCCGGGCCAGGAGGGGCTGCCTCTCACCTGATGGGAGCCTGCCGAGGTAATGGGAGAGAAGCAGAATGGAAAGGGAGGGAAAAGGAGCTTGGGGGGCAGGAGATAGAACTACAGATCTGGATTTCACTGGAAATAAAGTTATTTCTAGACATTACAAAGGAAGAAACAAAATGTCTTATAAATGGGGCTCTGGAGACCAGGCTGAATTCTTCAAAAATCCAACAGAATGATAATGCAATCATTTGATAAACAGAAGTTACAAACCACTTCACTGTCAAATGAGTTGCCACTATTTCTAGTTATTTCTTCTGTTCATTAACAGATTCTATTAACTGCCATTTTTCAGAGAGACCACAGAGAGCTGGAGAGGTGAGGTGAAGAGGCATGTCTTTGTGTGTGAGGAAAGCCACTCTAAGAGCTGGAATGAAAACTCTTCTCGTCTCCCAGTGCTCTGCGCTCCTCAGAGGAAGCTGGCCGGCTGCAAGCCACCACCCGCGCCTCCAACAGTGGAGTCCGGACTGCAGGGTCTCTGCTAATCCTAAATCAGCCTCACACGGTTGAAATGCCGTGGCTCATTTGCTTCCGTGTGCACTGCAACTGTCCAGGTTCTACCAGCAACAACCCTTCTCCTTTCTGTCACTTGCTTCAGCCCCACAACTGGAAGGATGTCTGGGTGCAGGCACAGAGCACACAGCACCATGGTGAAACGCCTGCTTCCGGGAGGGCGGGCAACTAGGGAGTCACTTCTAACAAGGCACAAATTGGCCATGTGTCAGTCCTAGGCCCCGAAGCCTAAAAACTTTTCTCCTGAATGTGCTTCTGAAATGGGTAATTTAGAACTGAGGAGAAACTTCAGTCAGCATGGCCTGGGGAGGCAGGGGGAATGCCGAGAGGAAGACCAGGCAATCAACCATGTGACAGTGGTATCCCCAACAGAATAAAGGCACGTGCCCAAAGGGGAAAGTCTGAAAACATCTCAACATTATTAAAGCGGGTATCAATGGCTAGCAGTTAGGAACGAGTAAGCTCTGACAAAAAGAATTTCACCCTCTTAAAAACATCTATATTACCTTCTCTTCAAAGCAAGTGAACTTTGCTGCCTTAACTCTGACAATGAGGAATTCATAGATGTTGATGGAGACACAGATAAAGGATTTATCTGAGAGGGCAGAGAAAGTAGAAATGAAAGCTCCTGGATATTGTATTTTCTTTACTTACATGAATTCAGGTGACTTCCTGAAGACCTACACGGCACCACTTTAAGAGCTAGAGTCAAAAGCAAATTGCTAAATTGTCAAACCTTCACTCTGCCAGCAAGAGATGGAATAACAAGCAGTTGCTGCCCCCTAGGAGCTACCAGGGACATAGCACCTTGCTACAGAGATGGAAGATGAAAAGATCCCATTATCACGCCTCGATCCCATAACCTGTCATTAGTGAGGTACATGGGGCAGACGCCTCCTCCCAGTATGAGGAGGCACACATCACCTGTGATAAATTAATAGGCGCCTTTGCAGCAGCTAAGATGCACACAAAAGACTCCAACCAGGGAGTGCGTGTGAAGGCAGCAGCTCTGGAGAGGAAGCTAGAGGCACCAGGCAAGACAGCAGCAGATGCTCCCGCCCTGTGTCCACCAAGGGGACCCCTGCACACACCAGTGTTCTCTCCAGCAAGGTCTCACACGGAGCTCCTTGCCTGATCTGCTCAAGTCTGACAAAAAGTATGGATTTTGGAGTTCAAATCCCAGTCCTGCCACTTACTAGCTGTCAGAATTTGACCGCCCTAGGCTTCAGTTTCCTCACTGTAAAATGAAGAAAACAGAAATTCTAACAGGTTTGCTAGAATTAAAAAAGAGAGCAAAAATAGAGAAACCAGCACTGAGCCCAGCATGTTATACAGCAGAAGCCCTCCTGATCTATGTGATCAGAGCTAATAGCTGGTCAGGTTAGCAAAAAATCAGTTAAAGCAGGGAATCATTCAAAACAGGGCCTACTCTGCATATCTTAAACATTTTATACTAACTTAAAATCTATAAACATACAGTCATTTGCTGATCTTTTGATGTAGAGCCAAGACCTTTTCTTTGAGTGTGGGCCCACGGACTGAAGTTCCCAGACGTCTGTCTCGCATAAACCCCACCCATATGGCACCCTCTCACTAAAGCAAAGTGAGAACTCGAAGGCATTGGTAAAGCAATCTAAGCATAGAACCGGTAAAGCTATCTAAGCACAGAACCTTCTAGAGTTTTACAATTTTCTCCCAATTATTAACTGTCTTCTCAGTTACACCTAATTTGACAGCAATCTTTTTTAGTAATTCACATTTAGCAAAGCATCAGCTTAGTTTTCATTGAACCCTTTTTTCATTTATATTTACAGAACACATTATTATATTTGTAGAACCTTCTCTTCACATTTATATTTCACCTGTTTACATAATATTTAATAAACCTGCCTAATTTCAATAATGAACACAACTGGCATAAGCAAGTTTAAGGAAAGCCGACTAACTCCTGGGGTACAGAGTTAAGTGTGGCAGTGAATGGCTGAGAAGCTAAGGAACTGAGGCCTCATTCGGGCACCAGGGGCCAGGAGAGTAGGTTCCACAGCACCAGAATGGCAACTCGGTCAGTTAGAGAGTGTATCTAACGCAAGCTCTTGACATCAAAAAAAAAAAAAAAAAATTATTTATTGATACCCCCACTTCATTTCACAAGAAATTTGAAATGACTGACAAAAGTACACACAACAAAATACAGGAAAGGGAAAACTTCGGGCAAGAAAAAAGAGAGGTTTAATAATTGTTTACTTTTTCCCCCTCTCCAGCAAAATCCATTTCCAGTGAACTGTGGAAAATGAAACCATTTACCAACCTGTGTGCTTTGTTCTGTTAGCAGCTCCCCCACCCCTCACAAGGCTGGGAAAGGTGGCCTGCCCCTAAAGACTTTCTTGCTGTCAGCCTGGTGGAAGGACCCTCTTGGCAGACTGCTGCTGGGTGAAGGGTGTGGCATGGCCCAGAGCACTATCCCCAGACTCAAGCACACTGGGCCACCAGGGTCGTTGCTAAGGCAAGAGGGCATGCAGGCGACAGCACGTCTTCTGCTCGACAGGGGTAATTTATCCAGACTCTGCTCCGTTGGGGGCTATGAGTTAGTTCCTCTCTGACTTGGACTGTCAAGGAATGCCCCTGGATAGATTTACCTGCAGAATCACTCAGTGTTGTCCCCGTCTCTAGACTGTTCAGACAAACTCATAATGGCAAAGAGAAGATTTGTGGAGCAACAAGCATAAATCTTGGCTATAACTACAAACCGTAAAAGAAAGGAGAGCTGGGAGGGAAGAAGGAAGGGCGGTGAATACGTCCTTCTCCAAAGCACCACTTTACCTTCCTGTGGCTTCTCACAGCACAGAAGTGGGATTAACTATACAATCATGTTTTTCACACCAAAATTGGTATGCATGCTATGGCAATGGAGTAAAATATTTTCAATTGAAAGTATCTCAGAAAACACGGGGCTCGGAGTACAGTGCAACATTCAGTGGTTCTCAAGCAGGGGCTCCTAAGGGATGGACCCTGAGTGTGACACATGGAGTGCCTATCAGGTAGGTCATAATTCCCACAAAAGCCACTTCTGCATGAAAGTTCTTTCAAAAAAGACCATCAATTTTAAATAAAAGAAAAAATATTTCAAGAAACTCTCTGCCCAAATGAGAGTTTTGTATATCCCAACTTCCGCAATGGCTATCTGGGAAGGACACCTGAAGGAACTCTGACAGAGAGTACCAGGAAACAGAATGTTTTCTCCTGAAAGAATGATACTGGTACAGACTGAAGACTGAATTCCCCCAGTCCCAGGGTGGCTCTCAACAAAAGCATGTGATGCCCAGTTCCTCACTTTCCACATCTCCAAAATAAAGGTGTGCTCAGTTATCCAATAGCCAGGGCAGCTGACTCCAGAAACTATAGCAAATAGCAAGTACCATGAAAGCCAGGAAACTAAGGTATAAACAAAGCTGAAAAACTGTTTCAAATTCCATTTCTCCAATTGTATCTCCCAAGAGTTTTGATTCATCTAATAATTATTTGTAAAAGGATACTTTGAAATTGAAAAACAACTTCTTCATTTACCTGAAAGAGGAAACAACTCAAAGGGCACTGCCTAGTATATTCAATAAATCTCCTTAATCTATAATAGGAAGGATGGAGTAGTAAGAGGCAGTAATTTCAAAATCAGTAAGTGGCCTAGAGATTATAGAGAAGAAATCCAAACAGAATGAGGCTTTTCTCAAGTTCACCCATTGTGGCATTTAGATTTAACCAGTTTTCCTTCCCTGATCCAGCAGGACAGGCAGGAATCTCAGGCATCTTCCCAAGAAGGAGTTGGTGCAGGGGTGTTAGTATTAAAAGAGTTTTCTTTACTTAAGGTTTTATGTTGTTGATGAGAGGGGAGCAGGGCAAGAGGAAAACCAACACTTTTTTCAATCTGAAAGGTGTCCAAGCCTCGCCCAGTATATCTGGTCAGATGATAGCAGTGTTCCCATCAGGAGGGTGCACCCTGAGCCCCATCCTCCAGCTGTTTATACTTGATTTTGTCCCCAAGTTTCACAGCTACAGTTGTGAGGGGTGCCCCTAGTAAAGTGTAACTAGTAACAGTTTAAGTGCCAAAATCTGAAGACGATTTATTTTTTAAAAATAAATAAATAGAGTTGATTTAGGATTATCCCTATATTGTCACCCCCACTCACTTGCATACAGACAGGCACGTATCCCTGAATGGGAAACAAAGAGGTGGAAATTATAGCTGGCTTCAGCAAACCTAACTCTGCTATAGCCGAGTAGAAATCAACCACTACAGATTTTTTTTTTTTTTTTAATCATCATTTTATTGAGATATATTCACATACCACGCAGTCATACAAAACAAATTGTACTTTCGATTGTTTACAGTACCATTACATAGTTGTACATTCATCACCTAAATCAATCCCTGACACCTTCATTAGCACACACACAAAAATAACAAGAATAATAATTAGAGTGAAAAAGAGCAATTGAAGTAAAAAAGAACACTAGGTACCTTTGTCTGTTTGTTTGCTTCCCCTACTTTTCTACACATCGATCCATAAACTAGACAAAGTGGAGTTTGGTCCTTATGGCATTCCCAATCCCACTGTCACCCCTCATAAGCTACATTTTTAAACAACTGTCTTCGAGATTCATGGGTTCTGGGTTGTAGTTTAATAGTTTCAGGTATCCACCACCAGCTACCCCAATTACAGATTTTTTAAATAACAACATTTAATACTTTAAAATTAGATTGGTCTTTTTTTCTGGAACAATGACAATTTCCTGAACTCTTTAAATGGCTATGTACTTCTAAAATGTACTTGTAAAATGTTTCCATGAATACAATATTAAAATCAATTTTACTTCCCCACAAAATGCTTTGGATTTTGTAAAATAAACATCTATGTGTGCTATATGTTACATGCATGTACAAATACACACATTCATATGTACATGGGGACACACAAAGAAATGTATTGAGCATATGAATGTCATCCTTCAGAAATGTTTTGGTGGGGAAAAAAATTGAGAACCTGGTATCCACAGTGAGCCTGCTAGCAAGTACCAAAGTACTTTAACCACAAAAGATAGAAACACAGGAGGGGACTGAGCCAGGAGTACATGATAAGAGACAGACAACTAGCCATGGCTACTCTTAAAATCCAAGAGAAACTCATAGCACTAGCTCCCTGAATTCATCAAGATATTAATGCCCTTTAGAGCACCAGCCTCCGGTCAATTGGCTTAAAAGCCAAAGAGAAAATCTTAGGTGCCCCAGGTATAAAGTGGCTGAGCACCCCTAGAAGGACTGAGATAAATTACATGATGGAGAACCCCCTAGACAAGCCTCCATCTTAGCCTCAGGGAGAAGCCTGAGGATACAGGATAATTCTGTGTTCTGATGGCACGACTACTGCCATACGCCTGGATCTGCAACTGTAGACCAGGTTTACATTTAAGATTTACAGCATACTAAAAAAATTATTAATCCTGGGGAAGATGATAAGTAGAAATTGCCATCAATACTTATAAAAATACACTGTATTACGATATGGGATGATTTTGGTGGAGGGATACAGGGAAGAAGATAGAAAACAAAAACAAAAGGAATCTATACCTACAAGTTAGAGAAAGAGATGGCAGAAGACTCAGCCCTTAGAAAGAACTTGGTGTCAAAGAGCAAAAAAGCTGAAATTCTAGTTTAACCAGAACCCATAAGCACTATCTAAAGTAGGTAAGCAAGACATATTCTGAATATTGAAGAACTGAGTTGAAACAAGTGAGTGACATGTACACAAAGCCTCATTCATTGTTTAAGTCAAATAACCTA
The DNA here is from genome assembly GCF_015220235.1 of Choloepus didactylus. NCBI lineage: Eukaryota > Metazoa > Chordata > Mammalia > Pilosa > Megalonychidae > Choloepus > Choloepus didactylus. The sequence continues at coordinate 238,974,661 of NC_051308.1, forward strand.
AAATCTTATGACTAATGGGAATCTCAAAGGGACACTTAGCCCCACTTCCAGTGCCCAGACAGGACTACAACTACTTAAAGACTTGGTCTGAGGGGTTCTATCCTGCCAGAGCAGCACAGGGAGTCAGAGGCAGAGACCCTGTGTGAGCCTGAGAATGTACTTGCATGTGCAAATAAAACACCTGAGACTGCAGGAAATTCAAGGGCGGGTGGATTGAACAGGTCTGGAAGAAGCTGGAGTTCAGTACTCTGAAGGGCTGTTAAACTTTTTTTGTCATGGAAGGCAAAGCTCAGTGAAGAGAGAGGAAAGAAGAGAAAAGTCATTAGCTGTCTTAAATTTAGCAACGGGGGCTTTCTCTTTAATAATCAAAGGATTTCAACTTGGAATTTACAGAATTGATCAGGACTAGTCTGTTCACCAATCTACAGCCCTGATGACATTTTAGGACAACTATCCCACTGATACAGCCAGCGCTACTGTATTTGGTTTTGTTTTCTTTTTTGGGGGTGGGGGTGGGGGGATTATAATAAGGAGAAATGGAAGGGCAAGGGGCAAGGGAAGGGAATGTGCAGAGTCACTACTTGGCTAGAATCAAGACAAGGGGATGGTTAAACACAACTGTGTAATTTAGAGACTACAAGATTATACTTTCTCACCACAAAATCACAAGACAGTGTCTATAGACCAGAAAATCAGGCCTTCTTTTCCTAGCAAACAAAGCAAAACAACAACGCACAGACACACAAATACATCCAACTATTCAACAGCACCTGCACTGTGCTGGATAGAGTCTCTTCTATCTTAACTCACTTTTCTAATAAGGGGAAAAATTGTTTCGAAATGATCATCTAGTTCTAGATCATCTTCTGCACCCCATGCTCAGCCCTCTCAGTGTAGAGAACAGGCAGTTTCCATCAAGAATTTTATGGAAAATACACACTCAGTTTAAGAGAAAAACAACAACAACAAAGTGGCAGGAAAATCCTTTTCCTCAAGACCCAACTCTGAGTTTCACAAAACCCATCTCTGATCCTCCCCTCTCACCTCCTACATTATTCTTCCTTCTCTGAATAGCTAGGGCTCTCTTGTTCTCCTAGCCAGGCAATTCTGCAACAAACTATGTATAGTTTTGTGCTGTTTATTAAAATTGCACAGAGTCTTGTGCTGTTTGCTAATTGTTTCATGCATCCAAATATCTTTTTTTCCCTAAATAAATAGAAATATGTAAAAACAAGGCTCAGTTTTAGACTTCAATTGTCTGTTTCCCAATACTCGAGGCAGAGCTGAGCACCCAGGAGACAGCTAATACACACAGCCTGATGTGGCCTCCACTGTAAAACTCCCTGCCTGCAGAAAGCTACCCGGGCTGGGTGCTGGGTGTTTTCATAAACCGCAGCCCCACAGAACCAAGCCACGGGGCTTTCTGAGGGTGGGGGCCACTGCCCCATGGCTTCTCCTGTTCTCTCTGACTTTCGTTTAGCCTGCTGCCAGCTCACAGCCACCACAGGCACTCTTCCTGCTCATCCTGTCCCCGCAACCTGCCACACTAGCCCTTGGCAAACTTCCTCTGCCTGGCACCCTCCCACTGCCACTCCCAAGAGGAAGAAGGAGCTCACATAAGACTATGCAACTCTGTTGGTGCCCTCATTTAATCAGGCTTCTGCAAATGGTTGACCAAAAGCAATAAGGGCATGACTGAGAGACTGTGGGAGTTTAATATAAAAAAATTAATAATAAAAAAGGGGGGAAGGAGAAAGGGTCTACCTTTTAATAGCGCCCTAATTACCCAACTCATAGGATCAGCCCAAATGAGATGGGAGTTTATTTCAGGTTTTTTTTTTTAATTATTGTTTTTTTTTATATATATATAAATTGCTGCTATGTGTTTTCTTTCCTCTGAGCAATTATGCAGCAAGTATGTAAAGAGGAGAAAAAATATTAATTAAATATAAGGTAATTGTAGAGTTGGCCTGGAGAGAATGAGTCTGAACTCTGGATGATCACTGGCTACTAGGGTTTGAAGACTGCTCAGGGCCTCCCAGAAAAGTAAGAAATAAAAATACAACCAACCAACAAGCAGATGCACAGTAGAGAAGGAAAAGAGCAATGAACAGACACATTAGCAGAGCAAAGGGTCTGCTGGGCTCCAAATATTCAGAAATCGGTGAGGTTGCCAATTGCTCCGGGCTTACTAGAGGCTAGAATTCAGACTTGTTCACACTATTCAAATAACTTTCCTGGAAAGGTTCTTAATTTCAATTCCACCCTCAAGAAGATGACTCCCAACCCCCAAGAGTTTATCTAACCAATCACGCCCCAAGAGATGGACCTGCCACTCACCTTGTGATCAAGAGTTAAATAAGTAAACAGAAATTCAAAAAGAGACCAAGGAAATAAAGGTTTGAAGGGGACTATGGTATTCAATTTGGACTTCGGTCCACATCCAACCACAACTTAGGCCTGAGGGGCACCAAGGCAGACCATACAGGAAGCGCTCAAGCTCTCTAAGAGACTGGCAAAGAGAAGCCACCACTGTGACCACATGGAAGAACCTGGCAATACCAAAAGAGTGAAAGAGGCCACTCTGCAGGGTGTTGAATCCCCAGGCTGGCTGGGAAGTAGGGCCTACTTGCTAACAGCAGGCCATGAGAAGGACAACACTGCTTCCCTGAGAACAGTCCCAGCAGCGCTTTCATCCTCCATATTTCCACCACTCAGCCGAATCCAGCCTCACCTTCTGCCTTGGAAAACCTTAGGACAGGCTAGAATTCAGACTTATTCATACTAGCTAAGGACCTCGCGTTACCTCTTCCCACTACTGCTGGAAGGAGTGGAAAAAACAGGTGAAACTACAGGCCCTCCTGAAACAATAGCTTCATGATATATCCCTAAGCTTGCTACAACTACTCAAAGAAAGAAAAAGCTCGGAAAAGATAAACCTAGAGCTGGCACCAACACAAAGCTTACCTGGTTTGTACAGACAAAGCCTGTCCACCCAATTAACAGGACTCATGGTAGACCTTAAAATGCAAAACAGAATGCAAATGGGGCGGGCAGGCAGGGACTCTGGCTCAAATCACCAAAGCAAAAGCACTTCATAGAGAAAATTGCCTTCAGTTCTTAACGGGCCCCTATCAGCATTATAAGAAGACAATGTTGGTAATGAATAGCATTACTACCATAAAAGACCAGGCAAAAACTGCTCTCCCTCCCACTTGAGGGGAGAACCAGAGAATCACCAGTTTAGACAATAAAGAAGCAACTTGGGAAGGCCCTAATTCAGCTTCCAAAGGCTTCAGGCATCTCACTAATTACCATTAAACAGCAACAAACAAAGTGTCACATCACCCCTGGAATGAATGCTTTAAGTTCCAGAAAAGACCAAGTTTTACCAAGGAGCATCTCACTAATCTCTGACCCCTACTTGTACTAGAAAAGAAGTAGTCATACATCAGAGGTCACTGACAAAGTTAGTCTCCACACAACACCTACTTTTAAAGGAAGAGTGCTAATATAAAACTATAGGACCAACCATACAAACTCACATTGTATTTTGACTGTTAGAAAATGATACTACATATCTTGGGCACTTACCAGTGGCTCTCGGGGCACCACATTTTTACTTCCTGGAGTAGAGTTTGGCTGCAAAGAAAAACAGAAACAAAATTAAGATCACAGTGCCACCCAATGGACATCTAAAAACCAAAGACATTTTATTCTCAAGCAACACATCCACCAACACCACTTTCTCATATTTCTCATCAGTCTTCCGTAACCATAGGGCATAATGCAGTGGACTACCCTGTAAGAAGTAGGCCAAAAAGTCAGGATTTTGCCAATGAACATGAAGAGGCTGTCACTGGGTTCACTGTCACAGCGCCTCAACAAGTACTGGTTTTGTTTGGGAAGGCCCAAGATCACTAGCTGAGCAGCAAGGGCTGGGGACAATTACAAAAATCCATGGAAATAGCCAAGTCAGGAAACAAGGCTTTAAGAGAAAGGACCCCACGAGTGGACTGGGAAAAGAACCAGAGCAAAAGTGGAGAGCCAAATTCAGCCACAAGGGGGCCCCAGTTGCCCAAGCTCAGGATGTCTTCTTAGCGTCTATTTGGAGCCAGGAAGCAAATTATCTACACACTGCTTCCTATTTATCATCTGTCACTAAGGACGCCATCCCATAGCAATAAAGAAAGCCCCAGCCTGAAATCCTTTTTGGCAATAAACTAGTGACAGACAGACAGACCAACAGGCAGGTTGCAACAACAGGGTCTTAGCATTTCCTGCTACTACTGCTGACTCTCCTAGCTCCAAACCATTTCCTTCTCCCCTGGACCACCCCCTCACCCTCACATTTGCCTTCAACCCCTGACTGATGTGGCCAAAATTTAGAGAAGGAGAGAAATGGATACAGAGACAGGCAGACACTGAGAAAATTTACGAATCTCCAAGAAAATAACAGAATCCATTTGAGTGAGTTATGATTAGTTTACAGTAACTGATGTTCAAGTCAATTTCCAATTATCTATAGACAAAATCCAGACAAATGCAGCTATTCTATTTATCTCAGGAGCCATCCTCCTGCCTCCATACTCCTCCCAGCAAGTTCAGATGGCAAGTCCCAGGCCTCCTAGGAGACAGGACAGAGGAGGAGAGGAAAGAGTCCAGTCCACATAGCGTTCCCAAAGATTTCCTCGCCCCCAGCTGCCATCATAGAGCTGGCACATGGCACAGTAGCAAGGGCTGTACTGGAGGTAGAACCCTCTCCCTCCATCCTGTCCCAAGAACCCCACCATTCCAGCAAGGCCAGCCAGCATGAGACCGACTAGAAAGTGTGGACCAGTCTCAGGAAATCTGAGCAACTTTCCCTTCCTGCCTCCCAAGACTCCAGGAACAAATTTAGATCTCTAGTCCAGACTCCTCTGCATTCTAAATCCAACTGCCTATCTGCCTCCTTTTAGACTTAACATGTCCCATAGCAGACTCACAACACTCTCCCTCTGCCACACATCCTCTTTCAGTGTTCACTGTCTCAGTGAATGGTACAACCTTCCATCAAAAAGCTAGATAGAATGGAAGCACCATCTTTGATAGCTCTTTCCTCCTCACTCACCAGATCTAGCCCATTACCAAGTCCTGCTAATATTCCTTCCTCAAAATCCATGGAATCCATCCATCCACTCCTCTCCACCTCTATTGCCATCCCTTTGCTCCAAGCTACTAAGATCTCTTGCCTGGACAATTTCAGTGCTTACCCAAATCCATGCTGGCTCTCTTCGAATTCATTTTCCACACTACCACAGACTACCATTTCAAAATGATAATCTGATCATCTCAGCCCCATCAACCCACACACTGCTCTCAGAGTACAGAAAAAAACCTCTTAACATGGTGCACAAGGCTTTGCATCTACCCTCAAGACAGCTCAGGTCTCGTGCAGCACCAGCTCTACCCGCAGCAGTAGTTGCACTGGCCTTTTGCTTCCCCTGCCAAAAGGGCCTGTGCAAATGCTAGTCCCACTCTGACAATTTAACTCATCCTTCAGATCTTGGCTAAATCACTTCCTCAGGGAAACATTCCTTCTCTGATATCCAAGACAAGGAAGGTTGCATTTCCTTATCACGCTCTCATATGATACCATATCCCTCTCCTTCAAGGGCTAAGCAGAGCTGCAATTTTACATTTATTTGTGTGACTGACTGACTAATGTCTGTCCCCCCCACCAGATTATAAACTCCATGTGGGCATAAACTGTGTGCTTATCACTGTAACCCTGGGGCCAAGGACAGTGCCAAGCACAGATTAGGCCTCTGACAGATATTTGTTAAATGAATGAATGTATGAAGGAGCCACAGAGTAGAACAATAATTCTAATCCAACTGAATGGAAATATACCAAACTTCATAATCTTCCTGAGGGCTTCCTTCATTCCATTTGGCAGATCCTAACACTAACATTTACCTATCTTTTTCTTCATTTATTTCTCAAAATAAATGCTTGACATCATTGCTGATAAGGAACCTGAGACCAAGGGAGGTTAAATAACTTGTCCGTGATGACTCAGCTAGTAAGTGGTTCTGTAAAGACAGGAACTCATACTTATTCAAAATAATCAAGTTTTGTCTGCAATTTATTAGCAACAACCTTAATTCTGCCCCATAAATAATAAAGTAGGTTACTTGACCAGATAAGCAACAAACAGCTTTAGGATTCAGGAAGCATCATTCTGACTTAACCAAAAACTTTCTTCCTGAGACACAACTAATCACTGTGAATCATTATGACCAAGGAATTATTCTTAAAATTAGTTCTCTCTTTTGAATAGCTAGTATTTGGCCAGTTTACAGTACCAAGTCTCTTTCAATATATATCCATTGTGAACCATGAAAATGTATTGTTTAAAAACCAAATAAAATGTAAATGTTAAAAATTTAAAAAGGAGGTCTCTCACTTCAACACTCAGTATTCCCTTCTCTAGAGAGGACTCACCACTGATACTGTGGTTTCTCATATAGTCTTCCAAGAAGCATGTGTATGCATGTGTGCATATCCCCACCAAGGAACTCTTAACAACACTCCCCAAATTCCTCCAAGTCTTGACTCCACAGAGCCTTCTGAAGTCTCAGTACACCAAGCCAGACCTCTAAGCTCAATCTCAGGGCTGCTTAGAGGAACAAGCATCTCTCCAAACTATATTCCAACCCACTTGGCAGATCTCCATTTGGCATTGTCTGCGGTAAGGTCAATCAGACCTTATCACTGAACTTACAGAGGACTTCCCACAAGGCTGGCAATCGCCCAGTAATGATTGCATTCTAGACGATTCTCCAGTTCATGATAAAATTTCTGCAGTCTAAAATGGACCACCCCCTTATTTGCCATCTCAGTATCAGTAAAACTGTTTGTTTATTTTAATTAGAGAAGTTGTAAGTTTACAGAAAAATCACGTAATAAAAGCACCATTCCTCCCATGCTCTCCCTATTGTTGACACTTAACGCATTAGTGTGGTACTTTTGTCACAATTGATGAAAGAATATTAAAATAATACTATTACCTATGATCTACAGTTTACATTAGGTACATGTTTCCCACATACCGCCCTATTAACACCTTGTATCAGGGTCGTGCATTTGTTAAAATTCATGAAAGAACATTCTTGTACTATTAACTCCAGTCCATAGTTTTCAAAGGATTCACTGTGTTACACAGTTCCATTTTTATCTTCTAACTCTCATTCACCCAAAACTTCCTCCTTCAACTACATTCACGTACATAATTCAGCACTGTTAATTATATCCACAATAATGTGCTACCATCACAACTATCTACTTCCAAATCTTTACAGACAACCTAAGTAGCATCAGCTTTCCACTCTCTATCCCCAATCCAGTCCCTGGTACCTATATTCTAGGTTCTTTACTCTATGAGTTGGCTTATTACAAATAAGTTCGTATCAGTGAGATCATACAGTATTTGTCCTTTTGTGTCTGGCTTATTTAACTCAGCATAATGTCCTCAAGGTTCATCCATGCTGTCTCATGCATCAGGACTTCGTTCTTTTTTATAGCTAAATAATATTCCATTGTATGTGTATACCACATTTTGTTTATCCATTCCTTGGTTGATGGACATAGGTTGCTTCCATCTTTTGGCAACTGTGCATAATGCCGCTATGAACATTGGTGTGCAAATATCTGTTTGAGACCCTACTTTCAATTCTTCTGGGTATATACCTAGTAGTGGGATTGCCAGGTCACATGGTAATTTTATACTTAGCTTCCTAAGGAACTGCCAAACTGTCTTCCACAGTGGCAGCACCATTTTACATATCCAACAGCAACGAATGACTGTTCTTATCTCTCCGCATCCTCTCCAACATTTGTAATTTTCTGTTTTATTCTAGTGGGTGTAAAATGGTATCTCGTTGTGGTTATGATTTGCATTTCCCCAATAGCTAGTGATGTTGAGCATCTTTTCATGTGCTTTTAAGCCATTTTATATACTCTCTGGAGAAATGACCATTCAAGTGTTTTGCCCATTTTTTAATTGGACTGTCTTTTTATTGTTGAGTTGTAGGATTTCTTTAGATATTCTGAATATTAAACCCTCATCGGATATGTGGTCTCCAACTATTTTCTCCCATGAAGTAGGTTGTATTTTCACCTTCTTGACAAAGTCCTTTGAAACACAAAAGTATTTAATTTTGAGGAGGTCCCATTTATCTATTTTGTCCTTCATTGCTTGCGCTTTGGGCATAAAGTCTAAGAAACCACCATCTAACACATGATCCTGAAGATGCTTCCATACATTTTCTTCTAGGCATTCTATAGTCCTCACTGTTATATTTAGGTCTTTGATCCATTTTGAGTTAGGGATCCTCTTTCAATCTTTCACATATGGATACCAATGTCTCCTAGCACCATTTGTTGAAGAGACTATTCTTTCCCAATTGCATGAACTTGAACTTGGCAGCCAGTAATGATTGTATTCTAGATGATTCTCCAGTTCATGACAAAATTTCTACAGTCTAAAATGGACCACCCCCTATTTGCCATCTCAGTATCAGTAAAACTGTTTATTTTAATTAGAGAAGTTGTAAGTTTACAGAAAAATCACGTAATAAATGCACCATTCCTCCCACGTTCCCTATTGTTGACACTTAACGCATTAGCGTGGTACTTTTGTCATAATTGATGAAAAAATATTAAAATAATACTATTAACTATGATCTACAGTTTACATTAAGTACACGTTTCCCATATACCGCCATCTCTGTCCAAGCCAACCGTGCAGGTAACTCACTGCCCTCCCTTATACATGGGACATGACTCCCAGAGGTGTGGATCTCCCTGGCAACACAGGACATGACTCATGGGGATGAGCTTGGCCCCGGCATTGTGGGATTGAGAAGGCCTTCTTGGACCAAAAGGGGGAAGTGAAATGTAACAAGGTAAAGTTTCAGTGGCTGAGAAATCTCAAATAGAGTCGAGAGGTCATTCTGGAGGTTATTCTTATGCATTGTATATATATATATCCCGTTTTAGTTTTTGGTGTGTTGGAATGGCTGGAAGGAAACACCTGAAACCATTGAACTGCAACCCAGTAGCCCTGATTCTTGAAGACAACTGCATAACTATATAGCTTACACTGTGTGACTGTATGATTATGAAAACTTTGGACAGATGAATAGAAAAATGAGGACAAAATGTAAATGAATAATAGGGAGAGATGGGGGGATGGGATGTTTGGGGTGTTCTTTTTCAGTTTAACTTTTATTCTTATTCTTTTTTGTGTATGGTAATGAAAATGTTCAAAAATTAAACGTGGTGATGAATGCACAACTATATAATGGTGCTGTGAACAACTGATTGTACACTGGAAATGACTGTATGGTATGTGAACATATCTCAATAAAATTGAATTTTTAAAAAATCAATTGGCCAGCTAATAAGCAAACAGGAAACTACAAACGTTGGAGAGGATGTGGAGAAATAGGGACACTTATTCACTGCTGGTGAAAATGTAAAATGGTATAGCCATTGTGGAAGACAGTTAGGCGGTTCCCCAGAAAACTAAATAGTGACTTGTCCCATGATCCAGCAATTCCACCACTCGGTACACACCCAGAAGATCTGAAAGCAGGGACACGAACAGACATGTTCATAGCAGCATTATTCACAATTGCCAAAAGATGAAAACAATACAAGTATCTATCAACAGATGAGCGGATAAACAAAATGAATGTATACATGATGGAATATTATGCAGCAGTAAGAAGGAATGAAGTCCTGAGGAATGCAACAACATGGATGAACCCCGAGGACATAATGCTGAGTGAAATAAGCCAGATACAAAAGGACAGATATTGTACGATTTCACTAACATGAACTAACTAGAATATGTAAACTCAGAGTCTTAAGATGTAGAATATAGGGCATCTAGAGACAGACCGAAGGTAAAGAAGGGGAAGTACTTACCTAATATGTACAGAATTGTTAACAAGGTTGAACTTAAATGTTTGGGAATTGAGAGAGGTAATGGTAGCTTGTTATTGGGATTATAAGTAATAGTGCCATATTGTAGGTAAATTTGATTGAAAGGGGTTGTTTAGAGTCACGTATGTCACCTATTAACACTACAACTATAAATAAGTTCTTGCATGAACTACTACAAATGTATGACACTTGTACAAAGAGTTATTAATAGAGTGGTATATGGGGGAAAATTATCTATTCCAAGCTATGGACTATATTTAACAATAATACCTTAATATTCTTTCATCAATAGTAACAGATGTACCACACCAATACAAGGGTCAATAATGGGGGAGGATAAGAGATGTGCGATGTTCTGGGTTTTCCTTTTTTGTGTGTGCCTGTTATTTTTCTCTTTGGAGCAATGAAAATTGTCTAAAATTGAGTGTGATGATGATTGCACAACTAAGTGATGAAACTGTGAGACACTGATTGTATACTTCAGATGGAATATAAAATATGTGAATCTATCTCAATAAAATCTGCAGATTCAAAAAGGGGGGGAATCTAGTAAAAACCTTACAGATGATGCATTAAAAAAAGAAGTCACCTAAATTTTCTTTATTTTCATGGTTTTCATTTTTAAATCTAACCATTTAAATGATCTGCAATTTATTAAGCGATATAGTATGAGTTAAGGATCTAATTTGGTATTTTCTTCCAAAGAGCCATTTCCCAAAAATCATTTCTTGACTAATACAACCATTTCTGGTTGATTTAGGATTCTTCTTTTTTTTTTTTAAACATTAAAGTTTTTCTAAATATTAAGAAAAAACAATTGGCCATAGATGCGAGGGTCTATTTCTGAACTCTCAATTCTATTCCATTGGTTGATGTTTCCATCCTTGTGCCTGCTGGGGCCCTTTTGTATGCAGCACTCCTCAGCTGCTTGTGTTCCACCCTGAGTTTCTGCGGACTTGGGTCCCAGAGCCTGGATATGTGTGGGGTTGTAACTTGCTGCTGTAAGTGGCTCTATAGTCTCTGTCCACAGTGGGAAGGACCCAGGCAGCTGCTTCTGCATGATTCCCAAGCAAGCGGGACTGAGTGAGAGGGGAAATGGTCCAGGACTGAAATTTCCTACCTGGTATTTTTCTTTTTCTTAATTCAGAATTCATTTATGGAGTCATTTTCCAGTTTTGACTGTCCTCCAGAGTTCTAAGCAAGTGAGATTTGTCTTTTTATTCACTAAGTCTCTGGGGTGGGTTTTTCAGGGGATGTATTACTTCACCATGTTGATAACATCACTCTCCGAGAAAACTGTTTCTTAACGACACAATCCAAAATTGCCTTTATCCCTGCTACTCTCCAGCTTTATTTCTTCGGTTATACCATCTGAAATTGTTTATTGGGTTACTAATTTACTATCAGTCTCTCCCCACTAGATTTTAAGCTCCTTGAAGGCAGGACCTTCACCATCTTATTGAAGGCTGTATCTTCAGCACCTAGAATACCACTAGTACTCAATAAATATGTGCTTAATATTTTTTTCATTTAGGCAAAACAAAGGAACCACTTTGTATGTAAGCGCAACTGAGGAGAAGCAGAGAACTCTGACAGTGTCTATCTCTGGAATGTTTTAACTACAGCCTAACACAAACCTGGCCTACTCTGTGCAATGCTGTGGCCCAATGTTCTCAACCCGGGAACAGTATCACCCTCAGAGAGCATCTGGAAATGTGCAAAGGTGTTTCTGGTCATCACAATGACTAGGGATTTCTACTGCCATTTCGAGGGCAGGGGCCAGGGAGGCTACATGTCCTGCAAACACACAATGAAGAATTATTCCATCCAAAAGATCAACAGGACCCCTGACCATTCTGCTTCCTTTTGCTGATGTGGACAGACTCCCATCTTTAACGTGCCACTCTAGAACCTGCTTCAAGGAAGGCCAAAGGTCTGAGCATCTGACTGGTTGTCAAAAGAAGCTATATTCCCAAGCTCATGCAGGTCCACTAGTCTCACCAGTCCAGCTCTTACGAAGACGCAACAGTTTCTCAAACATCTGCCCTCCAATCCATGGACTCCAGTCAAATCTATTTCTGGTCTGAGTTAAATCCCTACAAATTAAATTCCAAATTGATTCTGGAAATCTGCACAGGGAGGTTGATGGATAAAAAAATAATAGTAAGGTTTATAAACCACCATCTAAGGTCTATTGCAAAGGTATAAGAAGTAGGCTCCACATCGTGGGATGGAGAACATCTTCTTGACCAAAAGGGGGATGTGAAAGGAAATGAAATAAGCTTCAGTGGCAGAGAGATTCCAAAAGGAGCCGAGAGGTCACTCTGGTGGGCACTCTTACGCACACTTTAGACAACCCTTTTTAGGTTCCAAAGAATTGGGGTAGCTGGTGGTGGATACCTGAAACTATCAAACTACAACCCAGAACCCATGAATCTCGAAGACAGTTGTATAAAAATGTAGCTTATGAGGGGTGACAATGGGATTGGGAAAGCCATAAGGACCACACTCCACTTTGTCTAGTTTATGGATGGATGAGTAGAAAAATAGGGGAAGGAAACAAACAGACAAAGGTACCCAGTGTTCTTTTTTACTTCAATTGCTCTTTTTCACTCTAATTATTATTATTGTTATTTTGTGTGTGTGCTAATGAAGGGTGTCAGGGATTGATTTAGGTGATGAATGTACAACTATGTAATGGTACTGTAAACAATCGAAAGTACGATTTGTTTTGTATGACTGCGTGGTATGTGAATATATCTCAATAAAATTAATATAAAAAAAAAAAAAAAAAAAAAAGAAGTAGGCTCCAAAGCAACTCACAATCGGGATCTTTAGGGGCAACAATGGGGAGAACCAGGAGAGAAAAGTAAAAGCATTAAGACTGCTTTAAAACTAACTAACAGATAAAAAGAGACCACAGTGGCAGAGAAAGAGAAATGCTTTTCATTTCACAGAGACAAAGGTGCTCTTACTCCTGCTGCCTAGGCAATGACCTGCCCCAAACTAGGAAATGTGCCCAGGGGTTGACCTGATGCAGAGCAAAGACCAATCTCACACATAGCTCACAGGCTTGAGCAACCAGCAGAACCTCCAGGGCTAGGAGAACTCATCCTGTTTGCCAAATGACTGTGTTAACTCTGGGTATGTCCTAATGCAATTTGGACTATAGTTCTTTGCTGGGAGGAATGAGATTCAATTCAATGAATTATTTCTTGAGAGACAGAGGTATAGTGAAAAGTGTGTGAGGTTTGGCATTTGAAAAACCTAGGTCAAATGCCTTAATAACTGAGTGACACTGGATAAACTGCTCAGTGTCTCAGGGCTTGTTTCTTCATCTTTGGGGATAATGGAAATAATATCAACTACCTCACATTCAGGATTAAATGAGATCATATAAATTACATCATGCCATTCCTTTGTTCAAAATCACCTATGGACTTCCATCTCTGGCCATGACAGAGTAACAAGGACCAGATATAGCCTCCTGCTGTAAATAACTAAAAAACTAAGCAGAATAAATGAAACCACTGTTTGTAAACAGTGGAGAACAGGCAGTACAGGACTGTGATCCCTGATCGAACAGAAACAAATGATGCGAACACTAAGATCACCATGGCTTTCTGTCAGGAGGGACAGTTTAGACAAGAAGATGAAGGAGGGGTCCCAAGCAAAATAAGGCATTCTCACTGAGTTGAAGAGACACAGATTGGAGTTCAGAGAGGTTAAAGCAACTGATACATGTGGGCCAAGAGTTCCAGAGAGGAGAGAGCTATATAGCTAAAGAGCGCCAGGAATATGCACAGAGGTTCCCTTAAGTCTTTGCAAATCATTAAGATTTGTGCGTGAACAGAGTAAAATACCACAAAGCCAAAACAAGAGTGATGAAAGAGCTATGAGCTGAATAATTCCTAGAATTTTCAAAGGATTCACAAATCCCAACCAGCCAGAGTAGAGTATCTTTACTGATCTTTCTCAGGGCATTCACTGAGAACCAGAAAATCCACATCTAGGATTAAATTATCCCTAGAGTTATGGCTACTGTAATGTTTTGGTTTGCTAAAGCTGACAAAATGCAATATACCAGGAATGGGCTGGCTTTTACAAATGGGATTTATTAACTTACAATTTACAGTTCTTAGAAGGCCATGTAACTGTCCAACTCAAGGCATCAACAGGACGATACCTGGACTCTGAAGACAGGCTGCGGAGACATGAAAGGCACATGGCCGGCGTCTGTTGGTCCTTCTCTCCCAGGTTTTGTTGCTTTCAGCTTCTGGCTTCAATGGCTTCCTCTCAGCTCCTCTGTGGGTCCTCTCTTAGCTTCTCTGGGGCTTTTCTCTGTGAGCTTTTCTCAATTACACCTCTTAGCTCCTGTATGTGTTTTGTCCTCTTATAAAGGACTCCAGAGGATTAAGACCCACCCTGAATGAGGTGGCTTACATCTCAATCGAAATAATCAAAAGGTCCCACCCACAATAGGTCTGTACCCACAGGAATGGACTGAAAGAACATGGCCTTTTCTGGGGTACATAGCAACTTTAAAGCACCAAACCTAGATACACCCTAACAAAGCTTAAAAACAGGACTTAAAAGAATCAAACTGAAACACAAGTAACTTAACTTCCCACCAGAACAAAGCCCAACACTCTCTAAGACCACAAAATACAGATTCTCAACGACATAAAATTCAAAATATCCAGCATCAAATAAACAACAGCAATATATACCAAAAAGGAGAAAATGTGACACACAATAAGGAAAAAACCTAGATAATTAGAAGGCAAGGATGTTAAAATAGGTGTTATAACTATATTCAAATATCTAAAGGAAAAAATGAACATAGTGAAGACAGAAGTGTACACTATGAAAAGAAAACTGAATTCTAGAGATGAAAAATACAGTATCTGAGATAAAAATGTCACTGACTAGGAATAACAGCAAAAGACACTGCATATGAAAAGACAAGTGCAACAGAAGATATAATAATAGCAGCTAGCCAAAATGAAAGAGGCAAAAAAAAAAAAAGGGACAACATCAGTTAGTCAGGTGGTATAACAAACCTGTAAGGGGAGAACCAGAAAAAAAGGGGAAGGCAGAAAAAACAGTTGAAGAAATAATGGCCAAAAATGTTCCAAGTTTGATGAAAACTACAAATCCACAGATCACAGAAGCTCAATGAATCCCAAGAAGAATAAACACAAAGAAAAGTGCATTAGGGGACTTCATATCAAATTGCTGACAGCTCATGCGTATAGTAAAGAGTTAGGGCTTCACCTAAAGAGAGGTCTGGAATTTTACCCCTGGCTCCTGGTGGGGGATAAACTCTAAACACTTGGAATGTCCCAAGTAATTGGAGTGTCTTTGCTATTCACTCTACCACACTGGATCCCCCACCACATCTACAAGTTTATGCTAAGAAAATGATTCAAAATGGGGCTGACCTCTTCTTGACCAAAAGGGGGATGCAAAATGAGACAAAAATAGTTTCAGTGGCTGAGAGATTTCAAATGGAGTCAAGAGGTCACTCTGGTGGGCATTCTTATGCACTATATAGTTAACACATCTTAGGTTTTAATGTATTGGAAATAGCTAGAAGTAAACACCTGAAACTACCAAACTCTAACCCAGTAGTCTGGACTCCTGAAGATGATTATATAATAATGTAGATTACAAGGGGTGACAGTATGATTGTGAAAACCTTGTGGATCACACTCCCTTTATCTACTGTATGGATGGATGAGTAGAAAAATGGGGACAAAAACTAAATGACAAATAGGGTGGGATGGGGGGATGGTTTGGGTGTTCTTTTTTACTTTCATTTTTTATTCTTATTCTGATTCTTTCTGATGTAAGGAAAATGTTCAGAAATAGATTGTGGTGATGAATGCATAACTATATGATCGTCCTGTTGACTGTATACCATGGATGATTGTATGGTATGTGAATATATTTCAATAAAACTGAATTAAAAAAAAAAAAAATGGGGCTGACCACACCAGAAAGACCTACCATGTGATTAGAGGGTTAGAACTTTGAGCCACTTGATACCACCCAAACTCCAGGGAGAGGTGGGGGTGGGTGCTGGAGAGTGAGCTCAACCGGGAAGCCAATGATTTAATCAATCGTGCCTATCAAATGAACTCCCAATAAAAACTCTAGGCATACAGAAGTGCAGGTAGGCTTCCTTGGTTGGTAAAACTCTGCATATTGTCACATATCATTGTGCCACAAGAGTAACAAGTCTCTGAGGACAATGGAAGTTTCACATTTGGGACCCTCCCAGACCTTACCCCAAAATCTCTTCTTTTGGTTGCTTTTGATTTGTATCCTTTTTGCTATAATAAAACTGAAATTGTGAGAAGAGCAATTTCCTGAGTTCTGTGAGTCATTCTAGCAAATTATCAAATCTGAGAGGGTTGAAAGGGTAGTGGCAACTCCTGAACTTGCCCTGTTATCTGAAGTGAGGGCAAGTTGTGGAAGACCGTGCCTTAAACTGAGACATTTGGCCCAACTCTTAGTAGTTAGGAGATTAACAAAGACTAAGCATGTAGACTTCTGATCAGAAACTATGCAAGCCAGAATACAATAGAACAGTATCTTCAAAATGCTGATGGAGAAAACAAAAATCTGTCAACCCAGAATTTTATAACCAGTAAAAATGAACACAAAATAAAGATATTTTCAGAAAAAAAATGCTGGGAAATTTTGTCAACAGTATACGTACTCTACAAGATATGTTAAAAGAAGTTCTTCAAGCGGAAGGAAAATAATACCCAGATGGAAACATGGATATACATAAAGCAAGAGGGACAGAAATGGTAAATACATTAGTAAATACAAAAGACACTTTAAATAATAAATAGTTTTTTAATTTTAAAGATAACTGGCTCTTTTAAACAAAAAATAAAAACAACAATGTACTATGGGGCTTATAGCAGATAAAACAGTAAAAATCTATGACAGTGTGGTGATGAAAATGTCAAAACCTAATTTTGGTGACGAATGCTCAACTATATAATGGTACTGTAAACAAATGAATGTACGCTTTGTTTTGTATCACTGCATGGTATGTGAATGTATCTCAATAAAAATGAATTTAAAAAAATCTATGACACAAATAGTATAATGGATGAAAGAAGGAAAATGGAAGCATACTGTTGTTAGGCTCTCACATTATTTGCAAATTGGTATAATACCATCTAAAAGTAGACTGCTATAAAATAAAGTTGCTATATTACAAATTTAGAGTAATCACTAACAAGCAAACAAAAAAGTTCTGTAGAGGTACAGCCAAGCCAGCAGTGGAGATAAAATGAAATCCTCAAAAACAATTCAAGTAACACAAAAGACAACAAGAAAAGAGAAAAATGGAACAGAGAACAGACAGAACAATTAGAAAAAAAAAATTGCAAGATGGTAGACTTAAACCCAACCATATCTATATTTATTTCCATATGCAAATGAATCCCTCAGTTAAAGGCAGAGATTGTCACACTTGAGGGAGAGACGGCAAGAACTAATTGTATGCTCTCTTCTAAGAAACGCACTTTAAACATAAAGACACATTTAGGTTAAAGCCAAAGGATAGAAAGGCTACGCCATGCAAACAACTAATGATAGAAAGATGGAGTGACAATATTAATATCATACAAAGTAAAAGTTCAGAATAACTGATATTACCAATGATAAAGAGGGACATTTCAAAACAGTAATCGATTTACCAAGAAAACATAAAAATTTTAAATAAGTTTACAACCAGTAACAGAGCTTCAAAATACATAAAGCAAAACCAGAAAAGGAGGGTGACATCATCAACATGGCGACATAATCAACATCAGCTACTGAAAACTTCTCTCCAGAGATTCAACAAAAAAAAGGACAATTCTAAATTGTCTGAAACTCTGGAAGAGGATATAGACTGGAGAAGTTCCCTGCAGATGCTGAATTGAAGAAAGAGAAGAATGTTAGATAGGAATCTTCTGTTCTGGACCAGTCAGTCCTCTGCTTCCCCCTCACTCAGTCTCACATGGGAAAGGCATAAAATCAGCAGACGGGACCCCTCCCACCAGGGATGCAGACAGGCCCCCTCCTACCAGGGACACAGACTATAAAATCTCTCACAACAGTGAGACATACCCCTACCATCAGAAGACCCAGGAGACAGGGGAGGACATTTCAGGGCCCAGGTCAGTGAGGGACAAAGAGATGGAGAAAACGTGGACAGAGACTGTTTCCAGCCCTGGGTCTGAAAGCCCTTCCCCCAACCTTGAGGGAAGCAGCAGCCAGCTGCTGTTTCCTTGCCTGGGGGACAGCTGGAGGACTGGGTCAGCTGAGGGAGTACTTTGTCACAGTTGTAGCCCCACATCAAGACAGATTTTGGCCAGCAAAGTGAGGGCACAGGAATCCCGCAGTTTCAGCTCACCTGTGTAGATGCAGCCTGTGCTTGGAGGCAAAGCAAGGCTTCTGAGGTCAATTAAGTTACCAAACAGCGCCATCTGCTGGACTGTCCAGAAGATGCAAGGGAACTGAAAAACTTTTAAAAAGATGCTTCAGACCCTTTCTTTGGACGACAGGAGTTGGTCTACATGCCCTGTACAGAAACCCAGCCTGTTTGGGCTGAGAAATGTGGGAAGACCCACATGTGAAAAGCAGGGCTCTAAAAAACAAACCCAGGTCTTGCTGACTGGTGGAAAACAGAGCACCACTGGAAGCCACTAGATCTGTATTATCACACAGAGTGAACTTGCTGGGGTGACCAGTGCCTACTTCCCATCCCTGTGGCAGGCCATGGTGGGCACCTGATTGGGGCAGGGGGAAGACAGGGGAGGCAGAGCCAATGTGACAACTGGCCAGCAAAAAAAAAAACAAAGAAAAGATAGAGATCAAAGACAACCAACAGGAAAACCCTAGAAAAAGAGAGAAAGCCTCCAGAATAACTAATCAAGAAATCATATGCCTAGACAGCAAAAAATCACAAGCCACACCAGGAAACACGAAGATATGGCCCATTCAAAGGAACAACTAACACCTCAAGTGAGATTCAGGAGTTGAAACAACTAATTAAAGATGTTCAAACAAATCTTCTAAATGAAATCAATGAATTCAAAGAAAATGTGACAAAAGAGTGAAGGATAAAAAGAAGACTGGCTGACCACAAGGAAGAATTCGTAAACTTGAAAAAAAAAAAAAAAAAAAAAAGGCAGAACTTACAGGAATGAAAGGCACAATAGAAGAGATGAAAAACACAATGGAGACATACAACAGCAGATTAGAGAGGCAGAAGAAAGGATCAGTGAACTAGAAGACAGGACATCTGAAATCCTACACACAAAAGAACAGACAGGGAAAAGAATGGAAAAGTGTAAGCAGGGTCTCAGGGAACTGAATGACAACATGAAGTGAACGAATATAACTGTTACAGGTGTCCGAGAAGGAGAAGAAAGGGGAAAAGGGCAGAAAGAATAATGGAGGAAATAATCAATGAAAATTTCCCAACTCTTAGGAAAGACATAAAATTACAAGTCGAAGAAGCACAGCATACCCCAAACAGAAATGATCCAAATAGACCTACTTCAAAACACTTACTAATCAGATTTTCAAAGATAAAGACTAGGACTGTATAACTTAGTGAAACCTAGAGTAGTCAATGACTGTGATTAAATATACAAATATAAGAATGTTTTTACATAAAGGAGAACAAATGAATGTCAGCTGGCTTGTACAGGTTAGTGCAAAGCCTGATACATCCCAGAGTGATTTGGGCAGAGAATAAAAATGTATTTGCAAAGCCCCCTTGAGGGACTGAAGAAAAATGTGGAAATATTAAACTTCCCACCCGGGGAATTACCAATATTCT
The DNA here is from genome assembly GCF_015220235.1 of Choloepus didactylus. Lineage (NCBI taxonomy): Eukaryota > Metazoa > Chordata > Mammalia > Pilosa > Megalonychidae > Choloepus > Choloepus didactylus. The sequence continues at coordinate 238,994,513 of NC_051308.1, forward strand.
CACAAGGATTGGGGACTACCAATTTAGAAGGTCAAGCCCTCAATCTCGGGGCTTGCCCTTATGAAGCTTCTTACTGCAAAGGAGAGGCTAAGCCTACTTTTAATTGTGCCTAAAAGTCACTCCCAGAGAACCTCTTTTGTTGCTCAGATGGACCTCTCTAACCCAACTCTGCAGGTAAACTCACTGCCCTCTCCCCTACGTGGGACATGACTCCCAGGGGTGTAAATCTCCCTGGCAATGTGGGACATAACTTCCAGGGATGAACCTGGACCTGCATCAAGGGATTGAGAAAGACTTCTTAACCAAAACTGGGAAGAGAAGTGAATCAAAATAGTTTCAGTGGCTGAAAAATTTCAAATGGAGTCAATGAGAGGACATTCTGGAGGTTATTCCTATGTGTTATATAGATATCCCTTTTTCGTTTTTAGTGTATTGGAATAGCTAGAAGAAAATACTTGAAACTGTTAAACTGCAACCCAGTAGCCTTGATTCTTGAAGACGATTGTATACCTATATAGCTCACACTGTGTGACTGTGTGACTGTGAAAACCTTGTGGCTAACACTCCATTTATCCAGTGTATGGACAGATGAGTAGAAAAATGGGGACAAAAAGTAAATGAATAATAGGGAGGAATGGGGTGTATGGGATGCTTTGGGTGTTCTTTTTTTACTTTAATTTTTAATCTTATCCTTTTTTTTTTGCAGTAATGAAAATGTTCAAAAACTATAGTGGGATGAATGCACAATTATATAATGGTACTGTGAACAATGATTGTACACTTTGGAGGACTGTATGGTATGTGAAAATATCTTAATAAAATTGAATTAAAAAAAGAAAAAAAAACTGAAAAGATAGACATACTCCACAATTACAGTTGGAGACTTCAATCCTCCTCTCTCCTTAATGGAGTCAGTAAGGATATGGAACAACAGCGTAATTCACATTATTTTCACAGGCACTAGGAAGATTCACCAAGATAGACCATAAAACACATTTCATATTTAAAATGCTTGAAATCAAACAGAATATGTTCTCTGACAACAATGGAATTAAACTAGAAATCAAGAGCAGGAAAAAAAATCTAGAAAATCTCAAATGCTTGAATATTAAACAACAGACTTCTAAATAATCCATGAGTTGAAGAAATCACAAGAGAAATTAGAAAATATTCTGAACAGAATGAAAATGATAATGGAATACAACTAAGGCAAAACTCAGAGGAAAATTTACGGCTTTAAATACTTACTTTAGGAAACAAGAAAAGTCCAAAATCAATTTTCTCAATATTTACTTTAAGAAACTAGAAAAAGAAGAGCAAATAAAACCCAAAGTAAATAGAATAAAAGCAAATAAATGAAATAGGAGATAATAAATAATAGAAAAAAGTCAAAGAAAGAATAGCTGGCTTTTTGCAAAGATAAAATTGACAAAAGATAAAAATGATAAACCATTAACTAGGTTGATCAAAATAAAAAGAGAGGACACTAATTTCCAATATCAGGAATGAAAAAGGGAAAACCACAGTCAATCTTACAAACATTTTACAATATTAAGGGAATACTATGAACAACTTTAAACCATTCAATTCAGCAACTGAAATGATATGGACAAATTCTTTGAAAAATACACTGCACCAAAACTAACTCAAGAAGAATTAGAAAAGTTTAATAGTCTTATATCTAATAAAGAAATTAAGTATATAAATAAAAACATTCCTACAAAGAAAACACTAGACCAGATGGCTTCAGTGGAAAATTCTATCAAACATTTAAGGAAGAAATAATGTCAATCTTATACAGACACTTTCAGAAAACAGGAAAAAAAGTAAAACTTCCCAAAACTGATTCTATGATTCTATGATAACAAAACTGGACAAAGATTTCACACACACAAAAAAGAAAACTATAGACCAATATCCCTCATGAACATAAATGTAAAATACCTTAACAAAATTGAGCAATATATAAAAAGGATAATACATCATGACCAAGAGAATATTATGCAATGAATGTTTAACATTTGAAAAGCCAGTCAACAAAAATCACCATATTAATGGAATAAAGGAGAAAAACCATATGATCTTCTCAATAGATACCAAAATCATCCAACAAAATTCAAATGTATATGACTAAAAAAAAAAAAAAAACCCTAAGCAAACTAAAAATAAAAGTTGAATTTCCTTAACCTGATAACAGTCACCCAAGAAAAATCCACAGGTAACAATATACTTACATTTAAAAGACTGAATACATTTCCCTTAAGTTCAGGGATAAAACAAGAATGTCCACTCTCATTACTCCTTTTAACATTGTATTAAAAGTCCTAGACAGTGTAATAAGGCAAGAAAAAATAGAGGGTATACAGACTGGAAAGCAAGAAATAAAACTGGCTTTATTCACAGAAGATAAATCATCCACAGAGAAACTGTAAGCAATCTACAAAAAAAAACGCTTCTAGAACTAATAAGTGAGTGTGACAAAGTTGCAGGATATAAGGCCAATAAAAATCAATTTTGTTTATATATACTATCAATGAACTATTAAAATGAAATTTAAAATGAATCATAAATAGCATCCAAAAATGAAAAAAAACTAAATTTATAAAATGTGTATATGACCTACATACTTAAAACTACAAAATACTGAGAAAAAGCAAAGGAGACCTAAACATATGGAGATAGATATCATGTTAATAAACTGGATGATCAATATTGTTAATATGTCAATTCTCCACCAAACTGATCTACAGATACCACACAATCCTAATAAAAATCCCAGCAAGCTTTTTTGTAAGAATTGAAAAACTGATTGCAAAATCTATATGGGGATACCAAGGAACAAAGGACCTAGAACAGCCAAAACAATTTTGAAAAAGAATAAAGTCAGAAGACTTTACACTATCTGATTTCAAGATTCACTCCAAAGCTATAGCAATCAAGACAGAGCATTATTGGCATTAGGATAGACATATAGATCAATGGAACAGAACAGAGTCTAGAAACTGACCTACACATATAGGATTATTTGATTTTTTATAAAGGTGGCAAAATAATTCAATGGGGAGATAATAATCTTTTCAACAAACAAGGCTGGTATAACCAGATATCCATATAGAAAAAAATGAATTTCAACCTTTATGAATAAGCACATGAAGAGATGCTCAATATTATTAAGTCATCACAGAAATGCAAATTAAAACCACAATGAAATTCCACTACATCCCCAACAGAGTAGCTCAAAATTAAAATACCAAGTGTTGGTGTGGATATGGAGCAACTGGAACTCTCATACACTGCTGGTTAGAATGAAAATGGTACAACCACTTTACAGTACAGTTAGGCAGTTTCTTATAAAGCTAAACATACACTTACCATATGATCCAGCAATTTCACTCATTGGTATTTATTAAGAGAAATGAAAACATATATCCCTGCAGACAACTACATAGTAGCTCCAAACTGTAAACAATTCTGTGGCAGATGGACTCTAAAGTGGCCCCCAGGAGCCCCACCCCCTGACAGAGCCCCACACAGATACATACATTTGTCAGAACTCATCAAACTGACCAAAACATACCTACTGGAATTCCACTAGGCATTCTAGGACTCTCTCACTTGATAAGATATTAAATTCACACCTTTGTTGGTCTCGTACCCTTCAGTATGGGTGGGACCTGTGACTTGCTTCTGGCCAATAGAGTTCAGCAAAGATAACAGGATATACATAATTGCATGTATGTGATTACATTACATAAGATTATAAAGTCCATTTTGAGGGAGCAAGTGGCTGTTGAGAAGGCCCACATGTCAAGAAACAGAGGGTAGCCTCCAGTTCAGTAAGAAACTGGGGCTCTCAGTCTGACAGCCCATAAGGATCTGAATGCTGCCAACAACCACTTGGGGTAGGAGCAGATCCTTCCCACTTAAGCCTCAGATGAGACCACATACCTGGCAGATATCTTGACTGCAGCCTCGTGAGACCAAACTAAGCCAGGCCCTGATGCCTGGCCCACAGAAACTGTGAGATAATAAATGTATGTTGCTTTAAGCTGTTAAATTTGTGGTAATACTGTTATGCATCAATAGATAATTAATACAATCCAAATGTCCATTGACTAGTAAACAGATCAACAATTGTGGTCTATCCATACAACAGAATACTACTCTATTAAAAAGGAATGAATTATGTATGCACAAAACAGCATAGATGAATTTCACAAATCATACAAAGTAAAAGAAGACAGACACAAAGAGTATATATATTATGAAGCCATTCATATGAAATTCTAGAAAAAACAAATATAATCTATAGTGATAGAAAGCAGTTCAGGTTTCCTGGGGTGAAAGGTGGGGATTTACTGACAAGAAACTAAGGGAACATTTAGGGTGTTAGAATTGCTCTGTATCTTGATTGTGGCAGTGGTTGCACAGATTTTACACTTGTCAGAACTCATCAAACTGATCAAAACACACCTATTAGAATTCCACAGTAAAGTTTTTGACAACCAGGACTCTGTTGTCACTTGATATGATATTAAATTTAAAGTATTAAAAATATTAGTCAAGTTGCAAAGAAAGTGACTAGCTTAGAAAAACTTACCATAACTACAGACAAATAGGATAGATGCCACCTTAACCAAGCAATCAAATTTGCCATCCTCAAGAATGGGACAAACTGCCCTTGCATGCTTCTGAGAGGGACAAAATGTCACCTGTTTGATCTGTTTGATCTGTTATGTACCCCAGGAAAGACCATGTTCTTTGAATCTACTCTTGGCGGGGCAGACCTATTGTGGGTGGCACCTTTTGGTTAGGTTATTTCAGTTGTGACATGGCCCAGCCCATTCTGGGAGGGTCTTGATCCTTTCCTGGAGTCCTTTGTGAAGAGGAAAAAAGACAGGAAAAGCCCACAGGCATTAGAGAGAAATACCCAGAGACATGTGGAGACAATCACTGAAACTAGAACCAGAAGGGCCAGCAGACATCACCATGTGCCTTCTCATGTGACAGAGGGACCCCGGATGCCAGTATCCTTTCCTCAGAGAAGGTAACTTCTTGATGCCTTAATTTGGACATTTTCATGGCCTTAGAACTGTAAATTTGTAACCTAATAAAACCCCACTGAAAAAGCCAACCCATATCCTGTATATTGCATTTCAGCAGCTTTAGCAAACCGAAACACTACCTATACAGTATCCAACAAAAATGTTTAACCTTGATCTAAACATAAGGGAATAAATCAGACAAATCCAGAGAGCAGGATGCGCCACAACCAATTCACCTGGACTCTTCAAACACGTCATTACTGTATAAAACAAAAAAATTTTTTGTATTTGATCACATTACATATGACTATAATAACCCTGAGGCACTGAAAAACTAATGCATACACATGGTTACAAAAAGATATACCCAAGTATTTTCACAGCAATCCTATTTCTAACAACCCAAAACATGAAACAACCTAAATGTCCTTTAAGAATAGAATGGGGATTAGCATTTCAATGGTCTCTCTCTCTCTCTTCTGCTTGTGCTGTCTCCACCCTTCCCCGAGTCAAAGCCCAGGAAACTGAAAATGACTGGGGCTTTTTCCATTAAGCCAAAAAAGAAAGACAGTCCCCTTCAGACCCAGTCCAAGGCGACCCTCCGGCTCTCCAAGTAACCCTGGAAAAATCTGCAAGAAACCAGGACAGTCGGAGGCGGGGAAAGATAGCAGACTGGTGAGCTGTATGTTTCAGTTACTCCTCCAGGAAAGTAGGTAGAAAGCCAGGAACTGCGTGGACTGGACACCACACAGCAATCTGTCTTTGGGCATACTTCATACAACACTCATGAAAATGTCGAACTGCTGAGATCAGTGAAATCTGTAAGTTTTTGCGGCCAGGGGACCTGCGCCCCTCCCTGCCAGGCTCAGTCCTGTGGGAGGAGGGGCTGTCAGCTCCGGGAAGGAGAAGGGAGAACTGCACTGGCAGCCCTTATCGGAAACTCATTCTACTGATCCAAACTCCAACCATAGATAGACTGAGACCAGACACCAGAGAATCTGAGAGCAGCCAGCCCAGCAGAGAGGAGACAGGCATAGAAAAAAAAAAAAACAACACGAAAAACTCCAAAATAAAAGCAGAGGATTTTTGGAGTTCTGGTGAACACAGAAAGGGGAAGGGCGGAGCTCAGGCCTTGAGGCGCATATGCAAATCCAGAAGAAAAGCTGATCTCTCTGCCCTGTGGACCTTTCCTTAATGGCCCTGGTTGCTTTGTCTCTTAGCATTTCAATAACCCATTAGATCTCTGAGGAGGGCCCTTTTTTTTTTTTTTTTTTTTTTTTAAATCCTTTTTTCTTTTTCTAAAACAATTACTCTAAGAAGCCCAATACAGAAAGCTTCAAAGACTTTCAATTTGGGCATGTCAAGTCAAGAGCAGAACTAAGAGAGCTCTGAGACAAAAGGCAATAATCCAGTGGCTGAGAAAATTCACTAAACACCACAACTACCCAAGAAAAGGGGGGTGTCCGCTCACAGCCATCATCCTGGTGGACAGGAAACACTCCTGCCCATCACCAGCCCCATAGCCCAGAGCTGCCCCAACCCAGTGTGACGGAAGTGCTTCAAATAACAGGCACACACCACAAAACTGGGCGTGGACATTAGCCTTCCCTGCAACCTCAGCTGATTGTCCCAGAGTTGGGAAGGTGGAGCAGTGTGAATTAACAAAGCCCCATTCAGCCATCATTTCAGCAGACTGGGAGCCTCCCTACACAGCCCAGCAGCCCAGAACTGCCCTGGGGGGACGGCACTCACCTGTGACATAGCACAGTCATCCCTCAACAGAGGACCCGGGGTGCACAGCCTGGAAGAGGGGCCCACTCGCAAGTCTCAGGAGCCATACGCCAATACCAAGGACTTGTGGGTCAGTGGCAGAGACAAACTGTGGCAGGACTGAACTGAAGGATTAGACTACTGCAGCAGCTTTAAAACTCTAGGATCATCAGGGAGATTTGATTGTTAGGGCCACCCCCCCTCCCCGACTGCCCAGAAACACGCCCCACATACAGGGCGGGCAACACCAACTACACACGCAAGCTTGGTACACCAATTTGGCCCCACAAGATTCACTCACCCACTCACCAAAAAGGCTAAGCAGGGGAGAACTGGCTTGTGGAGAACAGGTGGCTCGTGGACACCACCTGCTGGTTAGTTAGAGAAAGTGTACTCCACGAAGCTGTAGATCTGATAAATTAGAGATAAGGACTTCAATAGGTCTACAAACCCTAAAAGAACCCTATCAAGTTCAGCAAATGCCACAAGGCCAAAAACAACAGAAAATTATACAGCATATGAAAAAACCAGACGATATGGATAACCCAAGCCCAAGCACCCAAATCAAAAGACCAGAAGAGACACAGCACCTAGAGCAGCTACTCAAAGAACTAAAGATGAACAATGAGACCATAGTACAGGATATAAAGGAAATCAAGAAGACTCTAGAAGAGCATAAAGAAGACATTGCAAGACTAAATAAAAAATGGATGATCTTATGGAAATTAAAGAAACTGTTGACCAAATTAAAAAGATTCTGGACACTCATAGTACAAGACTAGAGGAAGTTGAACAACGAATCAGTGACCTGGAAGATGACAGAATGGAAAATGAAAGCATAAAAGAAAGAATGGGGAAAAAAATTGAAAAAATTGAAATAGACCTCAGGGATATGATAGATTATATGAAACGTCCAAATATAAGACTCATTGGTGTTCCAGAAGGGGAAGAAAAGGGTAAAGGTCTAGGAAGAGTATTCAAAGAAATTGTTGGGGAAAACTTCCCAAATCTTCAAAACAACATAAATACACAAATCATAAATGCTCAGCGAACTCCAAATAGAATAAATCCAAATAAACCCACTCCGAGACATATACTGATCACACTGTCAAACACAGAAGAAAAGGAGCAAGTTCTGAAAGCAGCAAGAGAAAAGCAATTCACCACATACAAAGGAAACAGCATAAGACTAAGTAGTGACTACTCAGCAGCCACCATGGAGGCAAGAAGGCAGTGGCATGATATATTTAAAATTCTGAGTGAGAAAAATTTCCAGCCAAGAATACTTTATCCAGCAAAGCTCTCCTTCAAATTTGAGGGAGAGCTTAAATTTTTCACAGACAAACAAATGCTGAGAGAATTTGCTAACAAGAGACCTGCCCTACTGGAGATACTAAAGGGAGCCCTACAGACAGAGAAACAAAGACAGGACAGAGAGACTTGGAGAAAGGTTCAGTACTAAAGAGATTCGGTATGGGTACAATAAAGGATATTAATAGAGAGAGGGAAAAATATGGCAAACATAAACCAAAGGATAAGATGGCCGATTCAAGAAATGCTTTCACGGTTATAACGTTGAATGTAAATGGATTAAACTCCCCAATTAAAAGATATAGATTCGCAGAATGGATCAAAAAAAAAGAACCATCAATATGTTGCATACAAGAGACTCATCTTAGACACAGGGACACAAAGAAACTGAAAGTGAAAGGATGGAAAAAAATATATCATGCAAGCTACAGCCAAAAGAAAGCAGGTGTGGCAATATTAATCTCAGATAAAATAGACTTCAAATGCAGGGATGTTTTGAGAGACTAAGAAGGCCACTACATACTAATAAAAGGGGCAATTCAGCAAGAAGAAATAACAATCGTAAATGTCTATGCACCCAATCAAGGTGCCACAAAATACATGAGAGAAACACTGGCAAAACTAAAGGAAGCAATTGATGTTTCCACAATAATTGTGGGAGACTTCAACACATCACTCTCTCCTATAGATAGATCAACCAGACAGAAGACCAATAAGGAAATTGAAAACCTAAACAATCTGATAAATGAATTAGATTTAACAGACATCTACAGGACATTACATCCCAAATCACCAGGATACACATACTTTTCTAGTGCTCACGGAACTTTCTCCAGAATAGATCATATGCTGGGACATAAAACAAGCCTCAATAAATTTAAAAAGATTGAAATTATTCAAAGCACATTCTCTGACCACAATGGAATACAATTAGAAGTCAATAACCATCAGAGACTTAGAAAATTCACAAATACCTGGAGGTTAAACAACACACTCCTAAACAATCAGTGGGTTAAAGAAGAAATAGCAAGAGAAATTGCTAAATATATAGAGACGAATGAAAATGAGAACACAACATACCAAAACCTATGGGATGCAGCAAAAGCAGTGCTAAGGGGGAAATTTATAGCACTAAACGCATATATTAAAATGGAAGAAAGAGCCAAAATCAAAGAACTAATGGATCAACTGAAGAAGCTAGAAAATGAACAGCAAACCAATCCTAAACCAAGTAGAAGAAAAGAAATAACAAGGATTAAAGCAGAAATAAATGACATAGAGAACAAAAAAACAATAGAGAGGATAAATATCACCAAAAGTTGGTTCTTTGAGAGGATCAACAAGATTGACAAGCCCCTAGCTAGACTGACAAAATCAAAAAGAGAGAAGACCCATATAAACAAAATAATGAATGAAAAAGGTGACATAACTGTAGATCCTGAAGAAATTAAAAAAATTATAAGAGGATACTATGAACAACTGTATGGCAACAAACTGGACAATGTAGAAGAAATGGACAATTTCCTGGAAACATATGAACAACCTAGACTGACCAGAGAAGAAATAGAAGACCTCAATCAACCCATCACAAGCAAAGAGATCCAATCAGTCATCAAAAATCTTCCCACAAATAAATGCCCAGGGCCAGATGGCTTCACAGGGGAATTCTACCAAACTTTCCAGAAAGAACTGACACCAATCTTACTCAAACTCTTTCAAAACATTGAAGAAAATGGAACACTACCTAACTCATTTTATGAAGCTAACATCAATCTAATACCAAAACCAGGCAAAGATGCTACAAAAAAGGAAAACTACCGGCCAATCTCCCTAATGACTATAGATGCAAAAATCCTCAACAAAATACTTGCAAATCGAATCCAAAGACACATTAAAAAAATCATACACCATGACCAAGTGGGGTTCATTCCAGGCATGCAAGGATGGTTCAACATAAGAAAAACAATCAATGTATTACAACACATTAAAAACTCGAAAGGGAAAAATCAATTGATCATCTCAATAGATGCTGAAAAAGCATTTGACAAAATCCAACATCCGTTTTTGATAAAAACACTTCAAAAGGTAGGAATTGAAGGAAACTTCCTCAACATGATAAAGAGCATATATGAAAAACCCACAGCCAGCATAGTACTCAATGGTGAGAGACTGAAAGCCTTCCCTCTAAGATCAGGAACAAGACAAGGATGCCCGCTGTCACCACTGTTATTCAACATTGTGCTGGAAGTGCTAGCCAGGGCAATCCGGCAAGACAAAGAAATAAAAGGCATCCAAATTGGAAAAGAAGAAGTAAAACTGTCATTGTTTGCAGATGATATGATCTTATATCTAGAAAACCCTGAGAAATCGACGATACAGCTACTAGAGCTAATAAACAAATTTAGCAAAGTAGCGGGATACAAGATTAATGCACATAAGTCAGTAATGTTTCTATATGCTAGAAATGAACAAACTGAAGAGACACTCAAGAAAAAGATACCATTTTCAATAGCAACTAAAAAAATCAAGTACCTAGGAATCAACTTAACCAAAGATGTAAAAGACCTATACAAAGAAAACTACATAACTCTACTAAAAGAAATAGAAGGGGACCTTAAAAGATGGAAAAATATTCCATGTTCATGGATAGGAAGGCTAAGTGTCATTAAGATGTCAATTCTACCCAAACTCATCTACAGATTCAATGCAATCCCAATCAAAATTCCAACAACCTACTTTGCAGACTTGGAAAAGCTAGTTATCAAATTTCTTTGGAAAGGGAAGATGCCTCGAATTGCTAAAGACACTCTAAAAAAGAAAAACGAAGTGGGAGGACTTACACTCCCTGACTTTGAAGCTTATTATAAAGCCACAGTTGCCAAAACAGCATGGTATTGGCACAAAGATAGACATATAGATCAATGGAATCGAATTGAGAATTCAGAGATAGACCCTCAGATCTATGGCCGACTGATCTTTGATAAGGCCCCCAAAGTCACTGAACTGAGCCATAATGGTCTTTTCAACAAATGGGGCTGGGAGAGTTGGATATCCATATCCAAAAGAATGAAAGAGGACCCCTACCTCACCCCCTACACAAAAATTAACTCAAAATGGACCAAAGATCTCAATATAAAAGAAAGTACCATAAAACTCCTAGAAGATAATGTAGGAAAACATCTTCAAGACCTTGTATTAGGCGGCCACTTCCTAGACTTTACACCCAAAGCACAAGCAACAAAAGAAAAAATAGATAAATGGGAACTCCTCAAGCTTAGAAGTTTCTGCACCTCAAAGGAATTTCTCAAAAAGGTAAAGAGGCAGCCAACTCAATGGGAAAAAATGTTTGGAAACCATGTATCTGACAAAAGACTGATATCTTGCATATACAAAGAAATCCTACAACTCAATGACAATAGTACAGACAGCCCAATTATAAAATGGGCAAAAGATATGAAAAGACAGTTCTCTGAAGAGGAAATACAAATGGCTAAGAAACACATGAAAAAATGTTCAGCTTCACTAGCTATTAGAGAGATGCAAATTAAAACCACAATGAGATACCATCTAACACCGGTTAGAATGGCTGCCATTAAACAAACAGGAAACTACAAATGCTGGAGGGGATGTGGAGAAATTGGAACTCTTATTCATTGTTGGTGGTATAATGGTTCAGCCACTCTGGAAGTCAGTCTGGCAGTTCCTTAGAAAACTAGATATAGAGCTACCATTCGATCCAGCGATTGCACTTCTCGGTATACACCCGGAAGATCGGAAAGCAGTGACACGAACAGATATCTGCACGCCAATGTTCATAGCAGCATTATTCACAATTGCCAAGAGATGGAAACAACCCAAATGTCCTTCAACAGATGAGTGGATAAATAAAATGTGGTATATACACACGATGGAATACTACACGGCAGTAAGAAGGAACGATCTCGTGAAACATATGACAACATGCATGAACCTTGAAGACATAATGCTGAGCGAAATAAGCCAGGCACAAAAAGAGAAATATTATATGCTACCACTAATGTGAACTTTGAAAAATGTAAAACAAATGGTTTATAATGTAGAATGTAGGGGAACTAGCAGTAGAGAGCAATTAAGGAAGGGGGAACAATAACCCAAGAAGAACAGATAAGCTATTTAACGTTCTGGGGATGCCCAGAAATGACTATGGTCTGTTAATTTCTGATGGATATAGTAGGAACAAGTTCACAGAAATGTTGCTATATTATGTAACTTTCTTGGGGTAAAGTAGGAACATGTTGGAAGTTAAGCAGTTATCTTAGGTTAGTTGTCTTTTTCTTACTCCCTTGTTATGGTCTCTTTGAAATGTTCTTTTATTGTATGTTTGTTTTCTTTTTAACTTTTTTTTTCATACAGTTGATTTAAAAAAGAAGGGAAAGTTAAAAAAAAAAAAAGAAAAAAAGAAAACAAGGAAAAAAAAAGATGTAGTGCCCCCTTGAGGAGCCTGTGGAGAATGCAGGGGTATTCGCCTACCCCACCTCCATGGTTGCTAACATGACCACAGACATAGGGGACTGGTGGTTTGATGGGTTGAGCCCTCTACCATAAGTTTTACCCTTGGGAAGACGGTTGCTGCAAAGGAGAGGCTAGGCCTCCCTATATTTGTGCCTAAGAGTCTCCTCCTGAATGCCTCTTTGTTGCTCAGATGTGGCCCTCTCTCTCTGGCTAAGCCAACTTGAAAGGTGAAATCACTGCCCTCCCCCCTACGTGGGGTCAGACACCCAGGGGAGTGAATCTCCCTGGCAACGTAGAATATGACTCCCGGGGAGGAATGTAGACCCGGCATCATGGGACGGAGAACATCTTCTTGACCAAAAGGGGGATGTGAAAGGAAAGGAAATAAGCTTCAGTGGCAGAGAGATTCCAAAACGAGCCGAGAGGTCACTCTGGTGGGCACTCTTACGCACACTTTAGACAACCCTTTTCAGGTTCTAAAGAATTGGGGTAGCTGGTGGTGGATACCTGAAACTATCAAACTAAAACCCAGAACCCATGAATCTCGAAGACAGTTGTATAAAAATGTAGCTTATGAGGGGTGACAATGGGATTGGGAAAGCCATAAGGACCACACTCCACTTTGTCTACTTTATGGATGGATGAGTAGAAAAATAGGGGAAGGAAACAAATAGACAAAGGTACCCAGTGTTCTTTTTTACTTCAATTGCTCTTTTTCACTCTAATTATTATTCTTGTTATTTTTGTGTGTGTGCTAATGAAGGTGTCAGGGATTGATTTAGATGATGAATGTACAACTATGTAATGGTACTGTAAACAATCGAAAGTACGATTTGTTTTGTATGACTGCGTGGTATGTGAATATATCTCAATAAAATGATGATTAAAAAAAAAGAATAGAATGGATAAATGGTTAAATATGTTCAGACAATGTTGTAACTTTATACAGCAGTGATAATGAACAATTGCCATTCACAACATGGTGAATCACATAAACATGCTGAGTGAAAGAAACCAGGCACATGTTATGATTCCATTTATAGAGTTCAAATATGACAAAATTAATCCATAGCATTATAATATGAGGCACAGGAGCCACCTTTTTTTGGGGTGGGGGGTGGGAAAGTGACTATAAGGGGAATGAGGGGGGCTACTGAGGTCCTGATAATGTTCAATTTCTTGATCAGGATACTGGTTACATAAGTGTTCACTTAGTGAAAATTTATCATGCTGCACATTTATGATTTGTGCACTTTCTGGGTATATGTTAAACTTCAGTAAAAAAAAAAAAAGTCTTTAAAAAAGGTTAGGAAACCATTCTAGATTAAAGGAAACTAAAGAGACAAAGCAACACAATTCTGTCTCTTGATTAGATCATGATTTTTTTTAATTAAAATCTGAATGAATGTGAACGGTATATTTGATAATATCATATCAGTACTAAATTTCTTGTGCAGTAATGATATTGGGCTTATGTAAGGGAATAAGACAAAGGGTAAAGTAATCTGGGATGAAATATGATGTCTGGCACTCACTTATCAAATACTTCAAAAGAAAAAGATATATAAAGAGATTGATATCAGGCAAATGTGGCAATATGTGAACAGTGTATCATGGTGAAGGTTTTATGGAAGTTTTATGGGAGTTCTCTGTACTCTTCTTTCAACTTTTCTGTAGGTTAGAAATGTTTTCAAAATACAAAGTTGAGGGGGAAAATATCTTGTAAACTACTGCTATGCAAGAGGTCAAAAGAATTCCAAAACTACATGTAGAGACTTGGGGAAGGAAACTGATGTTTACTGAGCATTTATCATGTGCTAGGTGCTCTTCGCATCTGTGGTTTGGCAACCCTCACGGCAACCCTCTAGGATAATTGTTATTACTCTACTCCCATTTTATAGAGTAGAAAAAATGATGCCCAGAAAGTAGTTACAAGTTCAACAGCTAGTGAGTGTTGGAGTTCAAAGTCTGTCTGGATGCAAGACCAGAGCTCTTCCACTCTGAATGCCTTCACTGTGCTATCCCCCTTTTCTTGCTTCTGTTTTCTCATTCCAAAACTTATATTTAGTGATCCTCAAAAGATATGAAATCTATTTTCTGTAGATTCAATCATATTGAATGTAGATTTGAGCATTTTCTCTGCTTTTCTTCGAAGACAGAAATGCTAATGGGAAAGTATAGAAATAGGGATATTTCCCCTTCCTATGGACCATACAGACTAGAAGGGACTTTGATAAGAGATCAGCCATGCAAAATAGAGCAACATGAGAACAAGGATATGAAGCAATAAATGTAATTCAAACAAATTATCTTGAGAACAGACTAAAAAGATTATATTTTACATTATGAAAAAGCAAGTATGTCACTGAAATCTAAAAGTCATGAAGGACAACTAGGATAAGCACCAGCATCTGGGTGTTCTTTTACGTTTCAAGGAAAATACTGCAGGACAAACAGAAGAACAACTTTACAGGGCTTGGTGGTCAATATAAGACAGTGTAATAGGGCTTGAGGAAAGGGTTAGAACAATGAGTGAAAATCCAGAGTCTACAGAAAGGAATAGTAATAATCATTAATGCTCAGTATCAGCACTGTTCTAAGCACTTTTACAAAAATTAACTCCTTTAATTCACAGAAAAATCCTAAAAGACAGCACTATTATTATTCCTATTTTACAGATGGAGAATTAAGGCCAGAGAAGATAAGTAGCATGTCCGCGACAACACAGCTGGTAAGTAGTGGAGCTAGAAGTTTAAGTCAGGGAGGCTAGCTTCAGAGCCTATGCTTTAAACTAGTGCTCTATGCTTCCTTTCAAGGGAAGAGAGGGCCATTCACCTTTAATCTTTTGAAACCGGAGACTGATGCCATAAGGCTAACTATCAAACTTTCTATGAGAGAAAGAATACTGCCTCAGCCCTATAAGCCTGATGCTAAGTAGTTTTTCTTACATACAAACCAGGTTTGGGGGCTGAATTATCCAAACAGTTCTTTCAATCCTACTCTGCTTTAGCTGGAGAAAGGGGACACCTGCTAGACTAGGACTTAACAATGAAATGACAAGCAACTGCTAAAGAGAGTTGGTTCACTTAAAAGTCTACATTTGCAGCTTGATTAGACATTAATAGAATTTGGCATGGAAAGTTCAGGTTTTTTCCCAGGCTGCCAGCATATTCTGATGCAATCCCATCTCTAACAGCTTTAGAAAGGAGGGTAAAGGAGAAGCAGAGCTGAAAACTAAACAAGTGTTGGTCAAGCCCCCTTAAAGGTGTTTAGATCCTTTTCCACATGAACAGAGATGACAATTTCCAAGACCAAAGGAAGCCTTGGGCACTGCAATGGCCCAAGTGGCAAGGTATTCAGTGATTGTCACAGCACTGGTAAATCAAGAATCAGGAACTGAAGGAACCTTGAAGTCCCACAGGTGGGCATTCCTCACACATAACAGTTCAGAGAAGTCCAGACCCTGAGGATCCTCAGCATTTCAGCTAACTCAGTGGGATAAGGCAAGAAAGGCGGCCTGCTCCTCTCAAGATGCTCCGTATACTCCAGAACTTCTGACAGTGAGAAGGCCAGAGTCAGCCCTAGTTATTTCCCATGCCTTACAACCCAGACTTCATCTTCCTGAATAATACACACTTCTAGCAGAGTCTGGTCTGGGTACACACCAACTCCTTTAAGTGCAGTTCCTGTATTAGACTTACCATGAAGAATAAGACAGTTAGAAACACTAAACAGTGGTCTTCTTCTTAGGAAGGAAGTGATACACCAGTAAACTGCTGAAAACTTTAAAAGGTGTTTCAAGAGACTAGAGAAATGAGTGATGAGGTGTTAGGTAGAAACCATTTTCTCCTTCCTCTATCTAATCCTAACTAAATGGAAGCAAGTATGGCTGACTAGTGGAGTCCCACATACCTAGGTTTAAATCCAGGCTCAATCAGGAGCATGATTTGGGGCATATTACAGAACCTCAGCATCCACTTCTACAAAACGGGGGTTAACAGGCTGTACTTCATATCGGTTGTAGTGAGCACTAAACGAGATAATAAATATGAACTGTGCTCAACACGATAGCACACACTCGTGAACTTAACTCACCTCACCCCGCCCCATCCCACCACCTTCGAGCTAAAAGTCTCTTCAGAGACCTTATCAACCACTGCTCCCTGACAGCAGACGCACGGGCGTGAACACTGGTCCGCGTGCTCCCTTTACTGGAATGGGATCTGGCTGTAATCTGTGGGTGAAAGGCTGAGTGGAACCTTTGGCCGAGAAAGCCAAAGCAGGAAAGCGAAGACGGATCCTCAGCCACAGGCTTGGTGGCGTCTGTTGTTTACGGTACGTCCCCTTACCCCCTACGCGGAGGGTATGAGTACAATCCCGACCCCCCAACTTGGGGGAGAGAGTGCAAAGGTGACTAGAGACGTGCAGGCTGGCAGTTGGGCAACCCCAGGAGGCTGAGGTTGTGAAGGAGTGAGAACCCTGGGGGAAGCTTCTCACCTCCATCAAACAAGGGTCCCCTGGGGGCTTCCCAAGGGTCCTGCCACCGTCCCCGTCAAACTCAAGTGGGGCCGGAGGGGCTGGCAGTTGGACGTGGGGACCCACGGCCGCAGCCGAGCCCCAGAGCCCCGGCTCGGAAATGCGGTCAACGAGGGGTCACCGAGGGAGGGGCCGGGCGGGGAGGACCCGGGGAGGGGCGGGGCCCGTGACAGGACTAGAGGTCGAGGCCCCCGGCTTTCGAAACTTGGGGTCCCCACCTGGCTCCCGGGCGTGAGCCGAGCGTCCCATCCAGTCGCGGTCCCCGCCGCCACAGCGGGGCAGCCCCTCTCCCCTTACCTGGCTTGGCTGCTCTGCCTGCTCCGAGGACGCCATGTTCCTGAGGCCTGACTAATCTATCGCCGCTGGGCGAGGCTTCTCCCAAGCGTCCTTGCTCTCGCTCTCCCGCCCAGACTAAAGTAGCCGGAATTGAGCCGGTCGATGGGGCGGGGAGTTGGTATGGAGGAGGAGGCGGAGGAGAAGTGGTCACGGAGCACAATTTCCAATAGGCCTCTGCTTTAGGGAGGATCAAAATTGTTGTATTGTTATATGTGTATCATTCTTGTTCAATTAAATATCTGCCCATCCCCGCAGTGCTTTGGTCATATTTGGTGACTCGCTAAGTATATATAAATGAATGAATATGATGAGACTTGGAAATTAACTTTTAGCCGTTCTGTCCAGTACCGTTTATTGAGTGCCTACTATTAGCCAGGCACTTTGATAGGCGCTAGAAATAAAGACGCAATCCCTGCTCCCCAAACCCAGGCAAAACACCCCCACCCTCCCACAATTACATCTTTGTGAGGATAGGACGCCTATAACGGAGTGCAGGTCTCTTGGGGGAACATCGAAAAGAGGGCTTTTGGGGGGCTACAAATGGTCACGACTTTGTAGTGGTTGAGTTGTTAGGTTTTAAACTAAACGTGATTATAAGAAAATAGATGCGTAGGTTAGAACTATCAGCCAGTTCATATTGTACTTGTGTTTTTATCAACTACGGATACCCATTAACATGACCTCCTACCAAACACTGTTTTAAATACCCACACTTTTCTTATGAGATAACTGATCCCTCACCCAAGTTTTTATAAACAAAATATGAAAGGGACTCACCCTGAATGAACATAGGCCAACAATTGGTTCTTGTTTACATAAAATACCCCATCCCTTTTTAAGCAGAGACCTTTTTTGATAATTTTTTTTTAATTCTTCACATCTTAAATGTTGGTTTTTCTATAAGTAGCAGCATTAGAACAAAGATTGTCAAGCAGCATCTAAAGAATCTCAGACAGCACTGTGGTTACATTTCCCCTCTCCTCTGATTTCTTTGCGACTTTAATGTTTTAATCTATTTATTTAAGCATTTCATTCTGAGGGCCCAACCTCACTTGCACAGCTGAAGCAGGAAACCGAATGGGTGGAAATATGCGAGTATTTTGTGTTATTTATTACATGATTTAGCGACTGAATACTATACTCATTAATTTTTAATACAGTTTTATTGAGGTATAATCACATAACATACAATCATTCAAAGTGTACAATCAGTTGGTCACAGTATTGTCATATAGCTGTGCTTTCATCACCACAATCAAACTTTGAATCTTTTCATTACTCAAAAAAAAAAATTAAAATTAAAATAAATATCCAAAACATCCCATTCCCCTCCTCCCCCATTGTTCATTTACTTTAATACGGTTTAATTGAGATATATTCACACTCCCTAGTCTTCCACATACATTGACTTCCTTCAGTGCAGAAGTGTTGGACTTCCTCACCTGGACTGGTGTTGATGTTGTCACAAGCATTGGGACTGGTGGTTTGATGTGCCAAGTCCTCGGTCATGGGACTTGCCCTTATGAAGCTCATTACTGCAAAGGAGAGGCTAAACTTGCGTATAATTGTGCCCAAGAGTCTCCCTCTGAGTACCTCTTTGTTGCTCAGATGTGGCCCTCTCTATAACTGAGCCATCTTGGCAGGTGAACTCACTGCCCTCCCCCTTACGTGCGACCCTACTCCCAGGGGTGTAAATCTCCCTTGCAACGCAGGATATGACTCCCCAGGATGAATCTGGACCCAGAATCGTGGGATTGAGAATATCTTCTTGACCAAAAGGGGGATGCAAAATGAGATGAAACAGTTTCAGTGGCTGAGAGATTTCAAATGGAGTCGAGAGGTCGCTCTGGTGGACATTCTTATGCACTATATAGATAACACCTCTTAGGTTTTAATGTATTGGAATAGCTAGAAGTAAATACCTGAAACTACCAAACTCCAAACCAGTAGTCTGGACTCCTGAAGACGATTATATTATAATGTAGATTACAAGGGGTGACAGTGTGATTGTGAAAACCTTGTAGATCACACTCCCTTTATCTAGTGTATGGATGGATGAGTAGAAAAATTGGGACAAAAAGTAAATGACAAATAGGGTGGGATGGGGGGGATGGTTTGGGTGTTCTTTTTTTACTTTTATTTTTTTTACTCTTATTCTGATTCTTTCTGATGTAAGGAAAATGTTCAGAAATAGACTGTGGTGATGAATGCATAACTATATGATCATACTGTGAACAGTTGATTGTATACCATGGATGATTGTATGGTATATGGATATATTTCAAATAAAACTGAATTTAAAAAAAAAATTGACTTCCTTCAAATCAGCCTGAAGGTTGGAATATTTTACAGATCTTTTCAGATTGAAAAAGGAAAACCAATCAACTGTCTTGTTTGCGTATTAATATTATGCACTATAAATGCAAATGAGGTGCTCTAAAAATTCAAGGGAGTATACATGCGTGTACTTCATAATGCAAAATGAATTCCTATTGGCCTCATTTGTTAAGGTGCAATTGCAACTCCAAAATAAAAGGCGGAAAACAAACTATTGCTGGGCTGAAAAGCACAAGGTTAAGAAAATGCAAGTCCATTTTAGATTGAGAGACTACAACTCCCAACGTGCCCCGACGCCCGCATGTGATTAGGCACGGCTGGAACTACATCTCCCGGCATGCCGCGGGTGAGGGAGGGGGTACAGCCTCGCGGGACTTACCCTACTTCCCGGCGTTAGTCGGGTCGCTGCTCGAGGAGGATGGAGGTGTCTGGGGACACCCGGGCTACCGAACCTGGCGAAATCCGGGCTCTGAAGCCCTGTCTGCTGCGCGGCAACCATAGCCGCGAACAGCACGGAGTGGCGGCCTCCTGCCTCGAGGAGCTGAGGAACAAGGGTTGGTACCCGACTGGGTCAGGGCACTGGGGGTCACGCGACCGGGTGAGGCAGTCGGGCGGGGGCCTGGGAGGCGACTTGGGGGGCGTGTAATTCTGGTGGAGCAGTGGGAAGCTGCACGAAAATGATCCTCATGGGTATAGAGCTTTACAGTTTCCGAAGTGTTTAATAGAAGTTTACAGGCGCTGTAACTTCATCTGTCCTGTGTGAGAGTCATAATGGTGGAAAAGTAGGCGGGTAGCAAGATGCAAATTAAGACCAACTCGGCTTTGGCACGCAGATTTCAGACTAAACCCAGCTCAAGGTATTCCAGCCACTCCGGCTCACTAAGGCGGTCCTGAGACCTCTAGCCGAGCAGGAGCGGAGGTGCACCACCCGCTCTGGCAGTTACCTGAGCGTGAATAGGGAGCTGCTCCCCACCGATCTTGACGTCCAGACAAAGGAACTGTGTTATGGATGGCTAAGCTGTCAGAAACCCTGAGTCCTGAGCCCTGACCACATGTTGTTATTAGCCGCTTGACCTTGCATTTAACATCCCTGTGCTCTCAGTTTCCCCATCCGCAAAGAGATTATGGTATAATTTCCAGCCCTGCGTCACAGAATTGTTCAATCTGAAAAGATCTGTAAAATGTTCCAACCTTCAGGCTGATTTGAGATGAGATATTCAAATGATTTGCAAATGTTGTTAGCCCGTAGCAACAAATTGTTTATCCAAACAAGTTAAATGTGCGAGCCAGCCCCAAGCATGTAGATGGAGTGTGTGTGCCAGTGTGAATAGTGCTTCCTCTTGGGGTTTCTTAAACCCCAATGGATTATAATATAGAAGTGTCTCAAACACCCAGAAGCAGCCAAGTACATGGATTTTGTCTTATGTGTTCACATGTTTTCTTCTGGGCATTAGGTTACTTAAGTCTTATTGCCACTTCCATGCATCAGCTGGATGTACTTGGTTGGCCCAGGGGCTTATCCAGTTGCTTGTGTTTTGGAGGGCTTGGCCTATACAAGGCTTGCTCTTCTGTCTGGGTGGTAGACAACATTGCCTAACATTACTTGTAGTATCTGGGCTACTTCTGCTTAGTCCTGTCCCATTCGCACTATAGGCTTTGCTGTGGCTAAATGAGATTGTTCAGAGCTGCTATGGAGAAAACCTCTTTCCCAGAGATAATAAAGATGACAAGCTACCAATACAACCTTCTGCTTCACTTATCCTTTACTATAGGTTAGAAAGTCCACAAAGAAAGGTGGTATAAAGATCAAAAAAGCATTTTCTTCCTTTTCTTTTTTTGACTTTTGACACAGGAGAATTTAAGATGACCAGTGAATAAATGAATGAAAAATGTCTTGTTCACAAGGAATCAAGCCAGACTTTGGTATAGTTTGTCATTCATTCAAGTAAAGACATGAGTGTCTCCTGTGTGTGATGTAGAGTAGCTTTAGGAAACACATTTTCAGGAGCCAGACTGTGGGTTTAAATCCCAGCTCTGCCACATATTAGCTGTGTGACCTTGGCCAGGTAACTTGCTGTTCCTTGGGGTTGTCAAATGTAAAATGGGCATAGTAATAATGCAGAGATGTTTTAAGGATTAAATACTGTATAGGAAAGGCACTTAGAACAGTGCGAGGCACTAAGTAAAGATATATTGATTGGTGCTAATAGTTGTGGTTGTTTTTTTAGTTATTACTGTTATTACATGCCAGGAATTCTGCTAGATCCTGGGGGCATACATGTTGATAGTGCAAGGACAGGTATAATTTCCATATGAATATGAATTTGTTCTTTGGATCTTGAGTTCTATGAAAGACAGAATTCATCAGTTGCCAAATATTTTATCCCCCTCAGCCTGTGACATTCTGGCTATTGATAAGTCTCTGGCACCAGTTACCCTCGTCCTGGCAGAGGATGGCACCATAGTGGATGATGACGATTACTTCCTGTGTCTGCCTTCCAATACTAAGTTTGTGGCACTGGCTGGTGATGAGAAGTGGGCATACAACAATTCAGGTAAGAAACACTGGCTGTATGTAAAATTACCTATGCAGTCCCGCATCCATCATAATTAATTTTACGGCACAGTCAACTGGTTGCTGTTTGTCTGGCTTTTAAGCATGTATGCAACAAACATTTGCTGACCACCTTCAGTGTGTCAGACACAATGCTCAGTTCTGAGGGTGAAGATGAATGAGATGTGGGCCTAGTTTCAGGTAACTCAGACACACAGGAACTGAAAAGCATTATGGCAGAGAGATCAGCCCTGCAGGTGGGAGTCAGGCTGCCTGAGTCTGAATCCTGTCTCTGCTGTTTACCAGCCGTGTGACTTTGGGCAAGTTACATGTCCTCTCAGTGCCCTACTGAGATATTAATTATAGGATCAACCTCCTCAAGTTGTTGTAAGGATGATATAACACAATATCCATAAACCTCAGTACTGTTGACATTTGGGGCTAGAAAATTCTTTGTTGTGGAGGGTTGTCCTGTGTATTATGGGATGTTTAGCAGCCCCCTTGGTCTCTATCAGATGCCAGTAGCACCCTGAACCCCCAGGATATGACAACCAAAAACGTCTCCAGACGTTGCCAAATGTTGGAACCACTGATATAAAGCATTTAGATCTTACCTGGTATGCAGTAAGGGCTCAATAAATGTTACCTATCACTGTCATCATCTTCATGACTGGATACAAAGGGGACTAATCTCGTGATCAAGGAAATGTCTTGAGAAGAGGTCTATACCAGTAAATTGACAAAATCACCCTTCAGCAGTGGCTGTGCCAGCCACCTTTGTATGGTTGGGTCCATAGGATAGTAAACAGTGGTTTCAGCTCCCCCAGTTAGAAAATGGGCCAATCCCCAAGCACTGAAAACATGCTGGGGGGAATGAATGCTTTTGTATACAAAAATGGACACACCTGAACACTAAAACCAGCCAAAGGGAAGTGTGGTGACTGTACTTTGGGTTTTGTGGCTTCTGGCCACAGAATACAGAGCAGTTTCACACAAATAAATGGAAGATGGAAGAAGGGGGGAAATCCAGGTCCTACATAGGGATTGGTTTTCCTGTGACTCCTCAAGAAAAGGTGCTTCTTACACTCCTGAAACTACTCGCCATTGTCAGTAGAAGACTGTGGGGCCATCCTCAGGAGCTCTGTGTATGGGGCAGGATGGTGAAAACAGCTCTTCGGGCACCTATGACTGATTAGTGTTTCCTTCGATACATCAGATGGCGGTACAGCCTGGCTTTCCCAGGAATCCTTTGATGTAGATGAAACAGACCGCGGGGCAGGGCTGAAGTGGAAGAATGTGGCCAGGCAGCTGAAGAAAGATCTATCTAACATCATCCTGCTGTCAGAGGAGGACCTCCAGGTGAGCTTTCCCTCGGCCTGCAGCAGCAGCCACCCAGCCTCGGCAACTCCTACCGCCTTCAAGCTTCCAGGCCTCTTGACACAATAATTTCATAATCTTATTTCTTAATTTTTTTTAGTAATTCTTAAATTACAGCAAAAATTCTTCATTTATAGTTCTCTCACTTAGAATGGTAATTTTTCAACCCTCACCCTGTATCAGAATCACCTGTGGCACTTTTTAAAATACAGATGCCCAGACCTGTGCTAGCCCTAATTAGGGGGACTCTGGGGTCGAGGGTATACTGTTAAGAAGGCGGAGTGGACAGTGGAGCTGGGGAAGCTGGATTCAAATTCCAACTCCATCAATATGACTATGAGCCAGTAACTTATCTGCTTGCAGTTCCTCTTCAGTAAAATCAGGATAAAAATAGTGTGTTAATTCAAAAATATTTATTGAGCCTCTTCTCCATGCCTGCATGGTTCTGTGCAGTGGGAGAGCAAACCAGACATGGTCCCTGCTTTCCCAAAACATACATACCAGTGAGAGGAGGCAGAGAGCAAAGAAGAAAAGCTAGTAGACAGGGTGATGCGCAGGGAGTGATGGGCGGGCCCACTCGAGGTTGGCAGACCAAGGAAGGCCTCTTTGAAGACATGACTTCAGTTTTCTTTTAAATTTATATTATTTGATTTTGAGTTGGTAATAGGAACACATTCCCATGGTTCAAAAGGATATATAGGTAGCCAAAAAGTGGGAAAAAACAGATGTCTGTTCACAGATGAATGAATAAGCAAATTGTGGTTTATCCATGGAAAGGATTATTATTCAGCTATAAAAAGGAGCAAGTTCAGATATATGCCACAACATGATGAACCTGGAAAACATGCTGAATAAAAGAAGCTATATACAAAAGGTCACATATTATATGATTCCATTTATATGACATGGCCATAAGAGGCAAATCCACAGAGACACACAGTAGATTAGTGCTTGCCAGGGGCTGGTGATGTTAGGAAGAAATCAGACGTTACTACTTGATGGGTACAAGGTTTCTCTTTGGGGCTATGAAAATATTCCAAAATTAATTGTGGCCATGATTACACAACTCTGAATACAGTAAAAAAAAAAAAAAACTGAATTACAGACTTCATGTGAGGAAATTGCATTTGCATTTTGTGTGAATTATATCTAAACAAAGCTGTGAAAAAGTTTTAAAAGGGATATATAGAAAAGTCTGGCTCTTGCCTCCACCTGGTTCTCCCTTGCTAGAAACAATTGATCAGTTTTCCATTCCAGAGATATTTTATTAACATGCAAATACGTATATATTTTTTACACAAATGGGAGCTTACCTACGCTGGTGTCTGTTTTTTTTTATTGTTTTGTTTTGTGTTTTTTTCTCATTCTTTTTTCCCCACTGCATGGCATTTCACTCATGGAGGGACCATGATTTATTTAACGAGTGCACCCCACCACCACCATTGATGGAGATTTGGGTTATTACCAGTTTTGCTATTCCAAACAGTGCTGCAAAAAAATTTACACCAATGTCATTTTGCACACATACTCATCCATACAATAAATTCATGGAAGTATAATTGCTGAATTAGAGAGAACATGCATTTGATAAATAGTGCTAGGTTCTTAAGAGGAGACGATTAAACAGAGTGAAGCACAGGAGCCCACCGTGCATGGAAAGATTGAGGCCAGCATGTTTCTGGCAGAGGGGAATCAAGAACAAGCTTGATTTCTTTTTTTTTTTTTTTTTCCTTTTGTGAAAAATAGGAAGGGGGCTTTAGGTTGTGTGGCATCCCAACAGACTAGCCCATTGTGTAAACCCTTAGAATGTCGAGCATGTTAGGAATTGGACATCGCAGTATGAATGAGTTTGTCAGAGCCCTTCCTGTTGGCCAGGTTCCAGAAGGGAAGTTGGAAAAGAGGTCAAGGCACTGGCCGCGTGGCCACCACAGGCCAGCACCACCACTGCGGGGACCAAGGGCCGTGAGAACAGGTGGGAGGGAGGAAGACAGCCCAAGGTTTCACTCTAACCTATACTAACCTACCGTATCTCACTTCCTATTCAAAGTTCCATGTAATTGTGGTGTTTGAACAAACCGACTGTAGAGTTATATTGTTTAGAAAATATAGATCCTGCACCAAATAGACATCTCTTCCCTTGGTCTCACATGGAAGTTGAAGTTTTAAAACACGGTCAGTTTCAACCTTTACCCTTTGGCCCGGTTTGCCCTAGTCTTAACCAGATCTGCTTCATTCTTATCACTAATTGAAGTCTGGGCTCTTTTTCAGCTTTTTTTTAACAGTTGCTGTATGCACTAATACTGACATTCATATCTGCCAAGCTCTAGCTCTGAGTTTCAGGTGTCTCAGAGATATGCATTGTTCCAGAGACCAATCAGGTTATACACTAAGGGATCAGTATCTCAAAGTTTAGAGATAGGCATTACAATTCCAGAATAGAGTTGACTGCTGTAAGAGCTTACAGTCTAGGGACTATTATAATAATCATGTCCACGTTAGGCTATGTTCTAAGATTCAATTCTGAGTTTACACATTGTAGTTAGTCCATATTGGTGAGGCATTATAGTGTTTGCCTTTACTTCTGGCGTACTTCACTCAAATACTGTGTACAGGATCCATTCACCTCATTGTGTGTCTCACAGCTTCACTCCTTCTTGTAGTTGCTCAATATTCCATTGTATGCATACACCACGGTTCACCATTCTGTTCCTCCAGCCCAAGGTTTCAAATGTGCGGGGTTATGAGGATTGGAGCCAGGGCTTACTGAGGTTCTTGCCTCATTTTCCTCATCCATAAAACAGGTAATACTAGTCCCTACCTCATAATGTTTAGAATTCTTAAGTTTTGAACCTTTTGTATTAATATTATCAGTTTAAAAATTGATGCAATTTTAAAATAAGTAAAAAGTCACCTCCTCAAAGAGGCCCTACCCAATCGGGAGTCACTCTTTCCGTCACTTTCTAAGAGTCTTAACATGCATTTCTCATTGGTACTGGTCAGTGCTCAAGAAGTGAAAGCTATTTTCATTGCTTTTATCAAGCTCCATAGCAATTCTAATATGCAGCTGCATTTAGAACACTGCTCAAGAGTTTCAATAGATTGATCTTTCTCTTAAGATCTTTTTAATCGAATACTATATATGCAAAAAGATTGAGCCTTTTCCAAAATTATTATCCTAGCAGATTTAGGAGATAACAAGTCATGTCTTCCTTAATTCCCAGACTGTGTTTTTTAAAAGGCTGGATATGGGTTACATTTAAAAATAGAATATTTTTAAATGTTTTAGGATCTTAATTTTCCTATGTGAACATATATAATAAAAAATGTTTCAGGTTAAAATCATTAGAGGAACTTTTGCTTAAAACAGCCTCATTGATTTCATTGTATAAATGATCATACATGTGCTCTTCCTTTAGATTGTGTACAATTGGATTTTTTAATATCAATTAATGTGTTTTTAAAAAGACACTAAAGCATGTTTTTTTTTCCTAATTTTTTATGAAAGGAAAATGAGAAAAATTACATTCCTTTGTGTTGATTCTCAGCTAGCCGTATTAGAACTTTGGGAAATAGAGGAAATAAGTTTCTGAAATTGGTGTATTTGAGAGCTAGAGCACCAGGTTTAGAAAGAATTTTTGGATTTCTTAGAGTCTGTATTTGTTTGTTAGCTGCTCATCGATGTTCCGTGCTCAGAGCTGGCTCAGGAATTAGGCCAAAGTTGCGTCACCATCCAGGGGCTCCAGAACACCCTCCAGCAGGTCCTTGACCAGAGAGAGGAAGCCCGACAGTCCAAACAACTCCTGGAGCTCTATCTGCAGGCTTTGGAGAAGGAGGGCAGCATCTTGTCAAAGCAGACAGGTAGGACTATAGTGGGGGTTGTTACCTGAGAACCCAGTACCCGCAGAGCACTTCTTTGGAAAAAACAAAATGTTTATAATGCAGTCAGAAACACTGCAGCCACAGCTGCTGGAAGCTTAAAATATCATTTTTATATCTCACCACCTGATTACTCCTGATGGTTTTTATAGCTATGTGATTACACTGTGTGATAATCTCCATCTCCCGTCTGTTTTGCAGAATCCAAAGCCGGGTTCAATGAAGAGATGGATGTGGTTGACACGAGTATTAGCAGAGAGATGTCCTCTGAAACTGCACTTACAAGCCAGATCCTTACTACACTGAAGGAGAAGCCGGCCCCAGAGCTGAGTTTATCAAGTCAGGATTTGGAGGTGGGCAAGAACTAGGGACACTGAACTCCAGAAAATGACTTGCCTTAGAGATGTAGCATTGCCGTGCAGACACATGTATGGGATTTTATTTTGCACTCATCCAACCCTGGATCATAGCTACCAATTTGCCTATTCTATGTTATAGCACTTACAAACATCTCATTTAATCTAAATCAAATGACTTTTAAAACAGGTGCACTTCCTCAGATCATCAAACATGATTTTCTGGTCCAAGGTCAGTAAATAGAAATACTAAGCCTAACAGGGATGAATAACTGGGCTCAGACTTCTGAGATGGCTTCCAGTTCTATCTGTGGTTGAAGAAGACCCCTAGTCAGTCCCGAGGCATGTCAAATACCACATGAAAAGGCAAACTGGTCCTCAGCAACACGAGCAGATCATCTTGTGCTGGCTATTTGAGTCCAGGGAACTAGAAACTTAATGAAGGTTGCCCATCAGGGTGGGTGCTACTTCTTAATGTTTGTCCTTTTCCTTGTTCCAGATACCCTCCTGTTGTAGATAAAAGGGAAGGAAACTGTGTTGACTTGAGCTTGGCTAAATTTCCTGTAGGTGGGTGTTCCCGGTTTGCTAAAGCTGCCAAAATGCAATATACCAAAAATGGATTGGCTTTTATAAAGGGGATTTATTCGGTTACAAATTTACAGTTCTAAGGTCATAAAAGTATCCAGACTAAGGCATCAACAGGAGGATACCTTCACTGAAGAAAGGCCAATGGCATCTTGGGTTCCTCTGTCACATGGGAAGACACATGGCCGGAGTCTGCTGGGCTTCTCCCAGGGTTAGCTTCTGGTTTCCATTGCTTTCTCCAAAATGTCTCTGGTCTTCTGTCTTAGCTTCTCTCTCCCACCTCCTGTGCATCCTTGCTTGTTTCGCCCAGGGCATTTCTCTCTAAACATCTGGGATCCTCTCTTAGCTTCTCTGGGGCAAACTCTGGATTTCATCTCTTAGCTTCTCTTCTCGTTCTGGTTTCAATGGCTGTCTCCAAAATGTCTCAGTGTTTTTTCTCTAAGCATCCTGAGCTCTCTTCAAAATGTCTCTGCCTTTTATACTATCATAGAGGATGCCAGTAAAGATGATTTAGACCCACTTTGAACGGGTGAGGTCACATCTCCATGGAGACAGTATAATCAAAAGGTCCTACCCACAATAAGTCTGCACCCACAAGATTGGATTAAAAGAACTTGGCTTTTGTAGGGTTCATAATAGATTCTAACCAGCACAGTGGGGGACTTTCTCGTTGCTCTCATTAAGATTGTTTTCCAAAGATCTTTTCCTGTTAGTGTTGTATGGTAAGAAAAAGTGCAAGGCAATTTAATGTGAAACAAACCGGGTGGCGGCATTTCAGCATAAAGACATAGCCTGAATCGCTATTGCCGCATCCTACTTGCCTAAAGAAAACATTAGAGCAGCAAATAAGGATAGCAGAGGTAGTCATCAACGATTCTTATTCTTGCTGCAGTTGGTTACCAAGGAAGACCCCAAAGCACTGGCTTTTGCTTTGAACTGGGACATAAAGAAGACTGAAACTGTCCTCCAAGCCTGTAGGCAGGAGCTAACTCTGCGCCTCCAGCAGATCCAGAGCTTGCGTTCTCTCCGGAACATTTCAGCCAGGAAGAATTCCCTGCCTGAAGAACTGCAGAATCCTAAACGAGGCAAACCAGACCTCACATAGCTCCAGCCAGAAACACGTCCAGGATGCCCTGCGACCTTGTCTTGGGCTCATGTTCAGGACGGTGACCCTGATCGTTTTGACCACCCACCTACTACTCTGCACCCTCTGGAAATGTTCTCTGGGACAGGCTGACAGCTGGTTTAGGCCCCCTTGAGAAAAGTGTTTCCTCATGTCAACAGCTGCCTTTCCACCGATTTTGAATCATAGCTACATTGACACTAGCCCATGCCCTGTAATTAATTACATGTTCTTATGCTCTCTGTTTAAAAGAAATTGTCATATTTTGGACTCACTATCCTTGTTCAAAAGATGGAACTGCAGAATTTTAAACACAAATAATGGTAGAGAAAGTTGACATAACCAAGTGCTGATTATGGCCACAGACTTCTTTCTCAAGTTAATGAATTTTTTTGTTTGTTCGTTTTAAGGCACATAATAAGTTTGCTGACCATAGGGACATGCAGAGAGTATAATTCACCATTTTTAATATCTAATTCAATATTGTGAAATTATATATTACGACTGTGAAACTCTTTTCAGTTTTCTAATATGTTCTATCAGCGGGGGGCAAAAAAGGTCATTAAATCTGTTTCCATGTGATATGACTGAGTATACGGCAAAGCACTTCTGGTTTATACACCTCCTGTTTCTGTACAAACTGGTTCTTCAGGTTTTGTAATCGACAGTATGGTCTCCTTGCAGGGGAAAGGTGATTTGTTATCATTGGCTTATTTGACTTTTTTTTTTTTTAAAGCGTGCTTAGAGGAAAATAGAATGCTATTAAGAAATACATCGGCTAATTATTAGGTAAAGAAGTATAACTAAATGGAGGGAGAGTACAGAAAACAAACAGAACGAAAGAACTGTTTCCTTCTCTGTTCTTCAAGGAAGGCTCAGATCTAATCTGTCTCCTTTTACTAATGCCTTACCACTGGTTGTCACTTTATTAACCCCAACATTTCCTTTTTTAACAGCATATTTTGTATTGCCTCTTTAATTAGCCCTAAATGAAAACCTTAGTTTATAACCTACCTACAAACATACTTTCAAAAACATTGACATAATACCCGAATGTAATATTACAGAAGAAGCTAAAGGGAAAATACTTTATAATAAAATGACATTGTATCTCAGCATCTCACTGTCTGAGCCTGACTCTACCAGAAGGCACAATGAAGTTGTCTGATGCTTGTATGCATACACTGAATTACTTTGAACTTGACCGATGGAGATTGGCATGGGGGAGCATAGTGATTGTCAGCTCAGATACCACAAGCAGCACTGCCCTTGGTGATGGGATTTTCAAAAACGGTTAAATTCTGGACAAAATAACTTATCTTCCCTTGATTTACAAGGTAGCTGCATTTCTAGAAAATCCAAGGTACATTGAAACTGGGAAAAAAAAATACTTTGTGTTGATATACAGAACAGAATTGCATTTCAGGCCAAGATAAGTTTGAACAGGTTTTTTCGTCTACCTGAATGTCCAGCATGAAATTCAGAAGTCTCATGGGATATGGGACCCTTCATTGCATGAGACTGGCCTGGACACTGCAGGAAAAAGCCATCCCAACCCTGCCCGCTCAGTGCCAGCCGCAACCTCCAGTCTTTGAGGTGACGAAGAAAAGCATTCCCCCACCCCCATGTTTTCAAAATGCACCTAGAGGGACAGTTATGTTCTGCCAGGGACTTGGGGCAGTTTGCCATCAGCAGTGTGTGCCAGCCTTTATCACCTTGGAGCCTCCCCAAACCAAGAGAGTGATGCAGGGCAGATCTTGCCACCGCTCATCTTACTCAAGCGGGAAGTTTAGAAGCCAGGATTCAAAGACAGGGCTGCTTCTAATTCTGTTCCGAATGTTCTCTTAATTCCACTTTCCCACTCTATTCTGCACCCTGGTTCCTGGTTTTGTGGTACCAGTGGAGTTGGAGTCCACACCAACTGGAAAATGCGAAATGTATCTACAGTGTAATTGTCAAAAGACTTCTAACCACAGTCGTGCTGGTGGGATGAAATGATAAATGCGCCTCAGTGAACACTGTGGTCAGCATAGTAGAGGAGCCCTGGATTCCGGAAGTATCAAATGGTATCTTTATTCACCAGTTATACTGACAACCTCCTTCTTTGCCCCACTGAATTAAAGATATTTTCTTGAACTGTTTCAGTTGGCTATAATAGAACAGAGCTTTAGTTGGCCGCACTGGGTGTTGGTTTTGGAATCCCACATCTGATGAAACAAATCCACCATGTGTCCTGGCCACATGGGATAATGGGAAAAGCACGTTGGGTTTTGGAGTGAGGAGACCTGCACTGAGTCTAACCTCTCCAACCTCATTCTCAGCCAATGCCCCACTGTCGAAAGGATTACATGAGGAAGAGAACATCGTGGAACAGTGATTCCTTTTTCATCTCCCCAGGGGCAGAGAAATGGGGGGCAAGAGCAAAGAAGGAGGTGCATCCTTGGGAGGCCCCAGTCTATATACCCTAGTCTGCAAACCAGCCCAGATGTGTTTTTTATATAAACACATTATGTTGTCCCTGCGACCATTCGCCTTCCCCACACCACTGTACCTCCAGGCCCTGTAGAATAGAAACATTGCAGCACAGCAATATGGCTAAAAATAGGAGCTACAGAGAGGGCAGGGCCTGCCTGTTCTTATGGTAGGAGAAAAAAAATGTCAAGGAAAGCAGCTGAGACTAATGAACTCTACATTAGCCATATTCCATTCTTTCAACTTAAGTCAAATGTCGGTCCCCATTAGGCAATTGGCTTTGACAGGAGCTGTGCTAATTACCACTTCCCAACCTTTAATTTCTGAGTAAAAGCAAAAGGAAAAAAAACTAATGGATTTTTCATTTTCCAGAAAGGAATAAAATAATAGTAGTCTGTCAAAAAAAAAAAAAAACCTGCATTAATTATAAGAATTAATGTGCCTTTACTTATCAGATTGTTTAGCTGTTTAATTTCCTAATTATCTATTCAATTTTCTTTTTGCCTTCAGAGTTTTTCTTATTTTATTTGTAGGGTTTTGCCTTACATTATTTTGACTGTGTCTTCTGTTCCCTGAGGATTCTAAGGGCCTTGGAAATGTAGTCAAAATGCCCACCTATGCCTGAATCCCGTGCACAGCTCTGACAAGCGTGATTCTCAAATCCCCAGTGAGGAGGACAGGCTCACTCCCCAGGTCCATTGCACTTTCATTTTGCAGAACTCCAAAGTTGGCTATTTACTAGAATTAGATGAGACAACACTTGAGCAATTACAAGGAGGTGAACCCACAAGGTCACCAAAGATACTAGATTTCTTTCAGTGTTTTTCAATACCATGTTGTAAGAACTAATACCATAAAAATTCTATCTTTTTCTCCAGCTTATAATTATTTTAATAAGACAGGCAGATGCATTCTTGTTCACTCAACTATCTAATTATAAATGCAAATTGAAAGGATAAATAAGAATTTTTATTAGGTTTATGAAAAGCGAAAGTAACAGGTTGCCCAGCTGTTCTTTTCCTCTTCTAGTCTAAAAACAAGAAAAGTTCCTTCTTTTTAATTCCTGCATGATTTTTTCTTTTTCTGATGTGTTCAAAATAGAATCCATATCCCCACTGAAAAGGCTGCTATTAAAACATGGGTTCTCCCTTTAGCAGGCACTGCTTGAGTGAAGTTGTTACATATCTCCTGTGAGTTCACTGGTCTGAGCTTCCTCAAGCCTGGTGTGGCTGGCTGTCAGTCCTGAAATCTAGTATGAATGGATCTTTTGAATGCTTATGTCATATTCATTTCTTCCTCGGCAGTTAAGGATCTATTCTGCTGCCAAATACTGGAAATAATAGCAAGAGAATGAACTCAAAGCCATTAACTTTCTAACGGTCCAGATCTACAAACTTGACCATGCCGAACTACATATACTTTGAGGAAAGGCTACCTGATGGCAAGAAATTACCATTTTATTTTAATTTCCTAATCATGAGCAGATTACTCTAACATGCAGCTGATGCCAATTAACATTTCACTCAAGTCTCCTGAACTATGGTCTGCTTAGACCCGACAGATTTCCTAGCAGTCCTGTTAGTATAGCCTCATTAGCCTTCAATATTATTTAGTTAAAAATTAAAACTCCCCAGCTTAAGGTCTCTGTGCGTAGGACCCCCATCAAGGCTAAAAAGACAACGTACAGCTTTCCATCTAGGAAGAAGCCTTCAAAGACCAAGTTCTAAGGGTCAGCTGGCCTCTTGGGCATGCACCGTCCGCCAGTGCACAGCCCCAATTACTGCTTGTCTCAAAGCTGCTGTGTTTGGAAACATGGATGCTATTAAGGCTCTTCCATCAAATTATACTTTATTCAGCTGGTAATTACGAATATGAGCTCAGCCCCGCAGAAAACAGAACAGAAGGGTCAGCATGCACACTCGGTGAGTCTGCTCCCCGGCGTCCAGAGAAGAGGATAATACCACAGTGTATTCCAGCCAGCCCCAGCCAGTTTTTCCAATATTAAGCCTCCTTCAGAAACACCAGGTATGAATCTCCAAGTCTAAACTTTGGTATCTAAAAACTTTCACCCTGGAAATTTCCTTTTGAGTCTATGATTCAAGAGTCATAAACAATATGTATTATCAAGCAAGGGTTTCAGCACTATTGGGAGAGAATTATAATTGGATGAGGGTTTTGAAACTGAGCAGCTTCTTTATTCCTAACTTCCTTTGGGCTGGCCGAAATCCTGGCCCGTGGGCCTTGCCTGTGGCTCTGGCATTACATCCCAGTAAATGGAAGCATTTCCCCTTGCCTAACCATCCTTCACTGTCCGCTCTGAAAATTACGGAGGAAAGGAGAACCTAATATGAAAATTATACAGATTATACATATTCATTTGTCACCAATGGAGACTTTGGATGTACTTGGATTAGAAGTTGATGCCAACAGGCTACAAGCTGGGCAGTAGCCCTGCTCACTGGATTTGGGTTGAAATAAAACTTTTATAAGAAGACTTCATTCCTCACAAAGCAAACTTGAAGCTATAATCTGTGAAAACAGTTGTAACAAATGAAGTTATTAATGAAGAGCATGTTTGGATATCACTTTTACAAGCATGTCAATGGGATGCTGGTGTCTGTTAATAGCATAACATTTGTTTTTAAATTAAGTTTAGCTAAAACATGGGGAATAATCATTCTGTTCTATGAGTGCAATATTCAAAGACAATTTCTTTTAATGTGAAGGGAATATTTTTAAGTTAGACAATTTATATCAAAATAAACTGTAACTATTAAATATGTAGACTTTAGCTGTTTTAAATCAAAGGAAGGAAGGCAAGGACATAAAATCTTCCAAGCACCATAATGAAGGTTGGAAGGAAAACCCGATGGCTACACTGAGGACAGTAGTAGCAAAAATTACAAAAATCTTTTATCAAAAATGTTGACTTTGGGCTCCAAAATATCAAAAAATTTGTCAGTATTGGGTGTTATTGGAGCTTAAACAAAAAAATACTTTTCAAATTCCATAGGAAAGAGAAGACAACATGAATAAACAAAACACATCATTGCTGCTTAATGAATTTTATTCAGGTCCATTATTACACTCCTTTGCATGACTAATCATGGTGGAGTTTTATTTGCAGGAGTTCTTCCAGAAGGAATTCTTGCAGGGGGTTTGATCCCGGCGTGCACACCACCACTGAAGGGGAGGGGGGAGCCTTCCTGCCACCTCCCTTGCTGACTCCCTATAAAGGGCGTGGCACTGGCCAGGGCGGTCCACTCGGACCACCAGGCCAGGACAGTCAAGAGGCTATTCTCTTTATTTCTGCCCCTTCCTGCAGATGCTTTTAAAAAGAAGCAGATGACAAAGGAAAGAAAAATCAGCAGTCTGGCTCAGGCAGCATTAAAAGTTACTCTTAGAAAAGAAGAGATGTTCCAGAACCGTAAAGCACATTTCCATTTTAATTTAAAGGATGAGAAAGTTAAGAGAATATCTTAAAGAAACTGCTCTGATTCAAGGAAGAGTTGATCATTCTCAAAGAAAAAAAATGCTTGTTTTACCCATAAATCTTTGTTAAGGTCCTCAATTAGGAGTTAAGGAAATAAATCATTTCCCCCTGACAAGGGGTTGGCAACCCAGGAGCCCCCGAGCTGGATCAGGCTAATTAGGTTGTTTTTGCCATCTTTGGTTATAGTCCTGGATGCCCACAAATTGCTCTTCAAGACAGATCATATCTGAGACTTTAGATTCTGGTCTTCTAGAGTCCTTGGAAAGCTTCTAGGCCTAATCCAATGATAAATGACCTGTCTGCAACTCATCTGGTAATTTCAGAGAAAAATCCATTTTTAATGGTCAAGTTTATGTACTCTTTCTTGGAACTTTTTCAAAATGGAAAAAAAGAGGGAAAAATTAATCACTTCATGAAGTTACAAATTCTCACAATGGAACATGTAATGATGACAATTAATCTGCACCAGAGAGGACGTGTTTGCCTACATAAATTATAGCTCTGGAGGGCCGTGCAACTGCGGCAGTAGCTGCTCCTTCTCCAGTGGGCTGGCGTGCAGGGCTCCCCTGGAGCGGCAGAAGTTTCTAGCAGACTTCCTGGGTGGGACAACTGAGGCACCTGGAAGCCGGGTCTGAAATGGGGTATCGCAGTACCACAGGGACACGGAGGAGACACAACAAAGTGCAGCCGTGTCCCGTCTTGTCAACCGCGACACACATACGTACACATTTGGCATGGAGATGCTGAAGAGACAGGCAATGGGCTGGACTGGGACTGAGCCAGGACACTGTACTCACCCCGCTGTCCCTGCGGGTGTCAGTGCCCGCAGCCCGTTGACAGCAGCAGCAGCAGGAGGAGGCAGAGTGGCAGCGACATCCTGTGGGCTGTCGCACTTCTCCGGCTCCATGGCTGCTCATTTCCTGGGCAGCTCTGAAATCAATGTGTCCTGGGTCCCTTTTTGGGGGACTGGGGGGAGATTCTCGGCTCAACCTCCAGCTGTCTTTTTGTATATAAACCTGTCTGAAGCCTGTACCCCTCTTTTCTCATACTCAAACTGTGACTCATAAGCCTGGGCAATTAGTGCCCCCCAAAGCGCTTCGGGTTGGATTTAACCCCTTGATGAAAGCCTCAGGTCTTTTCCTGTGTTTCGAGTGAATTTGCACTTCATGTGAATGCATGTGCACTCGCTTCTCAAGAAAGTCGGCTTCCTCCTAACTGTGCTTATGGCGAGCAGAAAGCCATGAGAACGAAACCAGGTGACATAACACAATATGAAATCAGTCTTGAATAAGGAGCTTCGAGTCTGAAATTGGGCCCATATAAAAGTACGACAGAATGTGCTCTGAGCAGAAAGAACCAGGAGGCAGTGAGGGCTCAGAGCAGCCCCCATTTTCACCAAATTGCAGGCAAGGGCGGCCCTGAGGGGCCGTTACTGCCTCCAGCTGCCTTCTCGAGTTGTAACGTACACAGGAGCCAACTTCAGTTCAGACGAAATTGCAGATCCTGATGCAGTAGGGGCAGTGGGGGGGTGGGGGGGGGGGAGAGGCTGCATCTCTAGCAAGTTCCCAGGTGATGCTGACCCTTGGAGTAGTGAGGCTCTAATCCAGTGTTTGCCAGTGGCAGGTCCTAAAGGGTCTTAAGCCAGTACTTTTTAATGAAATAGAATAGAAAACAGCACATCATGTGTAGTGAGGGTAAATATTGTTTCATGTTGTGCATTGGTGCTTCTTACTGTAGCTCACAGTCACTGTTTGAGAATCACTGGCCTGGCCAGCACTTGACCAGCTCCCCAGAGCCCTCCTCCCCTCCCTCACTGCGCTGCCTCTCATATTCTCCCCACTGGTGCAAGTCTTAGGATCAACAAGACAAATGCACAGATCTTCAACCATGCAGATGAGTATCCAGGGCAAGACTCTAAACACAAGTAAAGCAACTGAAAACCTGATGGCTCTTTCCAGAAGTGAGGAATGACATTTTCAGTTTTCCAAAGCCCTAGTTCACTTCTCTTCAAAAGTGAAATCTCAATCTTCTTTCTTATTATCACAGGCTTTTAAAATACAGATATTTTAAGATTCCAGGAATGAACATGACCTAATGATCCTGGCTTATACACTCTATGTTGCTTAGTCCTTTTTTTCTGTACCAAAATAGTTTCTTTTTTGCCTATGATAATTCAACAAGTGGTATTAAAATTTTTTGAGGTGTTCTTGCAAGTGAGAAATCCACGGCAGCTCAGCCAGCTTTTTTATATCCTTAGGATATTTTGCAGATTCTATTAAACGTGCTCGTTAAATACATTCTGAGCACCCACCTTTTGTACAGAACTCATGTAACAAAAGGACCCATGCTATCCATGCCCTTATGGGGCTGTTACGGCCTCACTGGGAGGCAGGACACATACTCTACAAATGAAAGAAAAGAACTAAGTTTTCAGTGTCAGTGAGGAGTGTGAGCTGCAGGTCAGGAAAGGCTATGTCTTCTCTCTTTGCCTATTTCCAAGGTGGTGGAAACACATCTTAGTACTTAAAGGTGAGGAATCTAGACCAGAATCCTGGTTTTACTATTTAATTAACCTCTTGATGGCCTCAGTTTCCCCATCTATAAAACGGGGATAATACCTACTTCACAGA
Source organism: Choloepus didactylus (assembly GCF_015220235.1). Lineage (NCBI taxonomy): Eukaryota > Metazoa > Chordata > Mammalia > Pilosa > Megalonychidae > Choloepus > Choloepus didactylus. The sequence goes on from NC_051308.1 coordinate 239,032,805, forward strand.
GTTGTGAGGACCAAGGGAGGTCATGAGAAGCCCTTGGCACAAGCAGAACAAGAGTAAGCACCTAGTAAACATTAGGGGTTAAGAAGATACCCTCAACCACTTACTCCCTTACAGCATAAAGAGCTTCTTACGTTAGAAACCCAATTAGAGCCATGTAACCTAAACAAGGTTCTGCTGGGCCAGGAGCACACCTTACACCATAGGGCGCAAATATTCACAGTGCCTCCCACACCAGGCACTCCACAAGGCACTGAGCTATCACTGTATAGCACCCCAAAGCCTGCCCTCATAGAAGTGAAAATTTAATATTTAATGCAATAATGTGTTTCTGAAAAGATGTACAATGGTATCTTGGATTAAAAGGAACTTAGAACTCAATTATTTTGTAAAACAGATTGCTTACTCTAGATGGCACAATTGGAACCCAAAGAAGTCATAAGGTAGAAGATTTTTCTCTGTATACAGAAGTATCTTGTAATTAGTGCCCAACAACGGAAAGGGCTGTTCGTCCCTTGTATGCTAATGGGCTCTCTGTCCCTGGAGGAGTTGACAGAGCCTGGGAACAGCATTTGTCAGGAATGCTGTAGAGGGCCTCCTGTGCTGGTGGGGGAGTTGGACCACGTGACCTCGAAGGGTTCCTTATAGATTCTCTAATTCAGTAAAGGGAATTAGCATGCCCTGATGAACATTTCTTGGACATCTGGGTTTTAAGGTATCAGCAGTGGACAAGCTGAGCGTACACGTCTCCCCGTGTATTCCAGCTGCTGCTACGTAGAGAAAGGCACACTTTGAAACTGCCCAACGCCAGTTAATGTATTAAAAAATAACACAGGCTCTTTTATTTCAAACTTTTTGAGTAATTAATGTAATTAAGAAGGTAAGAATTTTTTTAAAATGTAAATTGCACCAAACTCTGTGTTAACAGGCATATTTATTTTAAAGACATTGGCTTCTTCATATGTTTAATCGTCTGTCGAGCCAGTGATCTAGTGAAGGTTCAGATGAGCTTCCAGGACTCCGAAGAAGTGAAGTCTGTGAAAAAGCCTCTCATCCCCCTGGAACTCCTTTCTGCCATTTAACTCCATCTTCATTTTCCAGGGCTGCTGCAGCAAAGTACCACAAGCTGGCATATTCTCCAACAGTTCTGGGGGCCAGAAGTCCAAAAGGAGCTGCCAAAGCTGTGCTCCTTCTTAAGGTTCTAGGGCAGGATCTTTCCTTGCCTCTTCCCAGCTACTGGGGGTTGTTGGCAATCCTTGGCTTGTAGACACATCACTCTAATCTCTGCCTCCACTGTCACTTGTTCTTCTCCCATGTGCCTGTCTCTGTGTCCCAGTTTCCCTCTTATACGACACCAGGCATTGGATGAAGCCCACCCTAATGCAATCTGACCTCATCCTAACTTGATTCCATCTGCAAAGATCTTATTTCCTAATAAGGTAACATTCTGAGGTCCTGGGGTTAGGATTTCAATGCTTCTTTTGGGGGGGTCACAATTCAACTGTGATTATAATAGTCATTGAAGAGGATTGTAAAGGATGAGCAACATCACCTTGGAACTTCCAGAGTAAACCAAACCCTGGGTGGAATGTGGGGGTGGGGGGTGGGGGGAGCAGCTCATGGGAATATGCTAGCAGAGTCAGCTGTTCCTTACAAACTCTAACCATCCCTGGGTTATAATCCCTGAAAACTGTAAGATCACTCATCTAAAATATAAACAGGTTGTAAACTACAACCCAGAACCCATGAATCTTGAAGATGATTGTATAAAAATGTAGCTTTTGAGGGGTGACAATGTGATTGGGAAAGCCATATGGACCACACTCCCTTTTGTCTAGTTTATGGATGGATGAGTAGAAAAATGGGGGAAGGAAAAAAAAAGAAAAAAGGCACCCTGTGTTTTTTTACTTTAATTTTTATTCTTATTATTTTTGTGTGTGTGGTAATGAAAATGCCAAAAATTAATTTTGGTGAAGGCACAACTATATAATGGTACTGTAAACAATTGAATGTACGCTTTGTTTTGTATGACTGAATGGTATGTGAATATATCTCAATAAAAATGAATTTAAAAAATAAACAGGTTGTGCATAAACATGCCAAATAATCCAAAAGATTACATGAAAATCAAGTCAATTTTCTCATTTGGTTGGAGAACTTCATGTCAAAAGGCCCATACCAACCAGGTGCCCTCTACAACCCTCCAGCCAGGAGACACAGGTCCAGCAGACACAGGTCCCCATTTCTAGCCATATGTACACCGAGTTTTGGGAGCTGTAGAAATCTATAAAGATAAGATGTGTAATAGCTTCTAATCATTTCCTTTTATTGTCACATACAACCTCACTGGGAGGCATTTTTAACCCCATTTCACTGATAAGAGCCCAACATTTCGAAAAGTCAAACAGTTTCTCGAGTTGCAAAACCAGGATGCAAATCTAGATCTGTGTGACCTTTGGAAAGCCCACTGGTATCTATTCTGTACACAATGCTTGAGGAGGAGTTTAAAGAGAGCTTCCCCAAAATGAAACTAACCAATGCATCTTTGGTTGAAATGTACAATGCGGATGGAAAACTTTATGATCCACTTTTCCTTCACTGATGTGACACACTGTGTTACAATTATTCTCTGAGATCCAGTGATGAGTGATTTGCACAGGCTGGAGCCATTAAGCTTGAATTCAGTGCTTTTCTATGTCCACAGCTTAGCATCTGCATTGGAGAATCAGGCTTTGGGGTGTCTTTTGCTGACCAGACTTGGGCATGGATGGAATAAATTCCATCCAGAGTGCATGCCCTTTGCTCTCTCGCTCACCCTAGAGGCAGCACCCTGGCTGTGAACACCACCTCTGCTGATCAGCAGCCTGATGACCCTGGGCAGGTGGTTAACTCCTTCAGGTTTCACTTTGCTCAGGAGTAAAATGGGGAGAATCAGATCTCCCCTGCTAGAGCTGTGAAGATTCAGTGAGATAATATGTGGAGCCCCCAGCATGACATCCAGCACACAGGAAGAGTTCCATGGGTACCAGTCCCTTTTCCTTACCCCTCCTGCCCCATGAGGGGAAAGGCACACCCCGGAGCTCTAAGAAACCCCAAAGAGAAGAGAAGACAACTGGACTGGGGCTCCTGACAGCATGGCTCACAAACCAAGAGAGAGGAGAGAAAACTGACTGAAGTGTTCTGGGGGAACTGTCCTGGATTTTCCTCTCAAGCAAAACTTCTGCCCAACAGAACCATAGTTTAACTACAAAATAGCCATAGAAAAGTCATATAAAGTGTGTTACTGGAGAAAATCACCTCTGGAAAGTAAAAAGGACCATTTCCAAACACCCACCTTTTCACCTTGTGATCACAGATGACTTGGGTTTAAAAACAAAACCAGAAGAGCAAAATAAATACAGCTTCGTTTATCTACTTTTCAGGGACTGTCCTTTAGCTTAGAAAATCATGTAAAAGAATGAGTAATTATGATTTTTTGTTTGAAAAAGTTGGCCATGCTTAATTGCTAACACAATCTTATTAATTTCAATAGATACAATTTCCAATATATACCATTCAAACACATATGCTTGAGTAAGACACAAGAGAATCTTGCTTAAGAGTTCCAGTTCTCTTTTAAATTAGCTTTTGCAGTCAATGACTTAGAGAACAAAGCACAAAGAGCCCCTGGGCCTCTTTTTTTTTTTTTTTTTTTTTTTTAATCTTCACTTATCCCTTCTAAATTCCCTTTGTGGCAATATGCATTTCTGGATGGCTTTTCCAAACAGCAACAGAGTTTAACTCTCACTTTCCTCGACTCCAACCTCTAGTGGCTCTCCTGCATCTTTGTTTCCATCCTCTAGCTTCTTTTTCTTCTTTGCCTTTCGTTCTAGGTTAAACTGGGTGATCTCTTCATTTTTCTCTGTAATGTATTTTAGCTTCAAAAAAATTAAAATAAAGAATTGTATTTGTACTTGTTATAAAATTATTTCATTAATGTAAAACCAAATTATACCTCCCCCCAACCACTCCCTCCCAAATAATTTGGGTGAAAAGCCTGGGCTTTACATTTCTTAAAGTTAAATGCAGCTTCAAAATTTTTTCTGGAAAAAGAATCAACTACAAAAATTAACTCACTCCTCCTTACATATCTCTCCCAAGCAGTATACTGCCATGTAGGAGCTCCTTGAGTTATCAAAAAAATTAAAACTTATAACTCACAGAAGGCATGTCAATCACAAATATACTCTAGAAACCACAAATATAATCAACACCCCTCCAAATTTATTCAACTGAAATTTATGGAGCAACTACTATGTACCAGATACTGGGGACACAAGGTACACCACAAGGTGCTTGCCTTAGTCACAGGCACAGACTGAGCTGCAACTCTTTGGTAATGAGGTTGTGTCAGATGAAAAAGACTTAAGAGTCCAAAATAAAAGCAATATCCTGAAGTAAAGAACTGTGCAATAAGCAGATGACTTCCCCACTAACATTCTAAGTGGACTGTTCTGGGTTAGATCATGTCCTGCACAAAGACATGTTCCAGTCCTAACTCCGTCCTGTGGATGTGAACTCATCTGTCAACAGGAACTGAATCGGGGGGCCCGCATCCAAAATGGCTGGAGCCCTAAAAAGCAGAGCAAACGTGGACACAGGAAGAAGGCAAAAGGCAAGCAGGAAGAGACAGGGAGAGAGATGCCATGTGATGGGGACAGAGATGGAGTGACAGATTGCCACCAAGCTACCACCAGCACCCTAGGACCCTAGGATGCTGCTGAACCTCAATTTTGGACTGCAAGCCTCCTGGGTACAGAGTTTGTTTGGGGTGATTAAAAAGTTTTGAGACTGGACGGTGGTGATTGTAGCACAACATTTTAAATGTAATTAATGTTAATGAATTGTACACTTAAAAATGGTTTCAGTAGCAAGTTTTATGTTATATATGTAAACACCAAAAAAAATAAAAAAAAATCACAACACTGTGAATCTATCACTCACTATGTAATGGGTATTAATTTGATAAGTCTGTATCACTGACTGAAAATAACGAATTTCCTACTTGCATCTGAAAATTTGCTAAAAGATCCATTTGCCTTATAATCAAATTCAGAAAAAGGCAAAATAATTTTGAAAGTAATAAAAGGGAGGCCGATTATGACAATAGCAAAAGTTATCTGTCTTAAAGTGATTTCATATTAGGCAATTCTCCAGCATAGATCTTAGAGTCAACAATAAAATACAATTCCTGTGTGAGTGCGTGAGTGTGTGTGTGTGTGTGTGTGTTATGGGTTACGAGGATTAAATAATAATAAACTCTGAAGTGTTATACAAATTAATTCATTTGACAAATATCTATTGGGTGTGTACTGTGCCAGGTGCTGTTCTAGATACTGCAGATGGAAGAGAACAGAAGGACAAAACTCCTTGCCCTCGTGGAACTCACACTATAGGGAGAAACATAAAGCATTTTAGCTGCAAGCGTTAGACTGTCAGGAAACCTCAAGGTATCCTGGACCTGCCTTAGGCCACCGCCTGGGATGGTCACAGTGTCTCTGGGTGCCAGTGTCCTCACCTCTAAAATGAGGGCTCAGTTAACAGGATTTCTAAGTTTTTTCAACTCTAGACTTCTTTGAGAAGATAGGAAATGTGCTCATTTTCCCGCACATCCCAGCCAAACGGATGATCCTTCTGTACCTGGCCAGTCAGGAGAATTGTGGACACCACAGAGAAACTATCCCCATTGACTCGAGCCTGTGACCTGTCTCTGATATCATGCTGTAAATGAAATATGGGACCAAAGTTTTGAGATATCTAGAAAAAGGCAAATTATGAAATCCAGAGAGTGCTGATTAGAAAATTCCAAATTGGCTTTGCAAGATCCATCATAACGAAAGAAAGACTATAAATTACAGGCAGGTCTGAATGGTTCAACCATCTCTAGTTTTTAATGCAAGGTGCCCTGGGGAATAACTTCATGGCTTCAAGTGATTAATTGGGAATAATGTATTCTGATGGGAAAGGGGAGTGAGGAAAGAAATTCATCTCTCACCAGTGAATTACTCCTCCTGGCTAAAAGCTTCACATCCTCAGTGTTAATTGTGCTTCTTTTTGCATGTCTGTAGAAAGGGCAGAAACAATTCACCAAATGTTTGGTGTTATTTAAAGTTTTCATGAAACACAGAAGTTCACGGTCAGACTTCAAACTAGCAAGGATCTCTAAGTAACCCATCTTTTTAGATTAAGGTCATTAAGCAACAGTGACACAAAAAATGAAGTTACTAACCAAGAAACCAATTAAATAAAGAGATGGAGAGAAAGCAGAAGCCCCCATTTTTCCACCTCCGCCTGAGGGCCAAGGGGGCCCGGAAGGGGCCTGAGTAGGGAAAGCCCTTCCAAAAGTGACTTGCTTGGCCAAGCAGACACCACAGGAAAAGCAAGAACAGGGTCAGTCTACAATCTGAGTGTGAAGAGAAAATGAACAAGGTCTGAAAATGCAAAGATCGCCTCTAAGTCAATGTTAAATAAAAGAACAAAGAGAATTCCCATGGAGCCTGGTTTCCCTTATACCAAGATCCTGAAGCTCTTCTCCAAGGACTAAATTAGAGGGAAACAGTTGGAGCAGACACCGAATACCTGGTTCCCCAACAAGAAGCTAACGTGTTCCCTCCTTAGCCTAAGAAGAAGGAAGTTTTTTGTTCACAACTTGGATTCAAATTCTCATTCAAGTCCTCTTATCTTTGCTTTAAAAGGTAATTTGAGAAAATAAGCTCTATTTGATAATGTTACTCTGAATTCTAGTCTTTTTTGCCATTTCCAACTTCCCCATTTCATACCCTCAATAACTAGATAAGTGCCCAGCACCTAGCTAGCCCTCACTGAATACCCATCAAGTTATCACTCAGAAATTATGCTCTATAACTTGGCCAAAATAATCCTCCACCTCCTGCTAAATGTGCAAATATCATGCATCATGTCATCACGATTGACAGTATCTGCCTGTCAGGAGAGAATATTCATTTTAGGAGTAACTAATTAGCAACCTACAAGGACCGAGAAATAGGAGAGAAGAAAAAGGCAGAGAGAAGGTGCTATAACAGCAGCTACTTCACTTGAAGCTTGTACAAGGCATGTCAATCACAAATTTACTCTACAAAGGTGGTTACACAGAGTATACATAAGTGACTATCCATTGAGTTGTACACTTAAGATTTATGCTCCCTACTATACAAATATTACGCATCAACAAAAAAATTAAAAAATAAATTTACTGCATTCATCAAGCTGAAGGACTTTGTACACTTTTCTGTGCATATGTAATACCAATAAGAATTTAAAACAAAATATACACACACACAACAAAGCACAAATATAATCAACATCCCCCTAAATTTATTCAACTATAGTTTATTGAGCAACTACCAGGTACTGGAGACACAAGATAAATAAGAAAAGGTCCCTGCCCCACGTGGACTCAGGAGGTTCATTCACAGATGATCTGGGGTGGAGGACAGCAAGTGCACAGGGACACAGTGTGGCCTCATCAATCACACCATCGGGCTGCTCTGACTGTATTTATATTCTTCTCAAAGAACAGTAAAAGACTCTTCAAGAAGTAATAATATTGATCTCTTCACAGAGTAAACTTATCTGTTCACAAGGAAGTGTTTAGAAAACAACAAGCTCAATACTCTCTGCCCTGGGCTTGTCTTCTGGTATCTCCGCACCATGTTTTAATGTTAACAACCTTCCTAGATGGAGGGGCTGGGATATCTTAGGCCAGGCACCATAGATCAGAAATTCTCCTAGGTGAAACCTCTGCTCCAGAAAATTACTCTGGGGAAAAGCAAATTATCTTACACACTTTTAGCAACAGAGACTTAAAAGACTAGTCCCAAAATGTTCCTTGAAGGTTTTAATGTAGAATATCTTCTTCAAAATGTTTGACAGTATTAGGTGACTAAAGACTTCAAAGCTAAATAATGGAAATTAGCAAACTTGAATTAGGGATGATTTTTCCAGAGTTTGTAGGCGAATAGAAAATTTGGAATTTAAATGTATTTTCCCAATGAAGCAAGTTACAAATGCTGCCTGGGTTCTCAGGTCAGCCTATGAAGATTACTGACTATCTAGGTGACCTGAAAAAAATACATATTTCAGACTTCTCAAGCCTGGGTATGCGTAGTCCTGGGAGCAGAGACTGTGTGACAGGGAAAAGGTAAAGCCACAGGACAAACAGTTGACTTTCTAGGAATATCCAACTTGATTCAGTGATACACTTTATAAAACAGCACTTTTTTTTTTTTAATATGAAAGCAAACAAATATTATGAAAACAAATATAAAATTAAGACAAAGGATGATTCTTCAAAGAAGATTTTCCTTGTGGATTGTGCAAGGAGGACACAGGGGCCTCCCCTGCCTCTGGCTGGGCCTCCTCCCTCACCCGGATTCTTAGCAGCAAGAATTCAGGAGAACTGGAATATGCCAGGTCGCATTTCAGCCACCACTTACAACATTCTTTTAAAGGAAAAACAGATTCTAAATTCCAACTTGGAAGGCCAGGAAACCAGATGGGCCCTTGCCAGCCCCTTGCCAGCCCCCTACCTCTTGACCTCATGGTGGCTCTCGGGAATCTTTTGAGTTGTGTTTATTTTCTATTTTCACCCCATCTATCTCCTGGGTACTCCTGGGCTAAAACATCCCAACCTCCCTTCTCTCCTACACTTGCAGAGCAGAAGGTGCATCCGCACATCTGGACACGGTGGAAGGTGAGGCATCTTTCAGGGAGTAAAGCCTCCAGATCTCTTGCTTAAAGACTGGCAGTTGACAGCCTTTACACAGACTCTTGACTTAAAAGACCACTAGCTCCCTGGTGAAGGTTATGGCTCTGAGTAAGACATACACACACCACTTTTTCACCCACTACACAGCAAAAGAAAATCAACCTTCAATGTAGTTATAAAAAATACAGAGTATCTGAAAGCTTACTGTGTTAAAATGCAAAACATCTGTAAATTCATTTTTATTTCTAGAATTTTTTACAAAAGTATTTTAGAATTTTCACTGTCTTTTTTCCATAACTAACACAGAAAAGGCAAGCAAAGGTGATAAATGATTTCACAGGAGATGCTGGGCCATACAATGGGACAACGGCCTGAATTAACAATGAATGAATAGGCCATAGGAGCTACCAGCATCCCATAATATTATCGTACCCCTTTTGGCCAAGTTGAAGATACTGAGCAGTTTTTAGGGACTAATATATACAGGAATAGGAAAGATTTAAAACCTGCCCTCTGAGGACCTCCTGCTTTAATTCATTCAAAATATTCACCCCAGCACCGGAAGAACAAAGAGCTAATCGGAGCAAGGTGAAAAGTATGGGGTGTGGGAGCGGCTGGCACCAACTCAGAAGTGGAAGCAAATTGGAAAGCTTTAGCCCTTTCAGGCCTTAGTCATTCAAATTGCTTCATAAAAGCAATTCCTTGCGATTGTTTTCAATTACCTAAGGTACTAATTGAAGAGCTGAGCATAAATCACCTGTAAAAGCCAAAGCTTTACCAGCGGACAGCAAGCCATCCACTCTTTAAGAAGTGTGTCTTCCTCTTCACAAATGTGGCAAATGAAAGCCTATGAGTGGGGGCAGCATTATCTGTGCACCTGCGGGTGGAGGCAGCATTATCTGTACACCTGTGGGCAGTTACCTCCGGGGAACACAATGCCACCCCACTCCAGAGGGAGGTGCTGGAGGACCCAGCCAGGAGCGTTCTCAGACCCTCAGACCCTGGCCATCCCTGTGACCCCACCTCTCTTCTCTCCTACAAGGCTTCAAGCCATCCCACAGAAAATGTCTTTAAAAACACATGCACCACATGCATTCAGAGTCCTGGAGACATTACTCAGGCCTTTTTGTACTGGAACTGAATATCTTTTGTTCTTTAACGAAAAAAATAATTGGAAAACTTCAAAAAATGCCCAATCAAGTCTAAATCCCTGTGATTAAAGCAGACATTCTGTTCTTGCAGCATTATAATTAGAGACCAGCCTCTAGAAAATATGAAATATGACTAGCTAACATTTTCCTGAAATACACAAGATGGGGAGTAAAGAATGTAAATAAAGTCCTCTACCCACCTTGCAAACATTTCAAGGTCTTTGGCAAAAAGTTCTGAAAGAGAAAAAAGAGAGGAACTTGAGTTACCATGAACTGTATCTCATTTTAGAAGGATGAAAAGTGACATCTCTGCACTAAGTTCAGTGACTAATACAATAATTCCTTTTAAAGGTGAGAGGAGGCACCTCAGGCAACCCCATCATTATAAGAGCCTTTAGCCATTTTATATCATGACCTCTTGGTCCTTCCCTGTACCCTCTACCCTTTATTACAAGCCTTCTGTTAATTGTGGCTACACCTTTGGTTCCTAGAAATTATCCTTTAACTTTAAATTTTGCTACAAGTTAGGGCTTGTGAGGACATTAATTTCCTCTGTAGTCAAGCAAATACCAATGCCACAGTTCACAGGGACTTGCAGTTCAGCTGTCAAATAAACTATGGGTGGAATAAAAATGCCATAAAGCATGAAATAAAAAATTTAATGTCTAATGTTCTAGGAAATCAAGGTAGTTTAAAACATAATAAAATAAAGGTGCTAATGTCCCAGCGTTAGTGTAACAGAAAAAAGATGTAGTTCTTTCCATAAAATAGTCAGATCTTACCTCTAAGAAAATAAATGACTCAAATGAATAGTCTGTGATGATAGTGTTCCCTGCCTGTTGGTGGGACAGGCCACAGCACCTGCCCACATTGCTTATCCCAGGCAAGATCAACCTTCACGGTTCACAGGCACAGATATGAGGACAGGGGCTGCTTACCACACTGTCGGAAAGTCACCTCCGAAATCGCTGCAATGGTTTGCTTGCTGAACTGCATCTCTCTGTCCGACGCAACTTCCTCACAAAGACAACCAACAGTGTAGTGAACTGCTGCCTTTAGCCTCTGAGACAAAACATCAGAATAATTTCATGGGTAAAGTTGCAAATAAGAGCTTCTCTCACCTTAGAAAATTAAGACCAAGGTAAGGGTCTGCTCAGCCTAATTCCTTCAGCCCTTTCCATAATGGTTGAGTGACTTCTCAAGCACACTAATAAATTAATGAGAACTTCTGGGGTACGACTTGTAGAAACATTACTTCATAGATAACAGTGATGTTTTAGGTCAGGTAAAAGAAGGCATTAGGCGGCAGGCCAGTGGGGAGAGAAGCAGCCTGGAAACCTGAAAAGTACCTGCTTCACTTTGCTCAAGTATTCCACAAGGGTCTGCTGAGCTCCTACTCAGGAAAGGCAATACTAGAAGTTTGGGGAACCCAGTGAAAAACCAGATGGGGATTTTACCCTCAAGGTGGCTGATTAATCAAGAAAACACAAGCCTATCCCTCCCCTGCAAGTCCCTGCCAGCTGGAGTCCCACAGGTCACAAAGGACAAAAGACCAGGAAGGATCCTAAGGGCATGTCTCATCTCCTTTGATTTGGAGGTCTGCTAGCTGAATTAATATCCCAGCTGCCAACTCAATGGGTTGGCTTACTGATAGAGTTACTGGCTCAGTTTCAAGGCTAGAAGGCTTGCTTCCTCCTGGGGCGGTATATCTTCTAGCTGGCCAGCGACCTTGGGGCTCCTTGGCTCTTCTGTAACGTGCCAATGCACATGTTGGGATCTTCTCCTTTCTCTTCCAGGTTCCTTTGACTTCCAGCTACTGGCTGCTCCCTGTGGCTTCTCCCAATGTGTCCAATTTCCTTTGCTTATAAGGACTTCAGCCACATTTGATTAAGGCCCACCCTCATTCAGTTGGAGGACACCTTAACTATTAACATCTGCAAAGGTCCTATTAACAAATGGGCTCACACCTACAGGGCCAGGGGTTGGGATGTGAACATGCATGCCTTTTGTGGGGGACATGATTCAACCTCCAACAGCCTGCTTTCTGGGCCCCAAAAAGACATACGCTTCCCACATGTAAAATACATTAATTCCATCACATCCCAAAAGTCTCATGCCATTTTAGAACAATGGTTAAGTACAAAGTCTCAGCAAAATCAGTTATGGGTATGGTCTGTCCTAGGGCAAAGTTCCACTGTCTGATGGACCTGTGAAACCTAGGAAATAAGTTTTCTGCTTCCAATATACAATGGAGGGATAGGCAGAGAGTGAATATTCCTATTCCAGAAGGGAAGGAAAACAGGGTCATGGGACCCAAACAAGTGTGAAACCCAGCAGGGAAAACTCGATTAGATTTCAAGGTCTGAGAGTCATCATGGATTGATGTTTTGTTATCCTGGCCTGATGGAGCGGCAGCCCCATCCCTTCCAAACGCTTGGGCAGTGGCCATGCTGTCCCTGAACACTGGAGTAAAGGCCCCATCCTCCCAGAGCATTAGGGAGGCAACTGGACCTTTTGGCAATGGCAGGTCACAGGCCCCATCATCTCCGAGCACTGGGGTGGTAGGACTCTCCCTGAACAATGGGGCACAAGGCGTGCCTCTTCCAAGCACCAGGGTAAATGGCCTGCCCTCTCCAAATGCAGGGGTGGAGCCACCCTTTCCACACATGGGTGGGCCCTCTGCTAGTCCGAGGAAATCTTTTGGGTCCAGGCCTTTGCTTCCATGGTTCTGCCCTTGAAGTGATTCTACCTTCAGTTTGTCCCTTCTCTGTCCCTTTCAGGCAATCCTTCTGTTCATACAAATTTCACAACAAAGCCTTGTTGGCTTTGCGTGCAGTTCAAGTGGGTTCAAACCATCAGACGGTAGAATTTTCCACAAATCTTTCCTGGATTAACTGCATTCCCAATGTTGACTTCCTCTGAGACGTCTGATGGGAACCATGTTCAGGCACAAACCTTTCAGCCCTGTCCTCTGGACACCCACTTTCCGGAAGCTCAGGGAAATCTCTGATAGAGCCACTGCTGGCCCTAGTCTCAGAACACACTATCTGGATAGGTGAAAATTCTCCAAATTCTTAATTGCTGGTTTCCTTGTGCTTAGCAGTTCAGTCCTCAGTGTTTTTCCTCTCTCATTTCACTATATGCTACATGGTGAAACCAGTGTACCTTCCACACTTAGCTTGGAAATCTATTCAGCCAAATATCCGAGTTCATCGCTTTCATGTTCCATCCAAAATCAGAACTCAATTTTGCCAAGTTCTCTGCCACTTTATAACAAGGATCACTTTTTTTCCAATTTCCTATGACACATTCATCATTTCTTTCTAAGTCCTCACCAGAAGTACCTTTAACATCCACAGTTCTACCAAAGTTCTGTTCATAATGAATTATGTATTCTCTAAGGCAATACAAACTTTCTCTACAGTTCTCACTCGATGTTTGAGCCCTCACAATTCTTCCAACCTCACCCACTACCTAACTCCAAAATCATTTCTACATTTTAGGTTTTTGTAATAGCAGGACCTTGCTCTTGGGATCAAAGACGGTATTAGTTTCCCAGCTGCTAACACGAATACCATACAATGAGTTGCCTTAACAACAGGAATTCATTGGCTCATGGTTTCAGAGGCTAGAAGACTTGCTACCTCCTGGGGTGGGAATCTTCTGGCTGGCCATCAGACTTTGAAGATCCTTGGCTTTTCTGTCACACGGCAATGCACATGGTGGCATCTTCTTTCTTTTCCAGGTTCCAATGACTTCCAACTTCTGGCCACTCCCTGTGGCTTCTCGTTCTGTGTCTAATTTCCTTTGCTTATAAAGACTTGAGCCATATTGGATCAAGACCCATCCTTATTCAATTTGGGCACACCTTTAACTAATAATATCTCTAAAGGTCCTATTTACAAATGGGTTCACAACGATAGGACTGGGCGTTGGAGCCTAAACATGCCTTTTTTAGGGGGACATGATTCAATCCCCAACACCAGCCAACCTCAGCAGGGCCCTCACTGCTCCTCAGCAACCCTTCTAGGTACTGAAAAATATCTCTCTTCCCTATGCAGAAGAGTAAAGCACCAAGAGAGGAAGGGGAAAGAATCTCAAGATAGAGGCAAAACAAGCTGAGCAACAGTCTCATGCCAACAAATTTTTGTTAAGTCCCTATCTGTCTGTGCTCCATCTCTGTGCTGGAGACAGAGCTGAACTGGACTTGGTAATGGCGGAACCCAGGAGAGCATGCAATCTACCAGCAAGTGTTCCCAGTACAGGCAGGAAGAGGAGGAGCTACAAAACCCCAGGCCAGGACCCTGGAGTAGGAGCTGGGCATACACCTTCCTTAGTTTCATATTCCATAAGGCAAGTTGAGGCCTTTGGTAGGAGGTGCCAAAAGGACCATCAACCTGGGAGTTCAGGTGTGTGTGTGGGTGAAGACAGGCATGGAAGTATGGAACATGGATCCTTCTGAATGCTTATGAGCTCCAGGAAGCTTTCCCTGTCCCCTCCCTTCAACCCCAGCCCAGGATGGGTGAGGCACCTTCTTCAATGCTGCACACGTCACTGGACTTAGTGGCGACATCACTAGACTATAAACTCAAGGGCAGGACCTTGTCAGTTTTGTTCACCAGTGCCAAGAACAGTTGACTGAATGTATGGGGGATCCTCTGGGGGCTTACCACTGCATAGAGAATGAGGCACAAATTTCTCAGCCTAGAATTAATCCTGCAGAATCATAAGCATTAGTCCTGCTTTGCACCCTTCTTCATTTAATCAGTAAGTGTTACTGAGTGCCTATTGAGGGTCAGGCTCTATACTAGGGGTTGAGAATACAGAATTGAAAAAGACAGCCCCTGCCATTAAGGAGTTTATTGCCCAGGACACTTTCACCATGAATGGACTCTTTAAAACCACCAAGGTCATCAAAGACAAAAGGGGTGGAAAACTGCTCCAGAGAAGACCAGAGAAGCAGGATTGCTAAATGATTATCCTCGCTTGGATCCTGGAGGAAGAAAAAAAGACCGCAAAAAAATGTCTTTGGAATGATTGGGGAAATGTGAATGTGGACTGTACAATAAACAACAGGATTTCATCAATATTAAACTTCCTGAGTGCAATAATTTATTGAGATTATGTAGGAGAATGCCTTTGTTTTTAAGAGATGTATACTATGGCATTAAATTCAAAGGTGAAGTATGTCAAGGTATCTGAAATGAATTCTCAAATGATTTAGGAAAAAAAGGCAAAGGAGCAAATATAGTAAAATGTTCACAACCCACGAATCAAGGCAAAGGGCATATGGTGTTCAGTGCACTGTTGTTGTAACTTTTGTGAAGATTTAAACTTTTTGGAATAAAAGGGGGGTGTAGACACCTTCTGGAATTCAGCATTTGGTAAGGGGGAAGTGCTCATGCATTCAGTTCATCCGCGTGTTTCTTCAGTTAATCCCCTTTGAGGTGGCCACGAGGGGCTCTTGCTCTACACCTCTTCCAAGCACTGTTCTTAATTTGGGTTCTGGTGACTACCACACTGCATTTCCGGCAATTAAATGTGATTAAAGCAATGACTGATTATCCACAACTAGGATTACTGTTCCAATTTTACAGGTTAAGAAAACTGTGTTTTGGCCGGTCACACCCAGGAAGCTGGTGGAGCAGAGATTCGAAGTCAGATCTCAGTTACAGGCTCTGGAGGCGGACTTCCTGGGGGTGACTCCTGCCTCCAACCCAGCCTCTGAGGTTCTGTGTCCTCACTCGTCAAATGTAGAGGGTGACGGTCACAAGGGCCAACATTCTGGGGCTCTCACCAGGCCCCAGTCACTGGGCTAAGGGCTTCACGTGTGTCCTCTCTTATTTAATGCTCACATTCCATCCTCAGGACAGCCCTGTGTGAGACATGTACCGTCACTATTCCCATTTCACAGAAGCAAAGACTGAGGCTTGGTCACGGGGCTGGAAGGTGGCTCCGCGGCGCCTCCCCGGAGTCCTCCCGGGCTTGACAAGGGGTGACCGGTGCTCAGCGCCCTCCTGGCGCGCGGCCGCGGCTCAGACACCACTAGCGGAACGGCGGCCGCGCCACCGCCGTCTCTGCTGGGCTTGGAGCGTTTCTCCGCGGCGTGCATCCCGCAGAGCAGCACCCGGGCCCCCAAGACCTTACGGCTGCCCGGCACTAGCGCAGCAGCCTCGACTTTGCCCCGCGTTGCCGCGGAAACCCCTCCCAGCACTCCCCGCGGCACCCCAGCTGGCGCAGGCGCAGGAGCGCGAGGCGGCCGAGGCCCGGAGGAGCGCGCCCCGCCCCCCCCCCCCCCCCCGGAGAAGCCAGCCTGGGGCCTCGGGGACTTTCCCTCGCCAGAAACTCGACGGCGTCCTTCCCCAGCCCAGCTGAGATTCCCGTTTTCCTGTACCTGTCGGTAAGAGAATTGCTGCTGCTCCTCAGCCTCTTCGCCCTCCATCTCGGCGGGCGGGCGCGCCGGCCCGGACAAGCGCGCGAGAGCAGAGAGAGGCAGCGACCCGGACGGCCCAGTCGGATTTTCCCGCCGCGGCGCCCGGCGACGGGCTGCGCGCGAGGACAAAGCGCAAAGCTCCAGCTTGCTCGCGCGCGCGCGCCCTCTGGCGGCGGCTCTGGGCAGCGCTCAACCCTGTTGCCGCTTTACTCCCCGAAGGTGGGGGCGCCAGTGACGGCGAGTTCACTGCTGTACCCCAGCCTGGCTCAGTGCCTGCACCGAGGCTACCCACCTCCGGAAAACAATGTGTGTGCTTAAATGTAAACTTAATTATAATTGTATCAACATAAGAGATGTATACTACGCAGTTTACAAATAATAATGAAATAGACTATTCTTTTTTGTAAGTTCTGTACATCCATAACTTCAGGGAGACATGGAAAATACACTCTTAGCTTTTATAAGTCCATCTCCAACAGTTGTGTCACAAGATCAGACTACAGATAAATGTTTAATTACTGTCCCAGCAAATAAATTGCTCATCTCTTGTCATTGACAGACAAATATAATTTTGAGATGGATGTTAACTGATATTCATTTATATTAAGGAGTAAAATGAAATAGTGAATCCCAACGTCAGTCTTCTCTCCTTCAGTAACTTCACTCCTTCCCAACTCTCATTTGGAGCTTCACTCATATTTCAATGACATGAACAAGGGACTTCTTTGCTGAATCAAATAATAGTTTTTCAGTACTGAAAGAATATTTCCTCATAGTTTTTGTGCTGTTCGTAATATGAAAGCCACAGACAGGATACCCTTTCATGTTTAACCTGCTCATTAACATTTTCTCTATCACTTTCTTAAGTAGACAGTCAGCAGTAAATCAAGCCCTGACTTGTAGCATTTGCCCATTTCCCTGGTTAAACACTCTCATTGGGCGATTTCAAGCTCCCAACACGAGGCCCCAAAACTCAGAGCTGGGAAGAGATGGGCAGTAGCACATCACCGTACAGACACGAGAAGGTCAAGTGCCCAGGTGATAGTAAAATGTGGTAATAGAATTAAGAATTGATGAGTTTTGACTTTTTATTACCTTTGTGTTTAATATAATTTATGTTTGTATGACTTAATTTTTAATAATGGCTGTGTGTCAACTGATTTTCAACATTCCTGAAACTTTAGAAATCAGCTTTTGCAAACTGGTAGGAGCTGGCCTGGCCTGGCACATAGTAAATTCATGCTCATTAAATATTAATCAAAGCTGAAAGAACACACTGGATTGGAATTAGCTGTTAGGTAAAGATGTTAGTGTCCACCTAATTTAATAGTGATTTCCAAGGAAAGCCCACATGCCTGGCACATTGGAGATACTTATGAAATGTCTGCTGATGGTCTGAATTCCAGCAGCTTCTCAGCATGTGGGTGCAAAGCAGAGCCTCCATTGTCTGCAGATCATCAGCAAAGCAAGGGCCTCAAACGTTTCTTTTTTTAAGAAATTTGACTTTATCGTATTTGTTATATGTATTTTAAAAGATCATTGCAATCATTGAAGAAAAAAATAGTATTTTGGGGACCTCCTTACGCTTATATTAAGGTTTAGTGTCGTATTTATCTTGAATTACATCTGGGAGGGGATGGTTGGTATGGAAAGCTTTTCAGGTCGAGAGCCTCCAAAGGCCTTAATCCATACCAGTCTTTTCTATGTTCCCAGCAACTTCTCCCTGCAAAGTCATCTGCCTTTCTTGAGGAATGGGAGACTACCAAAGAGAGGAAGGTGCACAGTGTTTATGTTTATTTGTGCTGAATTGGAAGATATACAAGCCTCTCCTTTATCATCTCTGCAGAGAAAGTTAGGGAGAGAAAAGGATGGGAGTTGTGGATGAAGAATCACACAAAAATTTCCTCTTCTAACTCCTTACCAGGCAGTTACCCCAAATCATAGCTAAATCCTAAGGTTGGGTGGCAGGGGGGCAGAGGTAGATATTCAATGTACAAAACTATTAGGGTTTGATTATTTGCATAACCCAAGGATTTTGTTGTTCAAAACAATCCAGGAAACACCAAGCTCTGTTGCATTTAAATTGCCCGTAGTTTATGGGATGGTGCCCTCTATAATATTAAGTGAAAGAAAAAAAACATGTAGATCAGTATGTACAGAATACTCTTAATTTTGTTTTTTTCTGTTTTTTTAAGGACATCTGCATTTGTATGGGGGTATATAAACATTTTTTTAAGAGAATCAAAAAAGAGCTGGAAGGATATACAATAACAAAAGCGGTTAACTTCCGAGGAGCATGCTGTGGGGAGGGCAGGTAAGGGCCCTTCCATTTTTCACTTTGTATATTTCTATAATCTGCATTTTTTTTTAAACAAGTGTGTGTTACTTCTGTAATTAAAGATAAGCACATAAACCACTCCTCCAGTCTTTGTCTTCCAGGGACAGCCCCTCAAGCCTGCAGAGGACTAAGACCCTAGAGAACGTCTCTTTGGTGAGTTGGGCCTTCTGATCTAATTCCACTGCATCTGATCAGTGGGTGGCCTCGAGATGCCTTTAGCGGCCTCTTCTCTACTCTCACCACTGCACAGGGATGGTGCTCTGCCCCATGCAGGGCTGGCATCTGCATTGCATAGGCTGCATTCCACCCTTCTGCAGACACCCCTCTCCCTGCCTGCTGCAGCTCTTAGTCTCCAGGTGGGCCCTAAAGCACCAAGGAAGGCGGGCACAGGCTCTGTGGCCAGTCCTGGGATAGGAGCCCAGCCCCCTCTCATGAACCTTGGGGCCCTCAGCAAGTCACAGAAGCCCTCTAAGCCTATATCCTCATTAATACAGTGGGGATAAGAGGCTCCACCTCCGCACATTTGTGAGGTTTGAATAAGATGATGCATAGAGAGCACCTGCCTCCCAAAAGTGCTCAGGAAACTATTCCTATTATTTCTGGGCTTGTACCTTGCAGCCGCTTCCCAGGGCAAAATAACATTATTTTATCTACACAGGCACTTAAGAGTTTGAAGAGAAAGGTCCAGGACTGAGGAATTACTTTACATTATATACATTATGTACAGTATTGGGCTGACTTTTTACTTGAAGAAGAGCTGGTCATGGAAAGTGGCCACTAGATGGCAGCATTGCGCCGCACAGCAGCGCCAGCCAGCCCTGCCCCCTAGTGGTCACTGTAGGTAGCAGTGAGCGCCCACTGGCCCCAAGGTTTGCAGTAGGCTTCGGTTCATAGCTCACCTGCCCTCACAGGTGGGAGCTACTCTCACAGTTGTAATAGAGTCACAATTGCCCAAGTCAAACTGCCAGGAAGTGGGTGGGCCCAGGTTTGATTATGGGCAGCAGCCTGGCTTCAAGTCTGTGCTCTCATGCAACGTAGGTTAGACAAGTACATCTGCAGGTCTCCTGAATCCTTTTCAGATGCACAAAATCAGAAACCATGAATATTTAGCTCAATAGCAATCATCATTTTTTTTTCACTAAAATTCCACTGCAAAATCAGTCTCCACTCGCTATCACACTCATTCCCTAAGTGCATGAGGTCAGGGCTTTTGCCTTCTCTCACCGCCCCCCCCCCCCACCGGGTAATGGTACCTAGTGCTCAGCAGAGAAATAATAAATCCGTTCAAGGCTTGAGTGAATTGTGCACTTGGGACGCAGGCACCAGATTGCTGGAGTTCAAATTCCACCTCTGCCCACGGTTGCAGTGTGACCTTCTGTGTGTTTCATCTGTAAGTTGGAGATGATAATAACACCTTCAGAGGGTGTTGTGAGGATTAAATGAGTTAACATATTGAACGGTATCTGTCCCACATAGTGTTAACTATTACTATATTCTTCTTTATGCCTCAGGAAAACCCCCAAATAGGGCCAGAGTTCTCTTCCCCACCGTGCAACCAATTTCCCCTCTTAAGGAAGGCATATGTAGCAGATTGTATTTGCCAGCTAATCCTCCTCCCCCGGAATGGGGCTGGCCTGTGACTCGCAAATATACAAGGCGACTGCATTAACACAGTGTGACAAAGGTCATAAAAGGAAATGTAAGCCCCGCCCCGTTCAGGAGCGGAGTGAGATGCTTCAGGGCCTGCCCCCACAGAAGCTCTGAACAACCAGCAAGAACTGGCAGAAACATCTTTGTTTAAGCTCCAGAAAAATAGTTAAAAGAACTGCAGTAACAGGGCCAGCCCCAAATCAAGAGAAGGCTACTTGCAGTGGAAGGGTCTTTTGTGTGGTTTTTTAAAATTTTTTTTTATTGTAGAATATAATGTATATACATAGAAGTGATAATTTCCACTTGCAATTTAACAAGTAGTTAGAGAGCAAATTTCAAGGAATATTATAGGTTTCAGGTCCACATTTTCAATTATTTCCTTAATGTGAAATATATATACAAAATGGTAATACCTTTCAAAGTATGATATAACAAGTAGTTATATAGGAAAATTTCAAAGTTGTTATGAGTTATAGTACCATAGTTTTAGTTATTTCCTTATTGTGAAATATAACAAATATACAAAAAGGTGATCACTTTCAAATTACAATATACTAAGTAGCTATAGAACAAATTCCAAAGGGTGCTATATATTACAGTTCCACCATTTCATTTCTTTTCTTCTAGCTATTCTAATACCCTAGCAACTAAGAAAATTATATAAAGATTCAATATTCATAATCTTTTGTTAAATTCCTTCTTCTCTGTTGCTACCCCTTCCTCTAGCTTAGTCACTTTCCAATCTTCAGGGATGTCTCAGCAGTGACCACTCTAACTTGTTCATGTTGAAAAGGGGTGTCTACTTTATGGGAAAAGGGGACATATCTAGTTTGTGTTCTTGAAGAGGCTATTGACTCTGAGTTTTGGGAATTAGCTGGCATAGGAACTCTCTAAAGGATTTAAATCTCTGAAGAATAAACTTAGTGAATGAAACTTTTATAGAGTCTCTGTGCCAGTTTAGATGTATTATGTCCCCCAAAACAGCATTATCTTTGATGCAGTCTTATAAGGGCAGACATATTTGTGTTGATGATTAGATTGGAATTCTTTGAGTGTTTCCATGGAGGTGTGACTTAATCAACTGTGAGTGAAACATTTGATTGGATAATTTCCATGGAGGTCTTACCCCGCCCATTCAGGGTGGGTGTTAATTGGATCACTGGAGTCATATAAAGGAATTCACAGACAGAAGGACCTGAGAGCAACTGAGAATGACATTTTGGAGAAGAGCTGCAGCTGAGACAGACATTTTGAAGATGGTTGTTGGAAGCTGACACTGACATTTTGGAGAATGTCATTTTGAAACACAACCTGGGAGCAAGCAGATGCCAGCCACGTGCCTTCTCAGCTAACAGAGGTTTTTCAGACACCAATGGCCATCCTTCAGTGATGGTACCCAATTGTTGATGCCTTACCTTGGACACTTTATGGCCGTCAGACTGTAACTTTGTAACCAAATAACCCCCCTTTATAAAAGCCAATCCATTTCTGGTGTTTTGCAAAATGGCAGCATTAGCAAACCAGAACAGTCTCAGATAGAGAGCCGGGGTTTGGGGGAATACTGTTGACTTGGGCTTAACGTATTGTGGTCATTTGGCATATCTAGGTGAAGCTTGCATAGGAGTAACCTCACAGACAGCCTCTTGACTCTATTTGAATTCTCTCAGCCACTGAAACCTTATTTTATTGCCTTTCTTTTCCTGCTTTTGGTCAAAAAGGCATTCTCGAACCCTCGATGCCAGGGTCAGGGTCATTCCTGGAATCCGTGTCCCACATCACCAGGAAGACTCATTTATCTGGGGGGTGTCCTGTCCCACATTGGGGAAAGGGTGATGAATTTATTTGCAGAGTTAGACTTAGAGAAAGTCCACATAAGCCCACCTATAATTACCTATAATTACTCTAGGAGTCACCTCCAAAGAACCTCTTTTGCTGCAGTGGTAGGATCTTGATGCACCTTTGCTGGCCCCTCCTCTGTCCGCTGTGCTGACTCAAGTGCAGACCCCTGGAACCATCATGCACCTACTGGGAACATGAATATTGGGCCCAGTCTGTCTGGTGGTGAGGGAACTTACCCTAGGTGTAGAGGGCGGCTCACCAGGCTCTCCTACAGAAGGCTGGGTAAGAGCAGTCATGTTGGGCCAAGGGATTGCTGGCTATAGGACATACAGTACAGCACATTCTGAGGACTGCGAGGAATCTGTTTCCTAGGGAAGAGGGAACATTTGTGTCTGTGTAAACAATGGAATTTCTAGGGCCACCCACCCATGTCCAAGACAAGACTCATATGCACGAGGCCTCTACACTTTGGCCTCAAGCTATTCTCTAAACTGAATGTGTAGATACGTGTTCTAGTTTGCTAATGCTGCTGGAATCAAAACACCAGAAATGGACTGGCTTTTATAAAGGGGGCTTATTTGGTTACACAGTTGCAGTCTTAAGGCCATAAAGTGTCCAAGGTAACACATCAGCAATCGAGTACCTTCACTGGAGGATGGCCAGTGGTGTCCGGAAAACCTCTGTTAGCTGGGAAGGCATGTGGCTGACGTCTGCTCCAAGTTCTGGTTTCAAAATGGCTTTCTCCCAGGACGTTCCTCTCTAGGCTGCAGTTCCTCAAAAATGTTAGTCTTAGTTGTACTTGGGATATTTGTTCTCTCTTGGCTTCTCTGGAGCAAGAGTCTGCTTTCAACGGCCATCTTCAAACTGTCATCTGCAGCTCCTGTGCTTTCCTCAAAGTGTCCCTCTTGGCTGTAGCTCTTCCTCAAAACATCACTCACAGCTGCAGCTGCACTAAGTTCCTTCTGTTTGTCAGCCCATTTATATGGCTTCACTGATCATGGCCCACCCTGAATGGGTGGGGCCATGCCTCCATGGAAATTATCTCATCAGAGTTATCACCTACAGTTGGGTGGGGCGCATTTCAACGGAAACACTCAAAGGATTCCAATCTAATCAACACGGATAATGGATAACGGATAACGTCTGCCCACACAAGATTACATCAAAGATAATGGGAGACACAATATATTCAAACTGGCACAATACACTCTGAAGGAGAGAACTTGCACAGGAAAGCTGTCATAGCACTAGCTGGATACAAGCTTAAATAACAGATGCCTTGTATTTGTCAGGGTTCTCTAGGGAAACAGAACCAACTGGAGATATCTGTAAATATGAGATTTTATAAAAGTGTCTCATGCAAATATGGGGATGCACAAGTCCAAATTCCATAGGGCAGGATACGAGCTGGCAACTCCCATGGAGGTTTTCAATGAACTCCCCAGGAGAGGCTGGCTGGCTGAAGAAGTAGAAGTTCTCTCTTCTTCCTTAAAAGTCTTCAACTGATGGGATTAAATGCGGCTGACTGGATTCTCTCATTGAGGAAGACACTCACTTAGTTGATCATGGGTGCGGGAGGACCCTGTGCTCGGGGCCCTGGATGCCGCCACAGGGCACGGGCGGCCGGACAGGCTGTCGGGAGTGGCCACTGGTCCTTCTTTAGTCCGTTCCTTTGTCTGTGGGTGAGTGAGAGGCCAGAACTGGTGGACCCAGAAGAGCCTGTAAATGAGGCTTTTCTGAGACCCGGGGGCCTCAGGAGCCCCCAGAGGAGGGAGGCTGGGGGGCCGAGGGCTGCAGGCCTGGGGGGCCGGCGAGGGGCTGCGGCAAGGGCTGGCCGGATCGGGGGTGGGGGTCTGGCACTGGGGTGAAAGGGCGGGTGGGAGGGGGTCAGCTGTGGGCTTCAGGGGCCTGGGGCCAGGTGTGGGGGAGGTGGGTGTGCAGGAGACCCAGGTTTGGCAAGTGAGGAGAGCAGGCACTGGGTTGTCTGCACCCTCCTCCCCTGCAAGGATCAGCTCCAGCTGAACCGGCTTCAGCAGAGATTTCCTGAAGGGTCCAGGGGAGGTGGTGGTGGGGGGAAGGCTGGGAGCTGGGGAAAGGCTCTTCCCAGGCCCAAGGAGGGGCTCTGGGGGCACCGGGCCTGGGGGTGGGCTGTGGGCAGCAGAGCAAGGCCTCTTCAGGAAGGTGCTCAGAAGCCCACTGGGGCGGGGGTTCCTGGCCCCGACTCCCCTAGCCCCCGCCCTCTGTCTCCCCTGCAGCCTGTCCATGCCAGTCCCCGGAGGGGCTGGGGGATCCCTCCTCCCTTCCCAGCGGAGGCCTGAGGCCTGAGGGCCTCCACCTCCAGGAAGCCCTCCGTTTCCCTGGGGAGCCTTACCAAGGTCTTTGTCCACCTGCGTCCCCCACTCCCTGCTGTGGGTCCCCAGGGCCCTTGTCTGGCTGGGCAGGGTGTCATGAGGAGCCTGCCTCTCTTACCCCAGAGGGGCCGTTTCCCTGCTCCCTGCCTCCCTGGAATTAGGGGTCCAGGGTGTGGGGGTGGCAGATGGAGGGGTGGGGGCACAGGGGCCTCGTGGCCCCACCAGCTCTACCCCTGAATGGAAATCCATGGGGGGGGGGGGGCGTGTCCACCCACCCAGGTGCCCTGGGGGGCAGCAGAGGGGACCTCGGGGCCCTTGTGGGGGGTTCATTAGAGGGGGTCGGTGTTCTGCCTTGGAAGGGGCACATAGCCCCAGGCACAGCCATCCCAGAGGTGTGTGGAGGGGGGCTGGGGTGCTGCCCGGCCCCCGGTCTGCAGTGGGGCTACCTCAGGACTGGGTCAGGGGTTCCCGCCTCCACACCCCGTCCCCGCAGGGCAGCGGGAGGCAGCGGGAGCACAGGGACCCGGGAGTGTGAGGCGGTGGCTGCAGGCGGGGGGTCGGCCTCCTTCCCCGTCGTCGCGGGCCTGCCCTCCCCCAGCGGCGGTGCAATGCCCCGCGGGGCCACACGAGGGCAGCAGAGCCCCACCGCGGGGCCGCCGCGAACCCTCCCGGGCCGGGGTCTCGGGGCTGCGCCGGGGTCGCGGGGCCTGGCACCACCCCCACCTCCCGGAGTCCGTGCGGGGCGCAGCTGGCCAGAGGGAGGAGCGCAGGCCCGGAGGGCTTCCTGGGGGAGGCGGCATCTCCGGCTGGGGAGAAGGGTGTGCACGGAGGGTGACGGCTCCCACTGGGGCCTGTGCCGGCCACGGGCCCCTCCTGCCCGTCCCCTCCCCTCGCCCGCTCCGAGCCGGACAGTCCTCCAGGGGGTTCAGGGTCACAGACCCCCCCCCACCAGGCCTCTTGCTGCTTCCTTCCGGACGGGCACGGCCTCCTCCGAGATGGGGCCGCCACGTGCCCCCAGGCCGGGTGACGCACCCCCGAGCCCCCCAGCAAGTCCTGGCGGAGCCGCCCCCGGTTTAACGCGCCGTCCTCGCTCCGCCGAGCCTGACCCCTGGGCGCCCCTCGGAGGCCCCCGGCGCTCCTTCCCCGCGCTGGGGCCTTTCTCCCACATTTTCTTTCACACCGCAGCCCCTGATCCACCCGGAGCCAAGTTTTCATATCGTGTAGTGCCAAGACCTGGCTTCATTTCTCTCCAGATGATGAGCCACTCTCCCCGACGCCAGGTGCCCCCTTGATTTGTGGGGTGGCCTTTCACCGTGTGAGCTGCCCTCTGTCCCGGGCCTGTCCGGGTGCGTGAGCTCCTTCCTGGGCACTGCACTGCTTTCATTTATTATTTTTTTAATTTCAAATTTAGTTACCTGGCTTTGTCGTTTCCTTCATTCTCGGGGAGCGAGCCCTTTTTTGGCTTTTCTTTTTCAACAGTTTTCTCATTCATGGACCTTTATTCTTTTTTTTCCCTAAATAGTATGAGACTTATTCTAGGAATTGGTTCACCTGCCATGGGGATGGCAGTTCTGAATTCTGTGGGGCAGACGGAAAGTCGTGGACTTCTCCTTCCACAGCGTGCTCAGGACGGGGTTGCCACTTTGGTTTTTTTAAGCTTGCTGGAATGCTGATTTGGGTGGCATTAATTTGGAAACCAACCTGGGGAGCCCTGCTGGCTTCCTGCCCTGGGTCGCCCCTACCTGAACGTGGCCCGAGGCTCCTTTCAGGGGGAGCTAAGGTGTTCTTGGAGCCCGGCCGTTCTTTGAAAATTTATTTCCTGGCTACTTAATGGTTTCGCTTGCTGTTCTGAATAGCATCTTATTTTCTGCTTGATTATTGCTGCTATAGAGTAATAGCATTGACTTCTGCAGGTTTATCTTGTAAATCTTATTAGTTCTAGTAGGTGATTCGGTTGCGTTTTCTGCGTGGATGGTCCATTATCTGCAGGCCCCAGGCTCTCGGCCGCCCCCCCGCAGACCTCAGCCCCCGCTTCGCTCCGCCTCCCTCCTCTGGTGAGCGCTGGCCAGGACTTTCGCGATTAAGTTAAGCAGGGCGGTGATAAGGGACATCTTTGGTGTATTTCCAGTTTAATCGAGATGGCATCTTAGATTTCCCTGTTAAGTTGAACGTCTTCTGAGGGCTTTGAGAAAATAGATTTTATCAAGTTAAGGATGTTCTCTTTTTTCCTTGGCTTTCTGATTTTTTTTCTTTAACTAATAAACAGGTGTTGAGCTTTATGCAGAGCTTTTCCGTGTCTGTTGAGATAATTCCTGGGTTTTATCCTTTAGTCCCTTTGAAGGGCTCAGTGAATTGCACTGAGGGATTGTCCTGGGGTGAGCCTCCCCCTTTCCTTGGGCAGACCTTGCCTGGACACGATGTTATTATTTTTAACCACATTTTGTTGAATGCCACTGACTGTAGGATGTGCTGTAACTTTTTGTACCTCTAAGGAAGAAAAAACATGGCCTATAAAACCATGACACATGCTTTTTCATGCAGAATCTGTACTTTCTGTTCATCAGAAAGAGCTCTTTTAGACGTATTTAATCATAGGATTTTATCACAGGCCACTCTTATGCATACGTGAAAAGGAAAATAAAGGCAAAATAAATTAGTTCAGGTCATCCCCAAATGTCTTCTCTCAGAGCTGGGGTCACTTTGCCCTGGGAGACGTGGCTGTCCCTGTTTGTCTGCCCAGAATTGTCCTCTGTGCCACAGGCAGCCAGGGCACCGGCGCATCTCTGGGAAGACGCATCCCCTCGCTCCAGGCTTTCCCTCCAGACTGTGGGCACCTGTGTGCAAGCTCGATGCTGGGCCTTTCTTGTTCGCACTAGAACACGGCAGGGGAGGCTTTCAGCCAGAACTGGCCTCGGGCTCCTTCCTCAGATGCTCTTTGGGTGTCCAGCCCGGGTCCGCTTGTGTGCACGACACGGCTGCGTCCCTGTGCTGCCCGCTCGCCTGGCCTGCACCACCAGCCCGGGGAGGAAGGACCGTGGGAACAGACGAGGGCTCAGGGGCTTCTCCTTTATTCAGGATTCCCCGTTGCATGAGCTAGGACTCGCTTTCCTTCCTGATCTTGTTCTTCTTTAGTGGTGTACTGGGCTACACTGGCCTCGTGAAATGGGTGTGTGGCTCTCCTCCATTGGAGCCCCAATCCCATAGAAAGCAGAACCTGGGACCCAGGGCAGGTGGGAGCACCTTACTGGGGTTGGAATCCCAGGGGCAGGGGTGAGGGACGGTGGGCGCAGGGGGAGGGGGGAGAGTGTCACTGAGCTGGCGACAGTGGGGTCAGCTGAGTGCGCCACCCTGCAGGACGCTGCATGAGGTGTGCCCCAGAATCAACATCCATGGAGAGAAAGAGCGAATATGTGCTCTGACAGTTAATTTCATGTGTCCTCCTGGCCAGGTATTGGTTCCCAGTTCGGTCAAGCAAGCACTGGCTTGATTGTGACTGTGAGGGTATTTCATAGATGGCTTAACAACTATGCTCAATTGATTGCATCTACAGCTGCCTGCATCTACAATTAACAAAGGAATTTGCCCTCAGCAATGAGGGGAGGCTCCTCATCCAATCAGTTGGAGGTCTAAAGCCAGAACTACTGAGGACTTCAGAAGTCAGAATGAAGAATTCCTACTTCTCCTTTAGCCAGCTAGCTTCTCCTGGAGAGTTCAACTTCACCTTCATCGGAATTTCCAGCTTGAGGCCTGCCCAGTGGAATTTGGACTTGCCGATTCCTATGGTTGCTTGAGTCAACTCCTCTAACCGATCCCTCCTCTCTCCATCTCCTGTCAGTTCTGTTTCTCTGGAAAACGCTGACTAATAAATGTGCCCATCGGTCGCTGCCCCAATTGGCCGGGGGTGGCCTCACTGACCGACAGGTTTGCTTTTGAGGAACCCAAGCCAGTGCCCAGGACCCCGTGCCTCCAGGTCAGCAGAGAAGCCTTGTCGGGGGCTTCAGGCCGTGCCCACCAGAGCTGCCGTGACAGAGGGGCAGGAAGAGGTGAGGCCGAGCGTGCCCCACCTGGGGGTGAGCAGATCCCACCGCATCCTCAGCAGGGAACTTCCTGAAGGTGAGAAGGGCTCTTTCCTCCGCCGGCTCCCACAGGCTCCCCTTGCCCAGACCGCCCAGGTGGGCTGCTGAGCCTGGCACTCCCGGCCCTTCGTCTTGTGCCTGGCACCTGCTTCTCCTCTCCCGAGCCGCCGGGTACCCCCTCTCCAGCCAGGCCGGGCCACACGTTTTCACACTTCCTGTTCCTGCTGCTGCTGACCCCTCTCGCTGCTGCACCCCTGGACCCGGCTCCTCCTTCCCGGTCCTGCTCAGATGTCCTCGCCCCTCTTTTGTCACAGCTGCACATGTCCCGAGCCTCATGCCCCCGGGCGCCCCTCCTGTGCAGCCTCTGCGTCCAGTGCAGGCTCTGAGCCCAGGAGCCTCCACCTGTGCCAGGGCTCGAACCCTGGCTGCCTGGCCGTCTAGCTGTGCGTCCTCTAGGAGGTCACTTGGGGCCCTGTACTTTCAGTGCCTTGCCTGCAGAACAGGAAAATGCTAGAACCTCCTGCTTAGGGCTGTGGTGGGTTCCTGTGGGCTTAGCCAAATGCCCAGCTGCTCTTCCCACGACACTGGGGCCCTGTGAGTGCAGGGTCAGGGACGAGCCATCCCTGCCTCCTGCAGCCCTGGCTGGGCCTGGATGCGGAGCTCCGGGGTACTTGTGTGGGCACAGCCTCCCCCAGCATGGGCAGGATGCACCACAGTGGAGAAAACTGTGAGTCGTGGGTGTGGCCGTGGCTGAAGTGTGAGCCAGGCTCACCCTCTCGGCGGGACCAATGAGTGCCTAGGATGTGTCTCACTCATTTGCCCCCATGACCCCAGACTCTGAGAGGCCAGGTACATGGTGGGCACCAGGGCAGCTGCTGGGTGAGCGGATGGAGGGATGGAGGAAGGCGGATGGAGGAGGGAGGATGGAGGAAGGAGGAGGGAGGAAGGAGGAGGGAGGAGGGAAGAAGGAGGAGGG
The DNA here is from genome assembly GCF_015220235.1 of Choloepus didactylus. Classification (NCBI taxonomy): domain Eukaryota; kingdom Metazoa; phylum Chordata; class Mammalia; order Pilosa; family Megalonychidae; genus Choloepus; species Choloepus didactylus. Next base: position 239,062,383 of record NC_051308.1, read on the forward strand.
AGGAGGAAGGGGGGAGGGGGGAGGAAGGATGACGGACGGCGGAGGACGGAGGATAGAGGACGGAGGATGGAGGATGGAGGACAGAGGAAGGAGGACAGAGGGATGGAGGAGGGAGGGAGGGAGGAGGATGGAGGGATGGAGGAGGGAGGATGGAGGAAGGAGGAGGGAGAGATGGAAGGAGGAAGGAGGATGGGGAGGGAGGAGGGAGGATGTAGGAAGGAGGAGGGAGGATGGAGGAGGGAAGAGGGTGAAAGGAGAATGGAGGAAGGAGGATGAGGAAGGAGGATGAGGAAGGAGGATGGAGGAAGGAGGATGGAGGGTGCAGGGAGTTGGGGTGGTGTGATATCCTGATGAAGGGAGAGCTGCCTTCCCTGGGGCCTTGTGGGGTTTGCAGATGCCGCCCCTCCCTGGCCTGCTGCCAGGCAGTCTCCCCGTCAGGGGTGGGGTCAGGGCGCGGGTCACCTGCCCGGGGCCGTATCCAGGGGCTGTGGTCCCGTGTCACGGGCTCTGGGTGAGAAGACGACTCTCTGGTACCCAGGTTTGCCCATCCCCAGGCCCCTGGGGCCAGCACAGCCCCCGCCAGGGCACCAGGAGACCGAGGGGCGTCCTGGGTGGGTACGGGCTGCGTGCCGCCTGGGCCCACTCTGCAGGCCCCGTGTGACTCCCGGCCGGCTGCTCTCCCTTCCTGGGGTTTGCTGAGAGCCAGGGGTGGGGCAGGGGCCTGGTTGATTATTCAGTGATTTAAATGAGATAGCAAAGGACTTTTTATTGATTTGCATGTAAAATTATGAAGTCCAATATATTTCAGCACAGACAAATTAGCGGGCCGTAAAGCAGACGCGCCGGCGATTTTCCGAGAGCGAGCGTGGGGCCGTGCGGGGCCGGCTGGGAATAAAGGTCAGCGGGAAAGACGGATGGACACGCTGGCTGGTTAATGGCCCCGCGACGCACTTGTAAAAATGTATCCTTTTCCGTGCAGCCACCATTCTTGCTACTCTAGTGGGTATTCTAAACGTGCTATTGTGTATATAATATTAATTTAGTCATAAAATAAAAGGCAGTAGCTCAGAGAGCAGCCTGTGTGAACTATTAAATTTAAAATACCGTGCGAAGTATTTGCCGGGCGGGACGAGGGGACGGGGGCAGCGAGGAGGGGGCAAACAAGACCCAGAGCCCCCCACCACCCGTGGCCTGGGAAACCTGTTTGCAGCGGGCTGTGGCCCAGGGAGGGGCTCCGTGTCCCCCAGGGACAGCGGCCTGGACCCTTCATGGGGGAGCCCCCACCCGAGGCGCTTCTTCGCGAAGGGGAAGGGGCGGCCTGGTCACGGAGGCTGGCGCTGTGCGGAAGGCGAGGGGCTGAGGGTCCGTGTGGCAGGGGTGGGAGGCGCGTCCTGGGCTGGGGGAGCAGCTTGAGGCCCCGGGGGGTCTCTGGGGAGCCACACCCCAGCCCCACGGATGCACCAGGAGTCCTCATCTGCCCTTGGGGCCCCCACATCAGAACTTTCTGGACTTTTACCCACTTCTTGTGCCAACAGGAGCCCCGTGACCATGTTTCTGACGCCGGGGAGGAGGTGGCGTGGGAGAGAGCAGTGGCCGGCCAGGCCCGCGATGGTCAGGACAGCAAGGCTGCGCCGCGGTAACAAGCAGCCCGGCCCTCGTGCCTTCACCTGCACAGGTGGGCCTGCCATTGGGGGCTCGGCGCCTGCAGAGGGAAGCTCCACGGTGCCCACATCCCCTGTCGGTGCAGCAGGGGCACGGGGGCCTCACCCTACAGCTGAAAGCTCCCCCAGACATGCTTGCCCTGGGAGCTCGGCCGCCCCTGCGGGTCTGTCCGGAGCGTGTGCTGGGCAGGGACCTGAGGTGTCCCTGAGCCTCTGTGAGGCCCACGGGGGGTGCAGACCTGTGCCAGCTCCTTCCTGACACGGGCTCCAGGCTCCGGCTGCCCCTGTGGGCTGTCCCGGGGCAGGATGTTCCCAGTCAGCTTTGTGGCACCAGGTGGGGCCTGCGGGGCCTTTTGGGGCCAGGAAGGGAGGGGCGGCCTGGCCGGGAAGGATGGGGTGCAGGAGTGGGGAGCAGTGCAGGTTTGGAGAGGGTGGGGAGCACAGGGGCAGGCTCTGGCCGAGTGTGGGGTGGGGTGGGACCGCTTAGCCTTCTTTTCCCCAGGGAAGAGGTGTGAGCTTGACCCGTGGCTTCCCTCTCTGAGCCTCGTCTCCCTCTCTGTAGGATGGGGCAGCAATCTTCGAGTCATTGCAGTGGGCCTGGGGAGTGCTACTTCCTCCCCTCCTGGGCGGTGGGACAGGGAAATGAGGGGGGCCCGGGGTTAGGGTCCGGGAGTGGGGGCAGGAGGCAGTCGGAAGTGGAGGGGGTGCAGCCAGGCCCCACTGGCCTGTCCACGTGGCAGACCTGGACACTAGCTCAGTGGACGTCCTGGTGGGGGCTGGAGAGGGCAGGGCCCGTCCTGGCCAAGGTGGGCTGGATTGTGGGGTGGGACCCAGAAGCCCCATCTCACAGGCCGAGTTTTGGGGTAGTGATGGGGAGGGGGCATCCCTGCGCGCCTGGGGCTGCTCACCTCGGTTGGCCCAATTTTCAGGGGCAAAGCCTATGGCCAGCCGCCACCCCACACCCCCTCCTCCTCTGTCCCTGCCCCCAGCCGACCTCTGGAGTTCCCTGGAGGCCCAAGGGGGCACTGAGCCTCAGGGTGCGCTGAGCCTCAGGGTGGGCTGGGACTCGGGGTATACTGGGGCCTCGGGGTACACTGGGGCCTTGGGGTGTGCTGTGGTCTCCAGGGGGGAGTGCCCCCCACCTCTGTGGCCCCCTAATGGGGGGTGTCGCTGTTCCCGGGGGCTACTCGGGGCCTCTGAACAGCCCAGGGAGGGGCAGGTGGGCTGGGACCTGACAGGAGGGAGGTGACGGGGGCCGGAGTCTGTGCGGCTGGGAGGCACAGCCCCCCACGGGAACCCCTCCCCGGGACCTCCTGCTGTGGCCTCCTCTCCCCAGAGCTGTCCCCGTGGGGGCCTCGCTCTTGCCTGAGCCGGAACGGCGTCCTCACCAGGTCCCTGCTCCACCCGGTTCCTGCTGACCAGTCCCCCAACATGGTGGACACAGACCACCCAGGAAACCCCAGGGCCTCGTGGGGGGCTGTGCCAGCGGTTCGGGGCGTCAGGGGGTGGCCTGGCAGGGTGGGGTCCTGGGGCCGTGCCTTCTCGCTCTTCCTTTGTCCCTGCCTCTGTCTGTCCATTCCCCTGAAGCTGAGCTGGGGAGGGGGGCACTTGTAGTCTTGGGGTCCAGGGTGGGGCGGGGGCCGCTGTGGGCCCACCCCTGAGCACAGGTGCCTACAGCTCAGGCTGACTGACCCACGGGGGTCACCTGCTGCCCGACCCCGCCTGGGCCCCTGGCCAAGCTCATGGCGCTCTCTCGAGGAGGGTTCCAGAAGACCAGGTGTGAGCCGCCGGCTGACGCGGGGCTAGGGGATTACCGGGAAACTGCTGTGGACATCTGTGTGCAGGTTCCGTGTGAACAAACGCCTTTCTCTCTCTGGGAGACCACCCCACGTCCAGCTGGTCAAGGGCCTCGTGTCCTGGTCAGAGCATAAAGGGGACACTACTCACCGTGGGGGGACTGGCCCTGGGTCCCCCCCATGACTCCTCCTTTGCGGGGGTCCCCAGCACTCACCCTGAGGCCAACACCCCATTCCTCCCGCTGCCCCATTGAGGGGCCCAGACTGGCAGACAGGGCTGTGCCCGGAGCCGGCCGCTCCTGTCCCCTCGGGGGTCACTTTGATGACCCTTGGCTGTCCGTGGGGATTCCCTGGCCTCGGGGCCCCCGGCTGGGCTGTGGCAGGTGGTCAGCGGCATGGACAGGGAAGGCTGGGGGTGTGGACGGCCGGGCAGGACTGGGCTCAGCCTCCCTGGGATTGGGGTTCCCCATCCCCGCGGGGGACGGCCTGCCAGGACAGTGTCTCTTAGGGGGTCCTGTGCCCCGGCTTGGGGGGCCCGTGACAGGGGCCACACTCCTCTGGAGTTTCTCAGGAAACACCCGGCTCTGCGCCCCCCGTCCTCAAGAGGGGTTATGATGAAGTCGTCGTAAACTCTTACTCCAGGCACCCGGTGATTCTGAAGCCCGGCTTGTGTTCCGGAGGCCGGGGCGAGGCTCTCGTGGATTCCCGGACGCTCACATCGGGCCGCGGCCCGGGCCGGAGGCTGGAAGCTTCCATATCCGGGTGGGTGGGTTGGGGAAGGCCTGGGCAGCCGCTTCCCGTGGCCACTGTTTCCACCGTGGCCGCCGCGCTCTCGAAGTATTCTGTAATAGGTGAGCCAGCCTGTTAACCTTTATTATTATGACTTCTATGCTTGGTGTCAGCTGTTATATAATATTTTACACTTATGTGTACATTGTTGTATTTGCTGTTTGGTGTGTATCCTTTGCTTTTTCTTTTTTGTTCGCATTTTTTTAGGAAGGTTCACGTTTTTATTCCGGTGGTTCTCTTTGTACGTGTACTTTTCAAATGGCCGTAGTCTCCTGTTTTCTTGTTTAAACTTTTACTGTTGATGTGTCAGTTTTTCATGGCAACTTGAACTCTCTCGTGACAAGCAATGAGCTTATTCTGTTTTACTCTTTCCCTCTCTTCTCCTCCCACTTAAAAAAAAGTTGCTTTATTTCTGCTTGTCCTGACATATGACACTAGCACCTTGGGCTCTAGTTCCCCCCAGCATTAGTCGTTTTGCTGCCATTTCTCTGCCATCCCTTGGGTTGGATGAAGTTTATCTTCTGGTAGATTCAAGAGGGGCTCAGAGTTCCCCAAATTCAGTTAAAAAACCATTCTCTGTAGCCTCAATACTTGAAGGGCTGCTTGGCTGAATACTGATACATTGTAATTTCCATTTTTATTTATTCCACCTTGAAAATAGCCACCCGACTTCTGGATTTATGGAAGCCCAATCATTTACTCACAGAACACCTCTGCGGGGTCAGTCCCTCGGGTCAGGCTGTGCACGGGGGAGAGAGACCCCCAACTGTGACTCTCGGAGCTCACCTGGGAGTCGCTGGGCAGACTTCCTCCCCTGGGGAGACTTGGAGAGAAGCCTCCTCTTTCCAGTGTAGACAGATTCTCTGTGAGAAAAGGGAAAGTTCCCCAGGTTATACCCTTTGGAATGTGAGGAAAGGGCTCTTGGTTTTTATGTCACTTTGGATTTGGAACACACACCAAAAGGGGGACCCACCTGGAAGTCCCTCTCCTGGGTATTTTGCTTTCATAAACTCTCAAGGCTTGTTTGCCTTTTAGGAAACTTTTGTCCTGGGGTCACCAGTAATTTTTCTCAGAAAGCCCTGAACATGCAGAAGGAAATATTTTCTCTATAGCTATAAAATCCTTGGTTCAGACTTTCACTGATATTTTGAATTTGTTGCCCCATTGTAGCTTTGCATTGATGTTATTTTTGAGAAGTCTGTTGCTAAGCTGATTCTTTTGGTCTTGTGAGCTACTTTTTTCTTTAGGTTTGAAACATGATACCTTTAACAAGAAACTCCTCAGATCATTTCAGGTTGATAAACCCAGAACCCAGGGGGGTGGGGATTTCAATATGGAGCTTCAAGTCTTTTATTTGTGGAAAGTTTTCTTGGATTATGGGTTTAAATATTATTTCCTTTAATCCATCTTGTTGTTCATCTTTAGGGTCTCCAATTATGCATGTGTAATTCCTTCTTTGCTTGTTTTCTATTTCCACCACTTTTTTATTGGCCCTTTTTACTTCTTTTATGATCTCCTTTTCATTTTCTTGGTTGTTTCCTATCTTTTTCTAATGCCTTTCTTGATTTAAGTCTATTCTTTCCTGGGAATCTTGTGATTTAGTTTTCATTTCTGGGATGATTTTGTCTGTTTCTTCCATTTCTTTTCTGATTTCAACCAACTTGTTTTGTTTCTTCCTGCTTTGTCCACTTATGTTCTTGGATTTTGAAGTTCTGATTCAAGATGGCTTTCCATATCCCCGAATGCTTTTGTGAATATATTTAATTCAGTTTGAAGTGTTGTGTCAGCTTTTCTGCTTCATCTTGGTTTTAGTTTCCTTGGATGCTCAAGCAAACACCATGCAATGGGTTGGTTTAAACAATAGGGATTTATTAGCTCATGATTTTGAGGCTAAGAAAAAGCCCAAATCAAGGCATCATCGAGGTGAGGCTTTCTTCCTGTAGACTGTAGGGCTCTGGGTCTGGCTGCCGGTGATCCCTGGCCCCAGGCTCCTCTGTACATGGCCAGGCATGTGGTGCCTCTCCTGGCGTCTCCTTCTCTTCTGGGATCCATTGATCTTCAGCTTTCTTTTCTTTGTGGCTCTCTCATGTCTAAAGTCATTCTGCTTATAAAGGATTCCAGGAATAGGATTAAGACCCATCCAGGTTGGGCTGGGCCACACCTTACCTGCAGTCACCTCATCAGAAGCTCCTACTCACCAAGGGTCCACACCCCAGGAATGGGTTAAGTTTAAGAACACATTTTTATGGGGCACATACTGCCCAGACCCCCACAATGTGTTGTTGTTTTGTTTTTTTTTAGGAGAGGGGATTTTTATCAGCTGAGGTATGTTGATTCTGTCTGATTTTTGTAGTAACTTTGAATAGAATCATTTAATTTTCTTCTGTTTGTTGTGTGGATTTGGGATAGTTTATAAGATTCCTGGTTCAATGAATGGCATCCTTTTCTGTAAGTGCAGCAATGCAGTTTCCTTTATGGATGTGTGTGTGTGTGTGTGCACGCACGTGTGTGTGTGTGTGTACATGAGTGGTGGGAGGGGAAAGGTTATGTGTCCTCTGATTTTTGCTTTGGTTCGTTTTTGTCTTCCAGGATCTGAAATTTCCCTCTTTCACTCCTTTCTGCTGTCACCGCCCGATTACTGAAAAACACACCTCCCTTCTTGTCTTACAGCTTTGTCTTTCGAGGATGCGCCTCAAATTGCCAGCACTATAAAGGCCCGTTCCTGCAGGCAGCTTCCTGATCCGTCCATTCGCGCGGTATTTCCACACCCAGGGTGGATGCCACCTTCCGAGGTGTTAGGGAAGTGCACAGCCGCCACCAGCTTTCATCCTCTCCTTCCCGGGATTGTTCTCAGTCGGCTTTTATTCACACTGAAGACTCAGAGATCACTTGCTGGGTTTTGTTTGCTCTTTTCTTTTTTCATTTACAGCTGTTTTGAAGTTGACATCCCCTGTCTTCCAGCTGTACTGAGGAAGTGGCTTTTGGGTGGTTTTGTTTGTTCCTGATGTTCTCTTTGGGGTGACGGGAACGCAAGCTGTCGCCCTTCTCGCTGGTAGTTTTAATGCGCGTTTCTTTATCGTGAGTGATGTTGAGCCTCTTCTCACGTGCGTCAGAATTTGACTGTATTTTCTCTAACTGTTCATCTCGCTTTACTATTTTATTCTATTGGCTGGCTGGCCCTTCTTGTTCTGGATTTTAGAAAGTTTTTGCATATTAGAGAAATTGCCGTATGCTTTGCAATTTTGTTTTCCAAGCTCCTGGGTTGTCTGAGACTCTGCAGATGGCGCCTGATGGTGTCACCTGATTGCAGGGAGGGGAGGTCACCTCAGCACCCCGGGGGACAGAGGGCTGAGAACAGGACACTCAGGAGGAAGGCCAGCAGGGGCCCGAGGAGCTAAGGGCAGAGGCCGTGGGGGAGGAGGGGGCAGCAGAGAGGGGCCTCTGCAGGGGCACAGAGGAGAGTAAGGGTGTGTGTGTGTGTCCTGTGGCTCCCAGTAGGGTCTACGGATCTTCAGCTCCAAGAGATGAAGGGAAGGGTGGTGACAAATGGAAATGTGAATGCATAATCTGTGCAGCTTTGCAGAGTGTGGGGCCATTTGCATAAATATTGTTTGCAAAAAACAATTAGCAGTTCATTTAGATGCAGTGGAGTAGCAATTTGTACTATTTCAGGAATAATTTTCTTTGCCCATTTGCACTATTTCAGGAACAATTTTCCTTGTCCATGTGCACAAATCCGATAAGTTGCAATTGGCCATCCAATAGAAAAGCACTGATAGACCAATTTTTTATTTTTAGTTCATATCTTGGTCTCTAGACATATTGAAATTTTTTTTTTAAAAAGAAGTACCAAAGTAAGGGCAGAAGTTCCCCAGACTTGGATCCCCCATCCCTCATCCTTCCATCCCTGCTAGATTTCAACATTCCTACTGTTGACTCGCAGCTCTGAGAAATGGCTGGAGTCAACTGGACTTCCTGGGGCATGGGGGCGCCCCACTAAATCAAACAGGGCACAGAAAGGGCTCAGGAAAGCCGGCTCCCTTCTCACTCCTCTCAGCTTTCCACACCCTGCCCCCACCTCTCCTCCCGGCGAGCACCATTCCTTCTTCTGACTGCTGCCAAGCTTCCCTCTCCACCTGCACAAACTGTTTTCTGGCCTCGTAACAATGAGAGCCTATATTTACACGAGGCTTTCTCACCTGGGCAGCGATTTGCTTCCTGGATTCCTGAGTCCGCAGCCTGGGGCACTTGGTTTGTGCCAGCACAGGAGTCAGGAATGTTTCTATGAACACGGAAACAATATCAAATGGATGACTATCTTCCTACTTTTGGCACCAGAATTTAGAGGAATATGTTGAATTGGGTTTAAAAAATATTTACCTTAAAAAGTCTTGAACAGTTTTATTGAGATGATTCACATACTACACAATCCACACGTTGAAGTGTACAATTCAGTGGTTTTTACTAAGTTCACAGATATGTGCACCACGGGCAATTTTAGAACATTTTCAGCACCTCAAAAGGAAACCCAGAAACGATAATGACAAAAACACCTAATCTCTGCAGTGACTGCCATCACTTCTGTATTCTTTTCATCTCAAAGACCAACCCTGGTGTCGGGGGAGTGATTTCAGTGCACAGGGGTGGCGATGCTCAGAGGTGGGGATCGCTGGTAGCCAAAGTGTGTTTCGGGGATCACACCAGCTGGAAGACAACCAGGTGGAATGAGGATTTACCAGAAGTTATTTTCACAGGACCAGGCACCCGTGTCTATGTTTGTTCCAAGAGCTGTGGTGTGCAGGCACGTCTCTCCATGGTGCTCAATCTGTTTTCGTAGATGTTGCACTCAGGGGCTTACTGGCTACAGTTAATTTTGATTAAAAGAAAAAAAGGAAACCCTTTAGCTGTCACTCCCCATCCCGCATTCTCTGCCCCCTCCACTAAACAACCACTAATCTACTTTCTGTCTCTGTAAATTTCCCTATTCTGGACTTTCACACGAATGGGAGTATATGATATGTGGACTTTTGCAATTGGCTTCTTTCACTTAACCTGATGATTTCAAGGGTCACCCAGGTTGTAGTGTATATTAGCACCTCATCTCTTCTTGTGGCCAAATAATAAGACATTGTATGGATGCACCACATTTCTTTTATCAGTTTGTTTGCTGATGGACATTGGGTTGTTTCCACCTTTTGGCAATTGTGAATAATGCTGCTAGAAACATCCATGTGCAAGTTTTTGTGTGGATGTGTTTTCTTTTTTCTTGAATATATGTCTAGGAGTGGAAATGTGAACTGTTGCTTTGAGGTGGTGAATTTGTGATGCTGACAGGACATTCAAGCTTGGAGTTAGAAGGTTCCTTCAGAGACAATCTTTGTGTCTTACCCCAAATGCCTGCCACGGTGCTGTGGCTTTTTATGGGGTCCCGGTTTTGACTCCATTAGACAGATAGCACTCAGTGACTGCTCTAGATACCCAGGGATGTCTTGCCTCACTCCTACAGCCCATGCCGAGTGTCCTTCACTTACTCCAATCTTGAATTTAAATCCCCTCATTCCCTCAGTCTGAGCTCTTTTTTCTCCACATTACTGCTAACAGAGAAGGCCTGGAATCAGAGTCCTTACTTAATAATTCCATCCATCTATCCATCCTGGTCCACTCAGGCATCTATCTATCTATCTATCTATCCATCTATCCACCCATCCACATGTCCATTGACCATTCCATCCATCCATCCACCCACCCACCCATCCATCCATCTCAGTACATGAAGGCTTGAATCTATTTCACCACCCATCTATCCAGTCACCATTCCGTTTACCCAAATGGTCTCCTAAGAACCCGAAAATGATAAACGTGAGGACATCCCTGGAGAGCTGGGCTGGGAGAACCACACTGAGTGGGTTAGAGCAGAGTTGCCCCAGGCATGTAGTTTCCAGAGGATTTGCCCTGAAGTTGTTAATGGACCTGGAGAAAGAATGCGACTTCTTTCTCAAGATGGTTATCTGGGCTCATATGGAAACTTCCTTTTCCCAATCCTTGGAAAATATAAATGAGATATATTAGAGACTTTGAGGAATCCCTGAAAGAAAGTAAGAATCAAATCCACATGCATAAATATAACTGCTGGTGCTAAGAAATAATACCGCCTGTATCAACATGATTTGAAGGCTCCAGGAAACTTTTACCCAAGAAAATAAGTTGGCCAATAAATAACATAAATCTGCACTTCAGGAAATTCTTGCAAATCCGTTTGTCTGGGCCAACAATTTGCTCATCCAAGCACACAGCGTTCCTATCAAGACAGTAAATTGCCCACCTAAACAAAGAACTTACATATCAGAAAAAAGTTTATTTACTAAGGTTCACTTTAAGATCCTTGACCCCTCACTGTGTCTTCCAATTTAAATCATTATGTCATGAGCTTTGCCCAGTTCCAACAGGTCCTTGCACCGAACAACCCACTCTAAACCACTTGCTCTCAAACTCCAAACCCTGTAGGTGTTTTCCCTCCACCTCCGCTTCTGGGACACCACTGAGACTCTCTCGAGGTGGCGTACTTGCTGCAGAAAGTTTAGTTGTCTCGGCTTTGCATCATCAACTGGGCTTTCACATGGGCTTTTGGGGGGTCGGCAGCTAGGGAATCAGAAGGGATTTGCTGCCAAGACGGAAATGACAGCCCAGGACGCTTGTGAAGGGCAAGGTCGTGAAGGGGGAGGGCCGTGAGCGTGTCTGCTCTGGGGGGCCTGGAGGATATCCGAGGCCCCTGGCAGGTTGTCCGGTTGGGATCCTGCAGGGGAAGCCGCTGGGGTGCCACCTGCACACAGCCCTCCTCCCCACCTCGGGCCGGGCTGCACTGAGGAAGGACCTACCCCAGGCAGCGAGGATGACCACGGGGCCTTCCTCCTAGCGTCCGAGCGTCCAGCGTCCGGGGTGAGGGAGGCCTGTGGCGCACCCCTGCCCAGGGCATCCCACACCCCACGACCCCCGCGGGCGTGGCACCCGCTCCTGCTCCTATTGGAGACAGAGCAGCTGAAGCGCCACCTTCCCTGTGAGGGGTCTAGCAGGCAAGTGGAGCAGAGGATCCACCGGGAAAGCTCCGCTGCAACACGGAGCAGTCGGGCATCAGCCGGCTTCCGAGGAAAGCCCACACTGCGAGAGGGACACGCGACTCAGGAAGGAGGAGAAGCCGCTCGACAGAGCCGTGTAGAGCAGGGTCTGAAGCCAGTGTGACCCGTCTCCCCAGAGAGAAATAAGACGGTTCAAAGAATTAGCGAGAGATCTTGGAATCGTAAAAATCTTTAGAAACAAACCCCAAAACGTCTCCACAGATGGGCTGAGTGAGCGTTTCATGAGCTGGGACAGCACTGAGGGATTCCACCAGTGCAAAGGGACAATGGGCGGGAGGCCGGAAAGACCAGCGAGATGTGGAGGATGTTTCTAGAAGTCCCAACATCCACCCAGGAGGATTCTGGAGGAAAGAATGAGGAGAAGGCAGGGGAGGCAAATCAGTGCAGTTTCTGATGGACTTTTCCAGAGCTAACTGCGGACACGGGCCTCACCGAAAGAGCCACACAAACCAACAAGCCAGATTCATCCTTGGCACATCGAACTGCAGCTTGGAACCTCAGCGATGTGGAGAAAATCCTAAAGGCTCCCAAAGAGGGCGGAGTCCAGGTTGTCTAAAAGGCACAGGTCAGACTGAGGTCACTCTTCTCCCGGATGATGCTGGACACAAGAAGCCAAGGCACAAAGTCGCCCAGGTCAGCTGAGACCACCAACGGCCCACTGTGCGTGTGACTAGAGCACAGAGACGCTTGTCTCCCACAGTCTCCGGTGCTCGGAGCTGCTCTCCGTGGACCTCCTGCAGCCCGGCTCCCCCTCCAGCCGGCTGCCACCCACAGGCTGTCCCTCCTGCCTAGTGTCCACTGCTCATGGAGGGCTCTGCTGGCCTCTGCCACCTCACTCCCCTTCTACCCAGGATAGACTGGGTAGGTGACTGGTGACGCACCTCCTTCCAGAGTCACCAGTTTATAGTCCTCCTACTTTTAAAAAGCTCTCAGATGCTCTCGGCCCCTAACTGCATTTTCGACTCCCCCCAACCACCCTGTGACGTCCAGCTTTTCCGGATCCTTCTAGATCCCGGTCAGATCAGCTGTCCCCTCCTTCCTCCCACACCCTGTTGCCCACCCCTGTGGTGCCTACAGCTGTGATGTACTCACTTCTCATCTGTCTCCCATCGCTCAGGCTTGGGGCTCCTGGAGGACAGGACCCCGCTCGCCCGGGGCTGGGATAGAGCAGGCCACAGCAGGAGGGTATTGCGGGGTCCCCAGGCTGGAAGTGGCCCTCCCAGCCTGGCCAGAGCAGCTGGACTGGCAGCAGGTGCCCCTCGCCCACCTGGGGCAGCTGCTCTGTGGCTGGAGACAGAGTGAATTGCAGAGCAGCACGGGGCGGAGACGGTGCCTGGAATGTCACGTCTGGAACCAGCGGCTCCCAACCGACCACGGCCGCTGGTTCCTCAGTGCTGCCTTGTGAATTTGGGGTTGGTGGATCCCCCGTCTCCCAGTGCCAGAGCCTTGCAGCCTGCCACCTGCTTTCAAGAGGGGCCAGGGCTGTGCGGGGCATCCCCAGTGTGCGCGGCCGCTGACTGGTGGCTGCAGAGGACCCGGGAAAGGCTCCGGGGTCGCAGTGGATGCGGGGCAGGCTCGGGATCCCACGCAGACTTTGTCCCGACGGGCGTTTTTGGAGCAGCGGCACGGCGGGATTCCGTTCAGGGGGCCATGGTCAGGTTTGGGGCGGGGACAGCCTCTCCCGGGCCAGGCTGGGAGCAGAAGGGACGGGCCCTGCCCTCCCGGAAGCAGGAAAGTGCTGGGCGCACCCAGGAGGCCGGGGAGCCTCCCAGGGCCTGGCTGGAGCCAAGTCGGGAAGAGGCGCAGGTCGGGGCGGGACGGGGGGTGCGGGGGGAGGCACCAGCCTCTGGGACGGGGCTCGGGGCTTCACCACTGAGGCTCCACGGGGATGTTCTGCTTCCATCTGCCCGTCAGCGTCTGGGGAGACTTACTCCAAATGTTGGTCCTCGTGCACCCTGCCTTGGAACACCCCCCCCCATTCCGGGCATGGGGGCTCTGCGGCTCGGGGAGGCTTTTCCAGCTGCCCCTTCCAGGCTGCACCCCCACGTCTTCCATCCACTTGGCTCACGGCCCTCCCCCATTTGTGGGGCTGCGCTCAGGCCCCTCCCCCAGCCCCAGGCGGGAGGGGACAATGTTCGTGCCAACCCCCGGCTGGGTCATCGGGTGAGGCCCTGCCGGTGGGTCCCTCCCATTCCTGAGGCCACAGCCTGGGGGGCAGTTAACCGAGTCCTCCTTCTGACACACAGCCTCAGCAGGTCGGAGGGGGCGTCCCTGTGCCCCCACTAGTGCATCCAGACAAATACCCACGGTTTCTGTCTATAAAACAGGACAATTCCACACACACGACTTAGCAACTTGCTCTGTGAGTTTACCTCCCTGAGGGTGAACCCTTCAAACAGTACACACAGATCCAACGCCTTCTGTCTAGTAGCTGTGATTTCCTGTCAGAAGGAGGTACCAGAATTTATTCCACCTTTCCCTGGTTTATAAACATTCTGGTTGTTTCCATTCTGGGTGGGTATAAACAGTTGTGATTAAATTTCCACGTGCATATGTCCTTACAAAAAAGCAGCTTTTGTTGAACCACAGCGTCTCGGAAGTGGCAGAGCGGGGCCAGAGGATCGGCACAGATCTTACGTTCCATCAAGCGCTGCCAGTTTCTCTCCGGGAACCTGACAACAGCGCGCGGGAGTCACCCAGCTTCAACCGGCCGGGAGTGGACGTTACCTGTCTTCTTAAGTTTTGCTATTTTTGTTTTGATTTGCATTCTTCTCACTACTAGAGAGATTGAGCCTCTTTTTATATTCTTGTTTGCATTTCCACTTCTGTGAATGATCTGTTTTTAACTTTTGCCCTTTGTTTTCCTTATGAATTTGAGGGAGTTATTCATACATCTGGGGAATTAAACCATGTTTGTTTACATGGGTTGCAAATGCTTTCTCTTAATCTGTTGTTTTTCTTTTGACTTTGATAATATGTTCTGCTCTAACATAGAGTATTTTTTAAACATTTTTTTATTGTGAAATATATATACAGAAAAGTGATAACTTTCAAAGTACAATTTAATGAGTAGAGAGCAAATTTCAAAGAATGTTATGGGTTACTTACAGTTTAAAAGTTAGTTATCACCTTTCTGTATGTACGTTATACCTCACAATAAGGAAATAACTGAAATAGTGGAACTGTAGTCCCTAGAGTGGGTTTTAATTTTTGAGTGGGTTACTCTTTCTGACTTTTCTTTTATAGTTACTGAATTTCCTGTATTGCTGGGAAGTGTTGTCCTCTACTAAGATTATGCAAATATGTTCTTAAATTTTATTCTATTGTGGTTTTTTTTTTTTTTTTTTTTGCATTTGAGTTTTAAACGTTCTGAGGTAGAAAGGTGGTGGAGGCTCCAGGAACCAGTCCCTTCACCAAAACTGGCAGGAAGTGGCAGGAAGAGGCTGGTCCAACTATCCTGAACCTCTGGCGCCTGGTGGAACACGGTGCAGCATCCAGGCGGGAGCTGGAGGTTGAGGCTGATAAGCTACAGTGAACATCGGGGAACTCCACCCTCCGGCAGCATCTGCCACCCCACCCCTGGCCTCGTGGCAGGTGGCAGGGGGACGGCAGCCCAGGCTCCTGGGCAGCTTGCTGGTGCTAGGGTGGGCTGTGGGGACCTGGTCCTCCAGTAGCTGTGGGTGTGGGGTCTGCCTGCTGATCACTGCTTTTTTCTCTTATAAATACCATTATGCTTATAAAGAGTACAAAATTGAATTCCATGTGCAAGGTAAAGAAACAGAATTCTAAAATGACACCTAACATTGCTGAAATAATAAAAATAAATGTTCCTCTTTTGGAGAAGTTAAGCGTTTAAACATGGTTTACATGTGCAACAGGAAACTACGGAGAATCCTTGGGGGGCACGTTCAGCATCCGCTGTTGCTTTAGTGGAGGCTTGCTCTCCCGCGGAGCGCTGGCTTCACTTTGGTATTTAAGGCGTCGTGGCTGCAGTAGTGAGAAGCCTTCTGGTTTGTTTCTGGTGTTTGTCCTGGCATCGTGACACGACAACCCCAGGCACGAGCTCCAGTAACAGAGCAGCAGCTGTTCTGGTCGGGCAGGGCAGCTGTGACGATCACCACAGAGCAGTCGGCTGGTGGGCTGGTCGGTAAGTGCCCAAAGGTAGTAAAATAAAATAAACCAGCTCTTTAATTCTGTACAGAGAGTAAATTTCACGAGTCAAAGTCCTACATATAATGGAAAATTTTAAACACTTAGGAAAAACTATAGGGAAATGGCTTTATGATGTCTGGATGCAAAAACATTTCTTCAACAAGACACGCAGACCCAAACCATAAAACCGAAGAGTGATAGATATGACATTATAATTAATAGCTTCTGTACAACAAAAGGCACCACAAGCAAAGTTAAAAGATAAGCCGCAGATCTGGATAAACATAACAGATATGTGCGTATTATTCAGCATATGTAAAGAGTTCACACAAATCAATAAGACAAGGATGAACAAAAAAACTAATTAAAAAATAGGTAAAGGAAAAGGGCGTGCAATTAACAGAAATGGAAATGGAATGGTCGACAGGCATGAAAAGATGTAGCTTCTCCCCAGAAGTAGGGGCGTGCAAACAAAAGCCATCACTCTGCAGTTACTGGTTAACAGCGATTAAGGGTCCGACAGCACAAAGCTGGCAGTGGAAAGGACGCCGGCTCCTCTGCTCCATGGAGGGGCTGATTCTCCGGTGAAGCGGACAGACCCCTGCCAACTCCGGCTGTGCCGTCGTGTGCTTGCGCCGATGCGACTGGAACTGTGCACGGCCACACGGCAGTGACTCCTGGACTGGTTGGAGGCCTGCTGGGGGAGACGGGCCATGGGACGTGGCACAGCAGCAACATCTGAACCAACATGAACGGCTGGAAAATAAAAAGTGGCGTGAAAAGAGAAACACGTCACAGAATTCGGCACCATTTGTGTTAACGTGTAAAGCACATGAATCTTTACTAAAGCAACATGATATTTTTTAGGAGAGAGATCAAAATATGGCTGCTAAGGCTGTTGAGAGGGAGGGAGGGAAATGGGATTGGTGTTTGTAATATTTCACTTCTAAAATACATTCACTGAAGCAAATATGTAGAATGCTAATATTTGTTAAATCTGGGTGAGGGGGTACATATTACCTTAAGTAATTTTTTGTGAATATTTGAACTATCCCATAATAAAAACACTGGGACAAAGTACATTCCAAGCTCAAAAGCGTACTTAGAGAAACCAACTTCTTTGGACCTGAAACCTGCAGAAATCACAGGGCCAATTAGTGAGAGAACGAATATTAATCAGGATATCTGCACATCCCTCACTCAGTACCCAGATCAAACGCATGTGTGTATATCTTGTTGACCTTATCAATAGAAAGACTCAAGTTACTAAAACTTGGAGGGGCACAATCCTTTCTTACCTAGTCTCCTGGGAAAAGACATGGTACCTACACGTGTTAGGGTATTCATCATCAAAAGGTGCATGGTCACTTGCCTGGATAGCTGAAGATCAGAGGGTCCATGCTGTGGTTCAGGCCCTTGTAATCATTTACCTGGATAGCAGCCATGTCCCACGTTAACAACCCTTGTCAGGTTCATCGGGATATCTTGACTTCAACCTGAAAAACACAGTGTGATTAATGTGTTGGAGGACGTTTCCTTTTTTTTGAAACTGGAACTCTGAAATCTAACTTGATCACTTCCAAAGTTAGGGGACCCGAGGTTATTACCTGGAGAGCAGGAGAATTCCACAGTCAAAACTGTAGTCAGGGAGACAACCTAATTGTCTTGACCTGAAAACAAGTCAGATGATCACTGCCATGGTGAGGAACCCCAGTGTAACTTACCTGAATTACTTGCAAGTCGCTCACTCCTACCTGGATCAAAGACACAATTCTCTCAAGTAGGAAACAGAAAACACTTATCCTTAGGAGTTTTCGCAGGGAGGTTATCAGTTCTTACCTGAATGCCTGCCAACGAACATGATGACAAGCAGGTGGGCATTTAATCATCACTTACCTAGCTATGGGAGAGCTCAGGTGGTCTGCACTGTGGCTAAGGCCCACATCACCCCTTCCCCGAATTCCAGCAGTGTCCAAAGTTAACGGCCACTGCGGCTCAGACAGGATGTCTGCACTGGAAACTGCAAAACACAGAGTGAGACGTGTTGAAGAGCACTTCTTTTTCCACCTGGATACCCTCGGGGAACGTTGGCCACTTCTCCCCTTTTGAGTCCCTTCAACTAACCTGACAACTTGCAGAAATCCAAGGTCAGCACTGAAATTAGAAGCCAAAGCATCTTTTGACTGCCCTGCAAATATCCCATGGTTGTCGCTTCAGTGAGGAACATGATGATAACTTATCTGGATACCCTGAATCCCTCCCTCACTACTACCAGTGCTGGCCATCCCGAGTCTCTGAGGCAGCAAATGCTAAGACCGCATGATGAGTAGTATTGGTAAGGAGACTGTCATTTCTTACCTGAATTTCTGCAAGGAA
Source organism: Choloepus didactylus (assembly GCF_015220235.1). Taxonomy (NCBI): domain Eukaryota; kingdom Metazoa; phylum Chordata; class Mammalia; order Pilosa; family Megalonychidae; genus Choloepus; species Choloepus didactylus. Next base: position 239,080,290 of record NC_051308.1, read on the forward strand.
ACATGGCACCAAAGGTGGTAGGGATTTCCTCATCACTTACTTAGATAACTGAAGACATGAGGGTCTGTGCAGCGGTTAAAGGTCATATCATCCCTTGCCTGGATGCCACAATATCCTACGTAAGCAAGCAGCTTTATCTTACCGAGACCTCTTGACTGGAACCTGAAAAACATACAATGATAAATGTGTTGAAGAACATGCATGATTTAACTGCACCTCGACAATTTACCTTGGCCACTGCCTGCATTACAGGACCCACAAACATCACCTGGATACTTGCAGGACTCCAAGGTCAGCCCAAGGTTAGTGAAACAAACTAGTCTTGCCTGGACCCCTGCGAGAATTCCAAGGTCACTACTGCACAGAGGGACCCTAAAGGAACTCATCTGAACAACTGCACATTGCTCACAAACTACCAGGGTCAAACCCATTTGTTCCCTGAGCTAGAAAACCGTAAGACTTGGTGCTTTGTGGCAGTGTGGGGGACACTACCATTTCTAAACTGAATCCCTGCACAAAGTGTTAAGTCCCAACTCAGGACAGAAAGAGCACAACTACTATGTGTAAACAGAATTCATCATGGCCTACCTAGATATCAGAAGATCAGATGGTCTGTACTGCAGTGAAGGCCCACTTCCACACTACCTGGGATCCAGCAGTGCCCCACGTTAATGACCATAGTTAGGTTCACCACGTTCCGTTTCCTGAACCACAAAAACACAGCGTGAGAAAGGTTTTGGAGGAGACCTCGGTTTCTTCCTTGACACCTGAAAAACTACACTTAGTTACTTCGACCCTGACAGGACCCCTCAACTACACCGACATCACAGCAGAGATCCAAGATCAGTAATGAAGTAGAGACACCAACGTCTCTTGAGTAGAGTCCTTTAAAAATCCCCTGATCACCACTTTTTTGGGCAACACTCTAAGAACTTTTTTTGATACCTTTAAATTCCTCAGTCACTTCTTTTTCAACCTGGTTGCCCTCAGAAATCTTTCGCCACTTCTATCCTTTTGATTTACTTCACCTAACCTTATATTGCAGAAATCTTAATTGAATATTGCAATTAGAGATAAATATATCTTTTTACTCCAGTAAAAAAAATCCCATGGTCATTACTTTGGTGAGGAACATGATCATAATTTATCTGCGTACTTGAATCCCTTCCTCACTTGTGTGTTTTTTCATACATTTTCTGTGAACTAGAACTCAGTACGATCTTATGCTTTCTAGTGTTTGTAGAAAGATTACCATGTCTTACCTGAATGTCTATAAAAATTATGGTATGTACTGTTATGGATTTCGTTTTCTGTTATCTGTATACCTGAAGAGTTTTATAAAGCCCACACCTTCCATTACGGAGATGATTACTGTCCTTTTTCCATGTCAACCATCCGTTTTAGATTCTCCTTGAAGTTTTTACTGGTATCTAGACAACCTAGCAGCTTTTCCTTTCAAGGACACATCTTATTCTTCTTTGTTACCCTATAAGAACTTTGTCATTTATACCTTGACGGGACCCCAATCTGTACCTGGTGTTTCTTGACATCCAAGGTCAACACTGTAGTTAGTGACATCAGCATCTGTTGACTGTCTACCTGCTAAAATTCTAAAATATGATAACTACTCTGGTGAGGAACAGCAAAATAACTCATCTGGATAAATGCAGGTCCCTCACTCGATCTACCTAGGTTAAACATCCAGTTTATTTAAACATGTTAACAGTAACATTTCATGCTTAGTATTATTGGTTGGGGCACTGTCATTTCTTAACTGAATCCCTGCCAAAAAAGTTGATACTAACAAGTATTAGGGATTCATCTTCACTCCTTTAGGTATCTGAAAATCCGATGGGCTTTACTGTGGCAAATGCCCATGTTGTTCCTTACGTGAATACCAACAATGTCCCACATTAACGAGCAGTGTTAGGTTCGTTGTGATCTCTTAACTGGAACCAGAAAACTTTTTTGCAAATATGTGTTTAAGGACACGTCTTTTTCCATCTGGAGACCTGCAGATATCCTTGGTTCCTTTGTCTTTAATTGTACCCAACAACTTTACCTGCATTCCTGCAGAATTTCATGGTGAACACAGTTTCTCTTAACTGGGCGTTTGCAATAATCCCTTGGATCCTACTGTTTTGAAGAACCCCATGACAAGTTTCCTGGATACCTCCAAAACTATCAGTCACTACACCAAGATTAAACACTCATTTCCTCTAAACTGGAGAACATTAAGGTCATCTTCCTACAAGTATTTGTAAGGATCCTTATCAATTGGATCTGAATACCTGCAAAATCCCATGGCCACAGCCGATGTTGAAGACACCATTATCACATATTTAGATATCTGAATATCAGAGTGTGCTGTTGTTAAGGCCTACATTATCAGTTACCTGGATACCAGTAATCCCCCATGTCTGCAACCATTTGTTGCATCTATCATCATCTCATACCTAGATCATGCAAAACATTTTGATGAATGTTTTTAGGATACCTCTTCTGTACATGAACACCTGAGAACTGCCTTGGTCATTTCCACAGTTAGGGACTTATCAACTCTACCTGAGTACTTGGAAGAATTCCAAGTTCAACACTGTAGTTAGATACACCATCCTTTCTTTTTTTTTTTTTTAAATCTTCATTTTATTGAGATATATTCACTTACCACGCAGTCATACAAAACAAATCGTACATTCGATTGTTCACAGTACCATTACGTAGTTGTACATTCATCACCTAAATCAATCCCTGACACCTTCATTAGCACACACACAAAAATAACAAGAATAATAATTAAAGTAAAAAAGAGCAATTGAAGTAAAAAAGAACACTGGGTACCTTTGTCTGTTTGTTTCCTTCCCCTATTTTTCTACTCATCCATCCATAAACTAGACAAAGGGGAGTGTGGTCCTTATGGTTTTCCCAATCCCATTGTCACCCCTCATAAGCTACATTTTTATACAATTCTCTTTGAGATTCATGGGTTCTGGGTGGTAGTTTGATAGTTTCAGGTATCTACCACCAGCTACCCCAATTCTTTACAACCTAAAAAGGGTTGTCTAAAGTGTGCGTAAGAGTGCCCACCAGAGTGACCTCTCGGCTCCTTTTGGAATCTCTCTGCTACTGAAGCTTATTTCATTTCCTTTCACATCCCCCTTTTGGTCAAGAAGATGTTCTCCGTCCCACGATGCCAGGTCTACATTCCTCCCCGGGAGTCATATTCCACGTTGCCAGGGAGATTCACTCCCCTGGGTGTCTGATCCCACGTAGGGGGGAGGGCAGTGATTTCACCTTTCAAGTTGGCTTAGCTAGAGAGAGAGGGCCACATCTGAGCAACAAAGAGGCATTCAGGAGGAGACTTAGGCACAAATATAGGGAGGCCTAGCCTCTCCTTTGCAGCAACCGTCTTCCCAAGGGTAAAACCTACGGTAGAGGGCTCAACCCATCAAACCACCAGTTCCCTATGTCTGTGGTCATGTTAGCAACCATTGAGGTGGGGTAGGCCAATACCCCTGCATTCTCCACAGGCTCCTCAAGGGGGCACTACATATTTTTTTCCTTTTTTCCCTTTCTTCTTTTTTTTTAACCTTTTCTTCCTTTTTAAATCAACTGTATGGAAAAAAAAATTAAAAAAAAAAAACAAACAAAAAAAAAACAAAAAAGAAAAACATACAATAAAAGAACATTTCAAAGAGACCATAACAAGGGAGTAAGAAAAAGACAACTAACCTAAGATAACTGCTTTACTTCCAACCTGTTCCTACTTTACCCCAAGAAAGTTACATAATATAGCAACATTTCTGTGAACTTGTTCCTACTATATCCATCAGAAATTAACAGACCATAATCATTCCTGGGCATCCCCAGAATGTTAAATAGCATATCTGTTCTTCTTGGATTACTGTTCCCCCTTCCTTAATTGCTCTCTATTGCTAGTTCCCCTACATTCTACATTATAAACCATTCGTTTTACATTTTTCAAAGTTCACATTAGTGGTAGCATATAATATTTCTCTTTCTGTGCCTGGCTTATTTCGCTCAGCATTATGTCTTCAAGGTTCATCCATGTTGTCATATGTTTCACGAGGTCGTTCCTTCTTACTGCCGTGTAGTATTCCATCGTGTGTATACACCACATTTTCTTTATCCACTCATCTGTTGAAGGACATTTGGGTTGTTTCCATCTCTTGGCAATTGTGAATAATGCTGCTATGAACATTGGCGTGCAGATATCTGTTCGTGTCACTGCTTTCCGATCTTCCGGGTATATACCGAGAAGTGCAATCGCTGGATCGAATGGTAACTTTATTTCTAGTTTTCTAAGGAACTGCCAGACTGACTTCCAGAGTGGCTGAACCATTATACAGTCCCACCAACAATGAATAAGAGTTCCAATTTCTCCACATCCCCTCCAGCATTTGTAGTTTCCTGTTTGTTTAATGGCAGCCATTCTAATCGGTGTTAGATGGTATCTCATTGTGGTCTTAATTTGCATATCTCTAATAGCTAGTGAAGCTGAAAATTTATTCATGTGTTTCTTGGCCATTTGTATTTCCTCTTCAGAGAACTGTCTTTTCATATCTTTGGCCCATTTTATAATTGGACTGTCTGTACTATTGTCATTGAGTTGTAGGGTTTCTTTATATATGCAAGATATCAGTCTTTTGTCAGATACATGGTTTCCAAAAATTTTTTCCCATTGAGTTGGCTGCTTCTTTACCTTTTTGAGAAATTCCTTTGAGGTGCAGAAACTTCTAAGCTTGAGGAGTTCCCATTTATCTATTTTTTCTTTTGTTGCTTGTGCTTTGGGTGTAAAGTCTAGGAAGTGGCCGCCTAACACAAGGTCTTGAAGAAGTTTTCCTACATTATCTTCTAGGAGTTTTATGGTACTTTCTTTTATATTGAGATCTTTCGTCCATTTTGAGTTAATTTATGCATAGGGTGTGAGGTAGGGGTCCTCTTTCATTCTTTTGGATATGGATATCCAACTCTCCCAGCCCCATTTGTTGAATAGACCATTATGGCTCAGTTCAGTGACTTTGGGGGCCTTATCAAAGATCAGTCGGCCATAGATCTGAGGGTCTATCTCTGAATTCTCAATTTGATTCCATTGATCTATATGTCTATCTTTGTGCCAATACCATGCTGTTTTGGCAACTGTGGCTTTATAATAAGCTTCAAAGTCAGGGAGTGTAAGTACTCCCACTTCGTTTTTCTTTTTTAGAGTGTCTTTAGCAATTCGAGGCATCTTCCCTTTCCAAAGAAATTTGATAACTAGCTTTTCCAAGTCTGCAAAGTAGGTTGTTGGAATTTTGATTGGGATTGCATTGAATCTGTAGATGAGTTTGGGTAGAATTGACATCTTAATGACATTTAGCCTTCCTATCCATGAACATGGAATATTTTTCCATCTTTTAAGGTCCCCTTCTATTTCTTTTAGTAGAGTTATGTAGTTTTCTTTGTATAGGTCTTTTACATCTTTGGTTAAGTTTATTCCTAGGTACTTGATTTTTTTAGTTGCTATTGAAAATGGTATCTTTTTCTTGAGTGTCTCTTCAGTTTGTTCATTTCTAGCATATAGAAACATTACTGACTTATACGCATTAATCTTGTATCCTGCTACTTTGCTAAATTTGTTTATTAGCTCTAGTAGCTGTATCGCCGATTTCTCAGGGTTTTCCAGATATAAGATCATATCATCTGCAAACAATGACAGTTTTACTTCTTCTTTTCCAATTTGGATGCCTTTTATTTCTTTGTCTTCCCGGATTGCCCTGGCTAGCACTTCCAGCACAATGTTGAATAACAGTGGTGACAGCGGACATCCTTGTCTTGTTCCTGATCTTAGAGGGAAGGCTTTCAGTCTCTCACCATTGAGTACTATGCTGGCTGTGGGTTTTTCATATATGCTCTTTATCATATTGAGGAAGTTTCCTTCAATTCCTACCTTTTGAAGTGTTTTTATCAAAAAGGGATGTTGGATTTTGTCAAATGCTTTTTCAGCATCTATTAAGATGATCATTTGATTTTTCCCTTTTGAATTTTTAATGTGTTGTAATACATTGATTGATTTTCTTATGTTGAACCATCCTTGCATGCCTGGAATGAACCCCACTTGGTCATGGTGTATGATTTTTTTAATGTGTCTTTGGATTTGATTTAACAAGTATTTTGTTGAGGATTTTTGCATCTATATTCATTAGGGAGATTCGCAGGTGGTTTTCCTTTTTTGTAGCATCTTTGCCTTGTTTTGGTATTAGATTGATGTTAGCTTCATAAAATGAGTTAGGTAGTGTTCCATTTTCTTCAATGTTTTGAAAGAGTTTGAGTAAGATTGGTGTCAGTTCTTTCTGGAAAGTTTGGTAGAATTCCCCTGTGAAGCCATCTGGCCCTGGGCATTTATTTGTGGGAAGATTTTTGATGACTGATTGGATCTCTTTGCTTGTGATGGATTGATTGAGGTCTTCTATTTCTTCTCTGGTCAGTCTAGGTTGTTCATATGTTTCCAGGAAATTGTCCATTTCCTCTACATTATCCAGTTTGTTGCCATACAGTTGTTCATAATATCTTCTTATAATTTTTTTAATTTCTTCAGGATCTGCAGTTATGTCACCTTTTTCATTCATTATTTTGTTTATATGGGTCTTCTCTCTTTTTGATTTTGTCAGTCTAGCTAGGGGCTTGTCAATCTTGTTGATCTTCTCAAAGAACCAACTTTTGGTGATATTTATCCTCTCTATTGTTTTTTTGTTCTCTATGTCATTTATTTCTGCTTTAATCCTTGTTATTTCTTTTCTTCTACTTGGTTTAGGATTGGTTTGCTGTTCATTTTCTAGCTTCTTCAGTTGATCCATTCGTTCTTTGATTTTGGCTCTTTCTTCCTTTTTAATATATGCGTTTAGTGCTATAAATTTCCCCCTCAGCACTGCTTTTGCTGCATCCCATAGGTTTTGGTATGTTGTGTTCTCATTTTCATTCGTCTCTATATATTTAGCAATTTCTCTTGCTATTTCTTCTTTAACCCACTGATTATTTAGGAGTGTGTTGTTTAACCTCCAGGTATTTGTGAATTTTCTAAGTCTCTGATGGTTCTTGACTTCTAATTGTATTCCATTGTGGTCAGAGAATGTGCTTTGAATAATTTCAATCTTTTTAAATTTACTGAGGCTTGTTTTATGTCCCAGCATATGATCTATTCTGGAGAAAGTTCCGTGAGCACTAGAAAAGTATGTGTATCCTGGTGATTTGGGATGTAATGTTCTGTATATGTCTGTTAAATCTAATTCATTTATGAGATTGTTTAGGTTTCCAATTTCCTTATTGGTCCTCTGTCTGGTTGATATATCTATAGGAGAGACTGATGTGTTGAAGTCTCCCACAATTATTGTGGAAACATCAAATGCTTCCTTTAGTTTTGCCAGTGTTTCTCTCATGTATTTTGTGGCACCTTGATTGGGTGCATAGACATTTATGATTGTTATTTCTTCTTGTTGAATTGCCCCTTTTATTAGTATGTAGTGGCCTTCTTTGTCTCTCAAAACATCCCTGCATTTAAGTCTATTTTATCTGAGATTAATATTGCTACACCTGCTTTCTTTTGGCTGTAGCTTGCATGAAATATTTTTTTCCATCCTTTCACTTTCAATTTCTTTGTGTCCCTGTGTCTAAGATGAGTCTCTTGTATGCAACATATTGATGGTTCATTTTTTTTTTTGATCCATTCTGCGAATCTATATCTTTTAATTGGGGAGTTTAATCCATCTACATTCAACGTTATAACCGTGAAGGCATTTCTTGAATCAGCCATCTTATCCTTTGGTTTATGTTTGTCATATATATTTTTCCCCTCTCTCTATTAATATCCTTTATTGTACCCATACAGAATCTCTTTAGTACTGAACCTTTCTCCACGTCTCTCTGTCCTTTCTTTGTTTCTCTGTCTGTAGGGCTCCCTTTAGTATCTCCAGTAGGGCAGGTCTCTTGTTAGCAAATTCTCTCAGCATTTGTTTGTCTGTGAAAAATTTAAGCTCTCCCTCAAATTTGAAGGAGAGCTTTGCTGGATAAAGTATTCTTGGTTGGAAATTTTTCTCACTCAGAATTTTAAATATATCATGCCACTGCCTTCTTGCCTCCATGGTGGCTGCTGAGTAGTCACTACTTAGTCTTATGCTGTTTCCTTTGTATGTGGTGAATTGCTTTTCTCTTGCTGCTTTCAGAACTTGCTCCTTCTCTTCCGTGTTTGACAGTGTGATCAGAATATGTCTCGGAGTGGGTTTATTTGGATTTATTCTATTTGGAGTTCGCTGAGCATTTATGATTTGTGTATTTATGTTGTTTAGAAGATTTGGGAAGTTTTCCCCAACAATTTCTTTGAATACTCTTCCTAGACCTTTACCCCTTTCTTCCCCTTCTGGAACACCAATGAGTCTTATATTAGGATGTTTTATATTATCTATCATATCCCTGAGGTCCGTTTTGATTTTTTCAATTTTTTTCCCCATTCTTTCTTTTATGCTTTCATTTTCCATTCTGTCATCTTCCAGGTCACTGATTCGTTGTTCAACTTCCTCTAGTCTTGTACTATGAGTGTCCAGAATCTTTTTAATTTGGTCAACAGTTTCTTTAATTTCCATAAGATCATCCATTTTTTTATTTAGTCTTGCAATGTCTTCTTTATGCTCTTCTAGGGTCTTCTTGATATCCTTTGTATTCTGTACTATGGTCTCATTGTTCTTTAGTTCTTTGAGTAGCTGCTCTAGGTGCTGTGTCTCCTCTGATCTTTTGATTTGGGTGCTTGGGCTTGGGTTATCCATATCGTCTGGTTTTTTCATATGCTTTATAATTTTCTGTTGTTTTTGGCCTCGTGGCATTTGCTGAACTTGATAGGGTTCTTTTAGGATTTGTAGACCAATTGAAGTCCTTATCTCTAATTTATCAGATCTACAGCTTCGTGGAGTACACTTTCTCTAACTAACCAGCAGGTGGCGTCCACGAGCCACCTGTTCTCCACAAGCCAGTTCTCCCCTGCTTTGCCTTTGTAGTGAGTGGGGGAGTGAGTCTTGTGGGGTCCAATTGGTGTACCAAGCTTGCGTGTGTAGTTGGTGTTGCCCGCCCTGTATATGGGGCGTGTTTCTGGGCAGTCAGGGAGTGGGGGTGGCTCTAACAATCAAATCTCCCTGGTGATCCTGGAGTTTTAAAGCTGCTGCAGTAGTCTAATCCTTCAGTCCAGTCCTGCCACAGTTTGTCTCTGCCACTGACCTACAAGTCCTTGGTATTGGTATATGGCTCCTGAGACTTGCGAGTGGGTCCCTCTTCCAGGCCGTGCACCCCCTGGTCCTCTGTTGAGGGATGACTGTGCTATGTCACAGGTGAGTGCCGTCCCCCCAGGGCGGTTCTGGGCTGCTGGGCTGTGTAGGGAGGCTCCCAGTCTGCTGAAATGATGGCTGAATGGGGCTTTGTTAATTCACACTGCTCCACCTTCCCAACTCTGGGACAATCAGCTGAGGTTGCAGGGAAGGCTAATGTCCACGCCCAGTTCCGTGGTGTGTGCCTGTTATTTGAAGCACTTCCATCACACTGGGTTGTCTGGGGCAGCTCTGGGCTATGGGGCTGGCGATGGGCAGGAGTGTTTCCTGTCCACCAGGATGATGGCTGTGAGCGGACACCCCCCTTTTCTTGGGAAGTTGTGGTGTTTAGTAAAATTTCTCAGCCACTGGATTATTGCCTTTTGTCTCAGAGCTCTCTTAGTTCTGCTCTTGTCTTGACCTGCCCAAATTGCAAGTCTTTGAAGCTTTCTGTATTGGGCTTCTTAGAGTAATTGTTTTAGAAAAAGAAAAAAGGATTAAAAAAAAAAAAAAAAGGGCCCGCCTCATAGATCTAATGGGTTATTGAAATGCTAAGAGCAAAGCAATTAGGGCCATTAAGGAAAGGTCCACAGGGCAGAGAGATCAGCTTTTCTTCGGGATTTGCATATGAGCCTCAGGGCCTGAGCTCTGCCCTTCCCCTTTCTATGTTCACCAGAACTCCAAAAATCCTCCGCTTTTATTTTGGAGTTTTTCGTGCTGTTTTTTTCTATGTCTGTCTCCTCTCTGCTGGGCTGGCTGCTCTCAGATTCTCTGGTGTCTGGTCTCAGTCTATCTATGGTTGGAGTTTGGATCAGCAGCATGAGTTTCCGATAAGGGCTGCCACTGCAGTTCTCCCTTCTCCTTCCCGGAGCTGACAGCCCCTCCTCCCACGGGACTGAGCCTGGCAGGGAGGGGCGCGGTTCCCCTGGCTGCAAAAACTTACAGATTTCGCTGATCTCAGCAGTTCCACATTTTCATGAGTGTTGTATGAAGTATGCCCAAAGTCAGATTGCTCTGTGGTGTCCAGTCCACGCAGTTCCTGGCTTTCTACCTACTTTCCTGGAGGAGTAACTAAAACATACAGCTCACCAGTCCGCCATCTTGCCCCGCCTCACCATCCTTTCTTGACTGAACATCAGTAAGGCCCCATGGCCACTACTGTCATAAGAAACCCCATGATAATTTACCTGGACGCCTGAAAATTCCTCACTCACCACCAATGTTAAACACAAATCTCTAAACAAGAAAAAAATAAAACTCATTCTTACTACTATTGGAAGGGACTCAATAATTTCTTATTTGTGTAACTGCAAAATATTAAGAATTTGGTACACAGTCAGTTTTATGTAGATAACTGAAATTCAGAAGGTCTCTACTGTGGGTCTAAGCCAATATCATCTCTTACTTGGCTAGCAGCAAACCCCAAAGTTTCACTACTACTTTAGGTTTCATCATTATATCTTGATTGTTACCCCAAAACATCATAAATAATGTGTTAAAGGACACATCTCCTTTTATCTGGACCCATGCAAAATCCAACAGTCACCACCATCATTTGACATACCATCAACTCCACCCGGATGATTTAAGATGTCAAGGTCAACACCTTAGTTAGAGACACCATCACTCTTGACTGGGCACCTGCAAAAATCACATGAGCCCTTCTACAGTGAGTAAATCCCTGAGAAGTTACCTAGATACCTGCAAAACCCTAGTTACTTCCAGTGTTATACACACATTATCTCTAAACTAGAAAAACAGTACAATGTCTTGCTTACTCGTATTGGTATGGACACATATTTATTACAAGAATAGCTAGAAGTAAACATGGTACTAACAAATGTTAGTGATACCATCATCCCTTTCTAGGTATCTGAAAATGAGATGGTGTATACTGTACGTGTTCCTTACCTGGATACCAGCAAAGTGCTACTTTCACTGCCATTGTTAGGTTCATCATCATTTCTTGACTGGAGCTTGTTTTTTAAAAATGAGGACAACTATGTTAAAGGAAAACACCTTCTTCTCCCTGGAACCCTGAAAAATCCCATGGACTCCACCATCATTGGGGGAATCATCAACAATTCCACCTTGATACTTGCAGAACTTTGAGGTCAGCATCTAGTTAGAGTCACCATTATCTCATGACTGGATACCCAGAAAAATCCCTGCACTACTGCCGTGCTGAGGAACAACCTGGTAATTTGCATACTTACAAATCCCTTATTCACTATCAGGGCTTAAGAGAAATTATAATTTAAACTAGAAAACTGTAGAATCTCATGGTCCCTACAGTTGTTAGGGACACCATTGTTCCTTAACTGAATTCCTGCAAAAACACATAGTTACAGTAAGAGATTGGGACACCATCATCACTTACCTAAATAATTGAAAATCATAGATCTCTAATGCATTGAAGGCCAGTGTCATCTCTTATCTGGATACCAGTAATTTCTCACATTTACTTCCACTGTTAAGTTCACAATCATCTAGTCATTGGAACCTCAAAATCCCATGGTCATTCCTGTGCTTAGGACACATGATTATTTACCTGGACACCTCCAAAATACCCTGGTCTCCACTCAGTTATAGCCCACATGATTTCTTTCACCCAATACTTACCAAATCCCATGTTCACTATCATGGCTAAGTTCACCTTCATTTCTTTCTTGGAACCTGAAAAAAACCATGGTGATAACTGAAATTAGAGACACCTCATCTATGTGGAAATTCCATGGTTCAAGTCACCATCACTACTAACTTGAATGCCTTCAAAATCTCATATTCACTCCACTGTTTAGATTTACTGTCATCTCTTGTCCGGATACGTGGAAAATACCTTTGTCACAATCATGGTTTTGACACATCTTCTCTTACCCTGATACCCACAGAAGTCTTTGGTCTGTGCCAGGTTGAGAAACATGCTGTTTCTTATACGGATACTTACAAACCCCCAGATAAATGCCATTGCTAAGGACACATCCTCTCTTACCTGGATACCTGAGAGATCCCATGATCACTTCCATGGTTAGGTTTATCATTGTTTCCTACCTATATCCCTTCAATATCCCATGTCCACTACCTAGGTAGGAACACCCTCATTTCTTGCCTGGATATCTACAAAATCCCATGGACACTACCATATGGTTAGGGTCACTGTCCTTCAAAATACAATGGTCACTACAATTGTAGGAGCCACCATCATCTCCTACCATAACATCTGCCAAATGCTATAGTCACTGAATATCTTGGAGAGGGATTCGAGTTCTTCATGCTCTGACTCCTGCCTGCCTTCCCAGCTCCAGCCCCTGCCCTCCCAGTAGTCTATTATGATGTAAGCATTCTAAGCAGCTGCATGTTCTGAAATATTCCTTTCTCTCCTGGTTATGGGCATTAGAGTGCTCAAGGCAGCCCTTATCATCGCATGAGAGCCGATTATCAGCGTTTCTTTATCACTTGGTGTTCAGTGATCGGTGGCCTTGAAACTGGCCAGGCTGGGAGTATTTTCACCACAGAAACTGACAAATGCTACCCATCAGGGCTTTTGTTTGAGGGGAGCTAGTTATTAATGATTTTCTAGGATGTGCTGCTGAATAAAGTAATGAATGAACAGGGAGAGACACTACAGAGTAGTGACAACTCAGTCTCTTGTTTTTTCATGAATTGGATGTGACTTTGTGGATGAAGGAATATGTCAGTTTGCTCTAGACATGCCTTAAAACATATTATTTTCTTTATTTTTATACTTGATGGAAAAGATGGTTAAGCACATTCAGTACAAATTACTCACTATAATTTTTATGCTGGCCAGGGATTTACCTAATCTCAATAGGTCCAAAGTTTAGAAACTTCCTAGAAAAAAATGATACAATAAATATTATTAGAACTAGCAAAAAAAAATTACATATATATACATATGTACACGTGTGTGTGTGTGTGTGTGTGTGTGTATTTTTTTGATACCCATTTACCAAAGCAAATCTTTTCTTTTCCACACCATGTAAAATTCTTATTGTGCTTTTGGGACAACCTAAATTTCTTATCAGTAATGACATTTAGATTTCACAAGAATCCTAATCTGTAATTTCTTTGAAAACCAAGTAAAATGTCCAGTGTGTGAGCCAATGTTATGGCAATTCTGGGGGGAAAAAAGCATACCCTGTGGCTGCAGTTCTGTGACTATTTCCTTCAGAATGCTCAGAGAGCAGCAGAAGCAACCTGCAATAAATAAGTATTTTTTTTTTCATGACAATGGTGGTCTTAGCTTACTATTTCTTTATTTCCCTTAGTGTTCCCACTTTTTCTGTAACCTTCCCCAATAATGGAATACTGATAAGTTAGACTGCAGTGATGCTAAATATAAAATTGGTATATCGCCAATTTTCCTTTTTTAAAAGGAAATGTTATATTTCTTCAGGATTACTCTTAGCTACTCCCCACTTCCACTCACCAGGGTCAGCCAATGAAGGCATCAGCCACAAGAAACAATTTGGGTGCCACAATTAAACATGAACTATTCCTGAGAAGGTTTTCTGTCTCTTAAACCCACTTCACACCCATCCCTCAGTTTGGTTTTTGAGTCGCTGGTGAAAATGATTACCTTCTTTGGCGGTAATGATCTTATTACCCATATAGATTGAATTCAAATGCAATCATTTCTTGCCTTGCAGGGAATGAAATGTGCTTTAGAATCAGTCTAATGTGCTACTAACTGGATTTTTTGTCCAAAACTTATGGGATCCGTATCATTTGGGGTTTTCCCTTTATCATTTGACCTTACTGAAGAAAATGTTTGGCGGTGAGAGTGTAACTAAAGAGTCTGTGTCAGATGGCATCAAGGACAGCTGGTCCTGGGTTCAGCCTAAGCAGAAGACAAGGTCTGGCATTTGGGCCTCCAGCCCGGGCACACCCTGATTCACCAAGGTCCCTTATCCTTAGCAGTCTTACACAGTCTCTCGCAGGCCACAATTTAGATGATTTCTAAAATTAACTCTGTACTCTAAAATTAATTCATGGCTCAAATATTGATCATTATGTCTGAATAAAAGCAACAATACACTACAATAATAACAATTTTTTTTTAATGTAACAACCTTAGAACTTCTGAGACTGATACTAAAATTACTATTTTGGTACTTTACAAAAATAATACAAAAAAAAATCAAGAGAGAACATACACACATGCACACACACACACAACAGGGTACCTCTTCGAAGCTATTCTATTTATCTTAAAAATGAAACCCAGTTATGAATTCTGACGACTTAACTTTGTTATCTTATCAGTTTTATAGAAGCAGATATCACAACAATCATATTTTTCTGGGCCCAGTGAAAAATATCAACACCTGTGTACGTGAATTTGTGCATCATTTCACAGATATTTTTAAAACCCAGGATTGTTAGGTAGGACGGAAAAATCAAAGATCTGTTGTCTATTCTTTGTGTTGGTGTGGTATTGTTTGTTGTTGTTTTTGAAGTTTGGTGTTTGAATACACCAATGAAATATTCTGACCCTTTTGTTCTCTTTTCTTATTTTTCTTTTTTTGGAACAATGTTGCCACACATCAAAGGGAACGGTCAAATATATCAGGAAGTAGTCATATGATTATGGAACCATTAAAAATCATGCTTTGGAGAGTACTTATTGAGCTGTAGAAATGCCCATTAAGTATAATATTGTGGGGAGAGGAAAATATATAATGTGATATATATGCCTTATAAACCCAGGTAAACTTAAAATGCATTATACATGCAAACAATAAGCTGCACAGAAGTATGCTAAACAGATATCTCAAGTAGAATAAGGGTGATTTTTATGTTCCTCCTTAGACTATTGTTTAACTTCTACATTTCTTCAAGGCACATATTTGAGTTATTAGCAGAAAGGGGGAAAACTGCCTTTAAAGTATCACCCTGCTCCCTTTTTGACTGCTTCATTTGACAAAAACAAGTCCGCCCATGGGATTACTATGAAGACCAGGTCAGAGAACATCTGTAAACTATATCTGCAGCTCAGTAACTCAAAAGATGCTGGTTGTCCTCTCTCCACCAAGTTTGTTTCTGCAATTTTACCGATACCTAGAATTTGGAGTTACCTGGTATTATTACTTATTTTCCATGTATAACCTGCCTGCCAAACAGCGTATAATTTTTTCAAGGCTGTTTAAATCTTAGGGCTCTGGCACCTAGTTAGGCCTCCAGTAAGTAGCTGTTACTGGGAATCATTGACTTGTGGGATTTGTGGGGTAGGATTTCAAAATGAAAACCTTGGGCCTTATGAAAAAGAGTCGGTCCAGAGAGAAGTGTGATCTTTGTAATGTAAAAATTAATGAAAGAGATAAGAATAATGATGTCATTAGGATCCTGGTAAGCCAAGGAGAGTTATGGGCCGTGGTGGCTAATTTCTCAGAATATAGCAGGATTTCTCCACTGACACTATTAATGTTTTGTACTGGATAATTCTTTGTTGTGGGGTGCCATCCTGTGCATTGCAGGATGTTCAGCAGTATCTCCAGCCTCTACCCACTGCATGCCAATAGCAACCCCACCCCCACCCCCCACCCCGGTTGTGACAACCAAAAATATCTCTAGAAATTGTGAAATGCCCCTTGGGGTGGGGAGTGGGCAGAATTGCCACATTTGAGAACCACGGGATCAAGGAATAAAATTTTAAAAGCATGAGGTTCTTTTATTTTCTCCATACCATCCTGACCAATAAGACTGCTAATTGCAATCTAGACACAGGCCATAACAAAACAGACTTAATTTAGAAAGATATAGTCACAGATTTAGCTACTCGAATAAAAGCTGTAATTCTTGTCTTTAGTCCAATGCTCATTAATCCTAGGAAGAGTGTCTCAGTAAGCAGTAGGTCTCTCAGGCTGCAATCCACCAACCTGTTTCAGATTCAAGGGCAAGGAGCTGGAAACTCATGAGGTGGGGTGGAGGACTGCCTACAACTCAGAGAAAGCACGTTCCAGAACAACATTGCTTGAGAATGAACAACTGCCATGCACAGAATTTTCAAGAAACTCATTCTGTCACTAAAAGGTCCCTTTTTTGAAAATTGCATTTAATTTGACCAATAATTCAGAAAAATTCTGTATTTGTAGAATATTTTTTTAGATGAAGAGTTGGTTTTATGAAAGGGTCAGTAGCTGTTGGCAGTAATAAATATACCTAATCCCCAAGGGTCATCAGCTAATCACACTCAGTTGTATACTGCCTCTTGTATACTGGTGATGCCTCTTGTATACTGGTCATGCCTCCTGATTTCTGACATGTAAAGAGCTTGGAAGTCATCACTCCCATCCTTACAATAGGAAAAAAAGCTGAACAAACTGAAAATGAACAACTCTTCTTAGATCTACCAGAGAATCGTAGTCCCAGGGCAAACTGACACCCCTACAACTGGAGAGATAGGCAAAAACAGAAAATCACAGTTTACTGGGAGCAGAAGCCTCTGGCACCAATAACTGGTAGAAACACTTAAATGGTAATTGATAAATTGACGAATTGCTGGAAACTGAATGTGGACTGGCTTGACAGTCCTGGTGAGGCCCCCATACTTTCACGTGTTTTAACTTCAGGGACCCCACCCGGTTCTCAAGGTGAACATTGGAAAAGATCTCCACTGCTTTAGGCAACGGGAGAGGGAAAGTAACCGTTTTGAAATATGTCCAGAATATTTTGTTCTCCGTAACAAAGGATTATACAACAGGAAGAGTGAACCTTCTTGTAAACTATGGACTTCAGTTAATAATACTGTATCAATATTGGTTCATTCATTGTAACAAATGTATGATACCAAGGCAAGATGTTAATAAAAGCGGAAACCGTGAGTAGGGGAGAAGAGTAGATGGGAACTCTGTATTATCAGCAAAATTTTCCTGTAAAACTAAAATTGCTCTTAAAAGTAAAGTCTATTAATGAAAACAAAACCAAACCAAGAAGGCTGCCAGTTTCGAACACCTTCCAAACAGGAGCCTAAGACCCCAGCCCGGTTCTTCCTGCTTGTTGTATGTTTCTCTTTCAGCAGTCCTCCCCATCTCCCTGTGATCTCAGAAGATAAAGCCTGCTCTGACTGTCTACTCTAAGTGCACGCTTTCCTCTCCTTGCTCTTTTCTCCTGCCATCCCATGACCGGTGACTCTGTGTCCCCTCCTGTGCCCACTGCAGACATTACTCCCCAGTTATGGCCTTCTCTTTCACTAAGCCTGGATAAAGGTTTGGAATCATTATCCACACAATCTTTAAACAGTTGGGATTTGGCACAATAAATGATAACTATTTTCTGCGTCTGAACTAGGTGTTTACAATTCATTCCTCTATAGAGATGGAAACGCCTCAAGTTTCTTCCTGGCTCTTGATACATGTTTTAAGGCAAATGGCCAACATTTGTTCTTGTGGAAGGGGTTTTTAAAGGCTATCTTGGCCTTAACCCACTTCATAAAAATGGGAATTTTTATAAGTAATAGAAGTATTTTTCATCTTACAAGCCTGTTCACAAAATTCTCGAAAATGTTAACTTTTCTGCAAACTTACAGTTTAGAGCAGGGGTTAGCAAACTTTTCTTGTAAAGGGTAAGACAGTAAATATTTTCAGCTTTGCAGGTCTCTGTTGCAACTACACAATACTGCCAGTGTAGCATGAGAGCAGCTATAGATGGTATGTAAATGAGTGGGCATGGCTGAGTTCTAATAAAACTTTATTTACAAAAACAAATGGCAGGCTAGATTTGCCCCACAGACCATAGTTTAATAACCCCCAGGATAGGGAGACAGCAGCCATGCAAGTTAGTGGACCATTATATGGCAACTTAGTGGGCATTGGACTTGGGGTCAAAAGACACAGTTTCAGGCTTCAGGCGAGTCAATTGATTTAGCTGGGATTTATCATTACAAATAAAATAATCTCCTACTCATCTAATTTACTGTGATATTTGTGAAAATGTTAACATAAACTGTAAATGTAAGACAGTATATGAAAATACAGCACACACCTCTAGGAAGGGGTTGTAGCAGATGTTCTCCATGCTCTGCCCGTTTCTCCCCAGCACTCATGGTTCCAGCACAAGCTGGTGGCATCCAGTTTACAACCACCCGTGACTCTGCACCCGCAGGCTCTCTCTTGACCCAGAGAGGGGCAGGCCAGAGTCACTGCAAGTTATCAACTCAGAGCAGTCCTCAGCCAGTGAGGGCTGCGAGTTGGATCAGAATACCCCAGCTTCCGTGTTTCTCCATGAGCCGAGTTCTGAGGCGTGTTCTAAGTTGTTTCCCAAACTTCCCCAGCAGAATTAGCCTCAATTGCCCCCAGCTGTAACCTGCTCTGTGTCCTTTATTAGCTCCCTTCCCTCCTGCTTCCCCTACCAGTGCTTGCTGAGATCACCTCTGAGACCACACTAGGACCCTTGTCTCAGTCTGCTTCGGGAGGAACCCAGACTAAAGTACATGGCAAAGAAAAAAAGCGTTTTTCATGAATTTACCCGGTGCCCGGAGTGTTTGCGGCGGAGGCTGCGGTGGTGGCGGCAGCGGCCCCCCGCGCAGGTGAGTCTCCAGGTGGTCGCGCGCGCGTCTCTAGGCAACCGCTGATCTGCCTCCTTCTTCTCCAACTGACTTCAATTTGCTGCCTTCTTTGAAAATTCAGCATCTCCTTTAGGGACTCTGTCTTCTTCATTGTTGTATCTGCAGCTTGTAGCATGAGACCTGGAGCGTAATAATGTGAGAAACAAGCACTATTCCTAAAAAGAAATAAACACTCACCTGATTGCGGAGAAGAAAAGAATTTATTCACGATCTTTCAAGAACAGAGACCCAACCAAGATGTGGGGGTTGGTGCCCAGAACAGTAGATTCAACAGTATTTATTCCCTAAACTAACCGCAAGTCCCTCCCCTGTTTCTCCAGTGGCTGATACTCCAGAGGTTACATTCTATTGGACAAGCCTAACTAGCCCGCCCAAATTTGAAACATGCAGCCTGCCCAAATTGGAAACATTTGAAAAAAAAGTCTCCTGTGCAAACTTGGAACATTTGAAACAAGTCTCCGCCCCTCTTTCCTTTGTTCTTGAACTGCAGAGCCAGTCTGAACTAGTTTGGTAACCACCTCCTGTTTAAGGAACCGCTCCTCCCACCCAGTCTCCACCTTGCAAGGACAGTGGGCAGATAAACAGGAGGACCCGCCACCGATTATAGCTTGGCTTCTTGTCCCTCTGCCATTCCCCTGAGCTGCCCCCATCCTGTGTGAAAGCTAAACTTAGTCTAATTCTCACAATAATACTAGGCACCCTTTTAAAGCCCTCAGGACTCGTAAAGAAGACAGTGAAATGAACCGACCGTTAAGATGAAGGATCCTTTCCAGGAGTTCCGTTGTGGGTGTGAGAGGCTTGCAGGGATTTGTGGTTGTAAGAATACATCATGTCCAAGTGGAAAGCTATCTGGTGTACAGTATTATGTGCAGGGGAGAGATCAAATGCGGCAACACCTTGGAAGATGAGCTTGATCAGGTTCTACCGAGCCAGGCCTTCATTTACGGTCCCGTCCCACAGAGAGTTGACTCACTCATTCTGGGAGACTGTGGAGACGGTGCTAGCGCCTGCTCCACAGTGAAGGAGGGGTTTGTCTACTCGGGGAACCCACTGAGGCCTCCAGACCTGGTTAAGCCTCTACAGATGAACATTCCAGGGGGAACACCTAGTTTGAAAAGGCTGTGGCTGAACCAGTAGCCGGGAATCCAAGGCCTGCGCTTTGACACATTCCTGGCCTGCTTCAATCTTTCCTCTGCAAGAGGAGAGCTGCAGACTTTAGAAAACCCATTTAAAGCTTTATGCTGCCTCTTGATATACCTCTTTGCCCCAAGGATTTGCATGCTTTTATTGCTCCAGGCTGTGTCCCTCCAAGGAAAATCAATTAGTCAACTTGTGAGCTTATAGCAACATGGTGAAGACAAGGCTCTAATTACCAAAGAACAGGCTATGGGTCTGGTCACTCAAGTAAGGGCAGCACTGGAGAGACCGAGGATCAGGACGCAGACACTATGAACATGCCCAGTGGAGAAGACAGCCATGGTCCTCTGGATGGTCCCACTGACAACATGCATGTGGGGTGGAACAGAACCTTTTCACAGTTGAAGAAGTATTGTTTTAAAATATGGATATTGAGCATAAAGTCAGTATATCGTGCTTATTCTACAATCAAGATACAATAATAAAATACCCTCTGTCTCTTTTACACATAACACATACGAAAGTGGTGTGCATTTTAAAGCTCCATTCCACTGTTTATTTTCACATGCAGCCTTTAGAGAAGAGATGACTCTTTTAAAGAAACAATGAGACAGACAGGCAGAACCAAAGGCTCAGTAGACCAAATGACATTCTGGCATATGGTCCATTGAAAAAGAAACAACAAAAAAATCCTGCTGGCCATCAGACTTTTTAAACCACACAGAAAGATGAAATATTACTGGCAACTTCATCCTTAAATACAAGCTTCATATTTAATTTAAATGTTTGTAAATACATAGACATATATAGTGAATATATTTTAAGAAAAGAGTAAAGAAACAAAAAAATTAACTTCTGCAGAAACTCTCCTGTGGTCAGCAGGGCTTCCCTGTGGCGCTTTCTTTTGCTAATTAGCAGTGCACAAGAGGCCGTGAACTTTCCTCTCCAGAAGAAAGGTGAAGAATTGAGGTGCATCAGGTGCATCATTGTAACACTGTTTGCTACGTTTGACTGAATGTTGGAGAGAAGCCCCCATTCCACATATAGGCTTGACTGTATTTAAAGCATCTGATTGGCATGGAGTGTCTTCTGACAGCTGTTCTGGAATTCATCATAGTCTTGTTAAAAATACTATTTTCACAGCAAGTTACTTTCCTACGGTAGTTGGCCTAGGCCTCTGGATATATACGTATTCTTATAAAAGTTATCAATACCTACGTGTCTTCCTGCTCCTCCCGGGAGGCCCCAGTGTGGACCTTGGGACGCCCACCCTAGGCTGCTCCAGCAGCTCCTCCTGTCCCTCCTGCCCCAGAGGGTGACCCCCAGACCCCCCTGCCGCCTGCCCACGTCCCCTCCCTTGGCCGAGTAGCAGCCAGGGGAAACGCTGCGGGTTCTCCTCTGAGCCCAGCTGACTAATGGCCGCAGGGTAGCTGTGTCCTGATCCCCAGGGCCTGGTCACTGGTCACCTTATGTGGTCAAAGGGGCCCTGCAGATGGGATTCAGCTCGGGGTCGTGGGACAGGGAGACCCTCCTGGACATCGGGGTGGAACCGACGTAACCACGAGGGTCCTTAAAGAGGCAGGTGGGGGTCAGCGAGGAGGAGGGAGACGGGGACGGGAGCAGAGGGCACGGAGGGCCCAGAGCCAGGGGACAGGACCGCCTCGAGGAGCTGGGAAAGGCCGGAAAACGCAGCCCCCGGAGCCTCCAGAGCAGTGAGCCTTGCTGCCCCCTCTTCCGACCTCCAGAGCCGAAAGACGTCGACTCTGTGTGGTTTTAGGCCACTAACTCTGGGATCCTCGCCGTGGTAGCCACAGGAAACTAGACCCGGTACCTCCCTCCTGGCCGTCCTTCCCCGGGGAACCTGCCCCAAGGACAGTGGGTCCCACCCCGCCCCGCCCGAGGGATTCAGGACGCAGATCTCAAGGTGGGACCCGATGGGGTCCAGACCTGCAGCCCTCGCTCAGCCCGCCAGGCCCACCCCAGGGAGGCCTGGAAATGCACCCGGGGCGGGTGGGCGGCCTGAGGTCCGCACTGGGCCTCAGCGCTGAGAGGACCGGGCCAGTCAGCCAGGGGGAGGCCTTGGGCGCCGGGGAGGGAGGCCGGGGCTGCAGCGCGGAGAGGCGCAGGGGTGCGCGGGCGTCGCAGGGGCTGCAGCTCCCCCCTCCCCGCGCAGCCTTAATTGACGGCAGCAAAACAAACACTAGCTCTGGAGTTGCCGCTGCTGAGAGGCGCGTTCTTCTAATTAAGGCTTTTGACGGATGATTCTCGGTAACGCAGCTGCTCCGGAGGAGTCAGGTGGGTAAATAAAAACAACACGGGGACGAGCTGCCGCTGCACAGAGCAGGGAGAGGAGGGGACGGCGGCAGGGGCAGGGGGCGGCCGGGCCTCCGAGTCCCCGGGACGGCGCCCGCTGGCCGGTCCCTGTGTGCGGCGTGGAGACGGCTGCGCGGGTCCCAGGGTGTGCGTCAGAGCCTGCGAGGCCGGGGAGCCCCCGGGAAGGGGTGAGAGCCTCTCGTGCGGGGCGATGGGGGCACAATGGGGCAGGGGTCCGGCTGAGCTGTCAAACAGCGAGACCCTTGTCTTCTCCCCAGCTGGACACACAGCCTGTCGGTGGAGAGGTCCCCTTGGAAGGGGTGACCCTCAAGGAAGAGTGAGGGGCTGGGTGGGTCTGAGGGCAGAGGGGTGACTGAGGACATCCTTGCTGGGACCCTCTGGAACAGACAGCTCCAGGTGCCCAAGAGAGGTGGCCAGGGCCCAGAAGGGCCCACCCAAGCCTGTCCAGCCTGACTCTGATGCGTCCCAGAGACCACCCGTCCCCTCTGGGCCCCCTACCCCCCGGGCAGCCCTGCTGCTCACATCCCGCCTCCATCCCCCATATCCTGGCAGCAGAGCCCCCAACTCGACCCTAATCCCACCTGCCAAGCCCCTTCGGCCAGGCAAGGCACATTTGCCAGTAACAGGTTCCAGGGATTAGGCCCTGGCTCTTTTGGGGCCATTTCTGGCCTTTGCTGTGAGGTCTCTCAATGCCTAGGAAGTGGCCTGTCAGTCTGGCTTTCTGTTCCTCGAAGCTGCAAAGTGGAGAGAATCGGAGCTGTCACAGGGCCGTGGGGGGCAGGTAGACGCACCAAAGTCCTCTGGCGAACGTGACATTCTGTGACGCGAGGGAGCTGGACCAGGGCTTTCTCAGACCCTCGCCTGGATTTTTGGGGAGAGGCCAGGCGGGGGCAGGGGTCAGGAGGGACTGAGGCCGCTGCAACCCTTGTCTGAAGCCAGGCCAGGCCTGTCCAGCTGCCTGCGCACCCCAATGCTGGCAGGGACCCTCTGGGTGCAGCCCACACTCACAACCACCCCAAGGATGGTTTTCACCCCTGCCACTTCTGCTGGAGGATGCCCCCCAATTATGGGTTGAATCAGGTCCCCCCAGAATTACGTTGCTCCAGGATGTGGCCTTATTCGGACACAGGTCATTACAGGTGGATGAGACCGCGTTAAGTGGGGTCTCACTGCAGCAGGGCGACTGGCGTCCTTATGAGAAGGGGAGGAGACTGGGGGAGCCTCCACGTGACGACACACGAGGCGGAGCTGGGTGAGCCGCGGCTGCAGCAAGGAGCAACGGCCACCCATGGACTCTGCACTTCCAGGCTCCAGCACGGCGAGGAGACGGCTGCCCCCCAGGCTGCCCCAGGGGTTCCCCATGCATCCCCCTCCTTCAACAACATCACCAGCTCCCCCAGAACCACCGCGGGGGGCTCCATTCATCAGCTGTTGATGTGGAAGTCGTGATTTGCAAAACCGGGTGGAAATTCCACCAGGTGTGAGGGCCTGACACCTGACACTGCTGAGGTTCCTCCCCGGGAATAATCAGCTCCTCTCCTGTAAGGCCCCCTCACCTGCAGCCAGAACACATTTAATATTTTTGTTGCAGGCCGTTTAACGTGGGGTTTTGCTTCATGAGCTGTGGTGTGTAACCTTATGTAACAGCCCCAGCGAGCGTGTGGTGTGTCTGTGGTGGGTCAGTGCCACATCCATTTAGCGCTGTCAGCCCATTTCCCATAATCCCCCCGCAGCCCCCAGCAAGTGGGGGCATAAGGACTGGGGGTGTCACTTATGGCTGCAGGGGGGTCTGTGGCCCTGCGGCCCTCGGGGGACAGGCGAGGGGAGCATGGGGGCCCTCGACTCCAGGCCCCTAGCCCAGTCCCCTGTGGAGAGGAACCATCTGGACACGGGAGGTGCCGAGTTCCCATGGACGGGGCGGCCCACAGCAGGAGGGTCTCCCACAGCCCGGGGTCTGGAAGCCGCCTGCGCCCTCAGCAGACCCCACGGCCGTTGCCTGGAGCCCTTGCGACCAGACCATCACGGGCCGTCCCGCCTGGGCTGACGGTGACCCCCCAGGCCTCAGCCCCACTCCTCCGCTCGTCCCCAGAGCCCACTTGTCACACATCCACTTGTCCCTGACAAATCGCCGCTCAGGGTCAGGCCTGTGCGGCCGGCGGATATCCAGATGATGAGTTCATCTTGCAAATCGGGGGTCCAGGGCTTGGCAGAATGGGGGGCAGGACCCTCCCCCACCGCTTCCCACGGACTACAAAAGCTGGCCAGGATGCTCCTTTTTCATGGGCCATCACCATGGAAACTGAGAGCTCTGCATTTGTCCGCAGTTGATGTGGTGACAGACAGACAGCCGGGCAGGTCATGGAACGGACCCCACAGCCAGACAGGGGTGGCAGGAGCCCCCAGCCCGGCCACCCTGGGAGCAGCCCCCGAGCAGCCTCGCGGGGCCCCTTCCACCAGCGGGAGGCTGATTGGTGCGCGGTCACAGCCTCACCGTCCTTATCGCACTAATGGCCTGTCTGTCACGTCACAAGCCCCGAGTAAGCAAATCCCTGCTCCGCAGCTGGAGACGAAGCGCTGCCGGCAGTGCTGGCCCCGGCGTCCACTGTCCTCCCGCGCCTCCGGGAGTGACGGGGTCGCCCCTGCTCCGGCTGGGGGTTGGGGGGTGGCCAGGGAAGGTTGGAGGGGCCCACCGGGTGGCCAGCCTGACTCCTCCACCCCAGACAGGGAAACCGAGGTCCAGTGGGGTGGGAGGGCTGCCCGGGTCAAGGAGAACCCAGGGCCCGGGTGGCCAGGGCTGCGCAGCTTCAAGTGGCACGTGCTGTGACCTCATGGACTCGGGGTCAGGGGTCCGGACATGGCTTGGCGGGAGCCTCAGGCTATCTGTGGGGTGTCCTCCGGGGCTGCTGTCGAGGTGTCTACTGGGGCAGCAGTTGGGGTGTCCCCCAGGTCTGCCATCAGCCAAAGGCTCGACTGGGGCTCCACGTCTGAGCTCCAGCGCCGACTGTTGTCTGGAAGCCTCATCTCCTCGTGGCCGCTGCTGGGAGACGTCGGTTCCTCGGTTCCTCGGTGCGAGAGCTGCTCCGGGGCTGCCTCGGGACACGGCCGCTGACTCCCCGGGGCAAGGGCCCCGAGAGAGAGCAGGGCGTGTGTCCAGACAGGGGCTGTGGTCCCTTCTGGTCTGACCTGGGGAGGGGCGTCCATTACCCAGGCCATGGTCGGTTCACGGGGAGACATGGCTCGCTCAGGGAGGGGATTTTCCCGGGAGGTGGGGCCCCCGGGGCCCTCTCAGAGGCCACCCAGTGCAGCCTCTCCCAGACCCAGCCCGGCACCCCCTTTCCCAGGGGATTCCCACCCTGCACAGCCCCTGCGGATGGCAGCCAGGCCCAGGGCCTGCCGGGGACCTGCCAGCTTCGTCATCCACCCCTCACCCTCAGCCACAGGAGCTGCCCACGGGGGTTTCCTGTGACCCAGGCACGGCACTGGGCGCTTCCTCCCAACCGCCCCCGAAACGAGGAAACCGAGGCACAGAGGTCCGGCACCCAGCCCAAGGGCAGGCACGAGTCTGACCCGTCCATCCGGTCCGTCACCCCTGACCCCCAGTGGGCGGCAGAGCCTCTCGCCCCTCAGCTCCAACCCACCCCGGAGACACTGAGGCCTGAGGGCCAGGCCCACCCGTGGCCCTGAGATGCCACTGGGTCTGCCAAGTCCAGCTCACGGATGCCGCCTGCAAGGGTCGGGCAGGTGCCCCCGGGGCCCCCAGCGTGACTGCCCGGAGCTCCAGAAGGGCTGATGGCCGTCCCAGCCACCCCTGCCTTGGCGTGGAGGCACCAACCGAACCGGGCACCCGGGGCCCAGGCAGGACGTCAACTTGATGGCCCTGAACCCGCAGCCTCTCTGGGTTTGGGGCCTGTGTGGGGTGGGGGGTCTCCAAGGCTGTGCTCCGGGGAGCAGGGTGAGGAGGAAACCCCGGGGAGGAGCTGCTCTCCTGCTGTCTGGCCCAGGACAGGCCACCTCCTCCATCAGGATGGGTTTCCCGGGGTGCCCCTGGGGTTCTCGTGTCTGACCCAAGCAAGGGGAAGGTGTAGGCTCATCAGCGTCACCCCCAAAGGCAGGGGCCGGACCCCAGCACAATTCCGATGTCACCTGGGCCCTAACAGCTGTGCAAGCCACTGTTGGAGCTTCACGGGAGAAACCCCAGGGCTCTGAGGCAGGGGCGGCCACCAGGCCTGCACCCCGGACGCCCGAGTCCACAGTCAGCCGAGGGAACGAGTCAGGGAGGGGAGCACTCTCTGCTGGCTGGGCAGGGGTCTCCCCACGGCAGGGCTCCCCACGGCACAGACAAGCTCCACCCCTGTCCTCACTGGGGCCCTGTGGCTGGGCCTGGGGACGGGGCCGCCCCCTGTTTACCTCAGGCCTGCTGAGTGATCCCCATTAAACTCCGCTTTAGCTCCAAACCCCACTGTCTAATTACAACGAGAGGCTCTCCAGCTCCTGGTCCCCTCGTAGGATCAGTTTTCCAAGGGACAGTATCACCCTCACCATACACACACACACATGCACATGCACACAGTGTGTCCCTCTGCAGGTGAGGCAGGGAGCAGAGCTGGAGCAAAGGAGGGGGAGGAGGGGAGGGAAGGAGAGGAGGGGAGGAGGGAGGAGAGATGGGGAGGAGGGAGGAGGGATGGGGGTGGGGGAGGGGGGAGGGCTGCCTCGGGCCCTGCTGTCCACCGTGGGTCCATGGCCAGGCCGAGCAGGAGGCCAGGCTGAGGGGGGCCCAGGGCTGCCACCCGCCTTACTGAGTCAGGGAAAAGAGCCCTGGAAGGAAAGCGGAGTTCCAGAGTGGCCCACTGTGCTGGGCAGTTAGGGGAAGGGGTGTGAGTGTGAGGGGAGGGCAGGGGGCTCAACCCTCGGGATGGTCTTCATCCGACACTGAGCTCCATCACTGCGGCCATCACCACTGACCACTGTTCCCCTCAATCCCTGAGGGGATCCCAGGACAGGTCACCAGCAGCCTTTCCCGGACCCCCAAAGACCAGGGGCTGCGCAGAGGGCAGGCTGGGGGCAGAACCCAAGCTTTGGAGCAAAGGAGGTGCCTGTTTCATTCATCATAGCCCCCAGGTCCCATTTCGGGGCTTCCCTCAGGGTCTCCCCAAGCCACCCCCTTGGCTCCGAGGCCATGACATCCAGCAGGGAGGGACCCCCACCCCCAGACCCCTGCCCTCCTGCACCCAAGTCCAGGAAACTGTATGAGCTACGACGGGGCGCCGGGCTGGTCACATCACCCTTTTCTGATGGTGAAATCTGAAATCGCGGAGCCAGAGGGGTGCACGGGTGCACCGGGACAGAGGCAGGTGCAGAGGGAGACGGGCAGGGGTCTGGAGCTCAGAGGGCAGAATCTGCCAGGAGCAGCCCCAAGCAGGGGATGGAGCTGGGGGGCCGATGGTATCGGCGTGAGGGCCTCACAGGCGGCCAAGGAGCTCGGGCCCTTCCAGAAGGCAGCAGCCAGCTTGGAAAGGGGGCCCAGCGGGTGGAGCTGACCGGACCCTTCGCCCTGAGGTGGAGGCTGCGAGGAGGGTGAGCGGGACCTCTGGTGGGAGTCGGGGTGCACGGCCTCTGCACCCACTGGCCCTGATGCACTGTCCCGGGCGGCCGGGCAGGCTGTCCACGCTGCCTTCAGGGTGGACAAACGCCAAGGGCCAACCTCTGTTCTGACAGGGAGATTTACCCACCCTCGCAGGCCCCCCACACACGGGAACCTCCGAGGGCGTCCCGTTCACCTTGGCCCTGTGGGGCAGGAGGACCTGGGGTGCCCCCAGGACTGGCTGCGAGGTTGAACCCCATCCTGGCCCCACACGGGCCCCACCCAGGATGGGAAGCAGAGCCGGAGCCAGGCCCACATCCTCTGGAAGAGACAGCGAACGAGCTCGTGTTGGGGTGCCCCAGGGTCCCGAGGGGAGTCTGTTCCCACCAGAGGGTGAGTGTGGTCCCCAACAGGAGGGTGTCCCTCCTCCCTGGCCAGCCCCTGCACCGCTTCCTGCCGCTCCCGGGGCCTGGGTTCCCACTCTGGGCCGTTCTTGTCCGGCTCGCTGTCTCCCAGCGTCCACTCGGGGCCTGAGGTCCTGGGGGGAACCAGCTGGAATCCAAGAGCCAGAGGGTGGAGGTGGCAGGGGGAGCCCGGGGAGCCGTCGCCCCAGCCCTGTGACGCTGACGGAGGCTATCACGGCCCATGACGCTGACGGGCCCATCTGCCCAGCGGCCCGGGCCCAGGGACTCCCAGAGTGGCCGGTCTGCTCGGTCGGGCCTTGTCCTTTGACTGTCCTCCCTGGGGCTGACCCGGTGGCACTGGGACCGGGACGGAGCCTCCTCGGGCCCGAGCGTCCCTGTTCCTGCAGTGGGGGTGCGGGAGCCCCCCCCCCGTCCCCCGCTGTGTCCACGGCCCTGAGCAGGAGGCAGGAGCCGCGGGGGAGGCAGGGCCCAGGTCCCGGCTCTGAGCACTGCCGGGGCCTCCGGGACGGGGTGCGTTTCGGTGCCTGGGGCCGGGGCCGGAGCAGGGCTTGGATGCAGATGGGATCGGGGGTGACGGATGAGCCGTGTCCCCCAAATACCACATTCAAATCCCACCCCTGGTCCTGCGCATGGGACCGTATGTGAAAATAGGGTCTCTGGAGGTGGGATTTGTTTGGATGAGGCCCTGGTCCCCTAGCACCCACATCCTAAGGAGACGAGATGTGGAGCAGAGACAGATGGACACAGGGAGAGGCTGCGGGAGGACAGGGGCAGGGATGAAAGGGCCGCGGCCGCCAGCCTAGGAGTGTGAGGAAGGCCGGCAAGCGCCGGAGCCGTGGTACAGGCGTGGGCTTCCCCCAGGTCTCAGACGGAGCACGGAGCCAGCCCCGAGCCGTGAGCCCACCGGCAGGTGGTTCTGAGCCGCCCGGTTAGAGCAGCCCCAGGGGACGCGGGTGGTTCTGCCCTTGTGGGACGCCTGGGTGAGAGGTGAGAGGTGAGAGGTGAGAGGAGATGAATAAATGAGGCTGGGGGGTGGGAAGGAAGACAATATGCAATGGTGCCATGTTTGGAAATATTTTCGGATGCCTCATTCTCAGGGTTCCCCGTCTCCTTCCATCCTGAGTGCTCCGTTTTTTTTTTATCATATTTTTTATTGTCACATATATCATATATACATGGAAGTGATAACCTCCCAAGTGCAATTTAACAAGTAGTTAGAGAGCAAATTTCAAAGAATATTATAGTTTACAATTCCATGGTTTCAGTTATTTCCTTAGTGTGAAATATAACATATAGACAAAAAGGTGAGAGCTTTCAAATTGCCATTTAACAAGTAGCTATAGAACAAATTTCAAAGGATGCTGTGGGTTACAGTTCCACCATCTCAATTCTTTCCTTCTAGCTATTCTAATAACCTAGCAACTAAGAAAAAGAAAATTATATGGAGATTCAGTATTCATAATCCTTTGTTAAATTCCATCTTGTCTGTTGCCGCCCCTTCCTACAGTTCAATCACTTTCCCGGTCTTCGAGGACATCTAGGCAGTGACCACCCTGACCTGTTCACGTCGGAAAGGGGTGTCGACTCCCTGCCGAGTGCTCCGTGCTTGTTCCTCACCGTTTGCTCTCCGGGGAGGGGGGTCCACGCTCTGGGTTCTTGAATGTCCTCAGGGTCTTTTCCTGCCTGTAGAGGAGCCTTGGCCCATCTCTCCGTGTGTGGATGTCGTTCCACCAGGTTCCCCCTTCCCGGTCACCCTTTCTCAGGTGCAAATCCTCCCTTCCCACCGGGGATGGCCGTGGGCCCCCGGGGCACAGAGCAGGGCCCCCGCAGGGATCGCTGTGCTCTTTGTGGCCCCACGACGTGATCCCACGGCGTCGCTCGTGTGCGTTTGCACGGCTGTTTCTTTGCCTTGACATCATGTTTTTCAGATTCATCTGTGCTGCATGTTGCGATAGTTTGTCATTTTCATTGCCACAGTTTCCTGCTCTGTGCCCGTACCACGACTTATTTATCCATCTTATCCTTGACAGGCGTCTGAGTTTTCCCAGTTTGGGCTGTTGCCAATTAGTCTGCCGTCACCATCATTATCTGGGTCTCGGGGCACCCATGTGCCCGTCCCTCTGGTGCACGCCCAGGAGCAGAGCTGTCGGAGCCACGCAACGTTCCTGATGTGCCCGACGGTGTCAGTGCTGGGTGTGGCAACTCGCACACCCGCCGTGCACACGTCCTGGTGCCCATGGCCTCACAAACACCCTTAGTGCCAATCTTTGCCTGCTTCACCCCTTCTGGTCGGTTGTGTGATATCTGATTTTAATCTGCATTTCTTGGTAAATGGTGACCTTGGGCACGTTTCCATGTTTACTGAGCATTAGGTCTGTTAAGTGTCTTTCCTTCTTTCCCTGGTCCCTCTTCTCTGCTACTGGTTTGTCAGATCCCATTTTTCCCTAGAAACAAGCCCTTTCTTTGGTGTATCTTCCGTGACCACCTCCGCCCCGTCGTGGCTTGCCTTTTAAATCCTCCACGAATAGTATCTTCTGATGAACTGAAGTTCTTAATTTTAATGAAGTCAAATGTATCAGTACTTTCCATTAGGATTAGTAAAAATAAAAATTGTTTTGATCCCAAGATCATGAAACTTTTCTTCTAAATTAACTTCTAAACACTTTATTATTTTCCCTTCTCACATTTAGATTGTTGGTGGCATAGAATTGCTTTTTGTGTATGTTGCGCAGTGAAGTTCAAGTTCATTGTTTTCCCCTTGGATATCCGTTTATCCCGGTACAATTTATGAGCAAACCATCCGTTCTCCCTCGTCAGGGCTACACGTTTCATAAATCAAGCACGGGTCTGCTTCAGGTATCTACACCCATCCAACGATCGATGCATCCATTTTTTGGCCAGTATCACACTCTCAATTATTAGAACTCGACAGTAAATTTTACAATCTGGCACTGCAGATTCCTCCTTCTCCTGGTTGTTTTGTGTTATAGATACTCTTGGTTCTTTATATTTAAAATAAATTGTAGAATGTCCTTGTTATGTTACACACATGCACACACACAGAGGGAAAGAGAGAGAGAGAGAGAGAGAGAGAGAGAGAGAGAGGGAGGGAGAGGGAGGGAGGGAAAATCAATAGGGATTTTAAATGGTATTGTGCTGAAGTATTAGACTGATTTGGTGGAGAATTTACATCTTTGAAACATTGACTCTTATAATCCATGAGTGTAATTTTCTTGGTCTTCTAATTTAAAAACAAATCATCCCAGCAATGTTTCATAGATTTCCGAATAAACGTCTTATCCATATTTTGTTAGGTTCATTCCTACATCCCTAGGTACTTGGTAATTCCCAATGCTACTCTAAATAATGTCTTTGTTTTAACTTTATTTTCTAATTGTTGAATGTGGGCATAAAGAAGCATAGTTGAATTTTGTGTATTAACTTTCTAACCAACAGTCTTTCTAAAGTCTCTGATTGATGCTAACTACTCACATATAAAGTGTCATAGTTACCATCTTATCCACAAATAGCAAAGATTCTGCTTTTTTCTTTTCTCATCCTTATACTTTTTTTTTTAAATTAGAGCCCTCATCTTGTTTCATACCACAAAGCGAAAGTTTCACTCTTCCTCTATTATATGTCATGTATTTTATAAAAATCTCTGTTATCGATTAAAGAGTTCTTTTCTATTCCAAGTTTGCTAATGGATGTTTTTATTGTGATGGATTTTAAATTTTATCAAATTCTTTTTATTCATCTTCTGAAATGATCATATGATTTTTTTCTTTCAGTGTCTTTCCAGAGGTAACTACATTTATGAATTTTTCTAATGTTTATTTAACCTTACAATACTGAAACAAAAGCAACTTGATCATGACCTAGTGTCCTTTTTAAATGTTGTTGGTTTCAGTTGTAATGTTTTCCTTGAGATACTTGCACTTGCATTTGCGAGTGACGTTAGCAGACAATTTTTCCATCTTACGCTTTCCTTTTTGCTTTTGTATTGATGTTCCGCTCACCAGGTAAAATGAAGTGGGAAGAGCTCACTATTTTCCTATTCTCTGGAAGAGTTTGCACAAAACTGGCGCTGCTTCTCCCTTGTGTGCAAGGCTATTTCAGCTTAGAGGGGAGGTTTTGATTTATGAATTAAATTTCCTTCATCATTATAGGTAGAGACTTTTGGTGTACTACTTCCTTGTCTGTCAGTTTCAATAAATGCATTTTCTAGAAATTGTCCACTTCATCTAATGTTTCAAATTTATTAACATAAATTTGTTTACAATATTCACTTAAAATTATTTCATCTTCTTAAATGTGTGATGTCTATAAAGTCTACAGAGATGCCCTCATTTTCATTTCTAATATTGGCTATTTATATCTTCTCTCATTTTTCTCAAACTTCTGGCATTATTTTATTTTCCATATTTTCAAAATAGTTTTCTATTTCATTGAGTAATGCTCTTATTTTTATTATTCCAATCCTTCTGCCTTTGATCCTCTATTTCCTAATTTATTGAGCTCAATGTTTGACTCATTCATTTTCAGACTTCCTTTTCTAATATAGCCACTTAAATCTATAAAGTTTTATTATGAAGTTTTTTTTTGTCATTTGGTTCAAAATTCCAATTTCCGTTAATGGTTTCTTCTTTGGCTGGCGGGTTATTTGCTTGATCCCCAGCTATCTAGGTATTTCTCATCATCTTTTTGTCATCTATTCCTGGCTCAGTGGCATCGTGGTTAGAGAGCAGTCACTGTTCGGAAAATTCCGGGACCTTGATCTTGCTTGGTGCAGACGACTGCCCAGTTGTCACCAGCACCCCTCCCTGGGGACAAGGCCCCACAGAGTCCTGCTGCCCATGCCCCCAGCAGCTCCGCAGATTGGCTGAGATGCAAATATGAGCTGGAGGTGGAGGGCAGGGCTGGGGGTCACCAGGCCCCCAGAATTCTCCTCTCTGTGTCCATCCTGTGCAGATGGTGAGGGAAAGTCCTTTTTGAAAGAATCAGATAATCACTGTTGGACAAACTGCCTCGTGGGAGTCCTGTGAGCCACGTCTCAGCCTGATTTTCTGCTCTGAGCACAGCTCAGGCTGAGGGCACTCCCAGTGGCCAGAGAACCAGCTGTGGCTTCACGGTTGAGCGAGGACCTCACAGCCCACTGCCCTGTAAATAATGGCCCCTGCCGTGTCCAGTGGCTTGGATGGCAGCATGAATCAGTGTACAAATGCACTTCTGGCTAGTTCTCCTTCCAAGCAAAATGAACAACCAGGTGCACTGCTCATAGTTCTGCCCACTGGAAGGATTTCCCCTCACCACTGTCCTTCAGGGACATCCCAGAAAGGGGCTGCAGTGCTGCAGCTGTCCACTTTCAGGTGGTACCTGCATATCATGCAGAACCATCTGTAAACCAGGCCCGAGTTTTCTCTTCCTCAGTCAACTGACTGTTAGGAACTCCTCAAGAGGCCACAGCTGTGGGCTGGAAAAGAGAAGGTAATGTGGCAGGCGTGGGGGCCATGGGCATTTGAGCCACTCCCTCATGTAAATTACTTGTGTCTTCAG
Organism: Choloepus didactylus; assembly: GCF_015220235.1. Lineage (NCBI taxonomy): Eukaryota > Metazoa > Chordata > Mammalia > Pilosa > Megalonychidae > Choloepus > Choloepus didactylus. Next base: position 239,114,256 of record NC_051308.1, read on the forward strand.
GAATTTCTGGAGCCCTTCCTTGTATATACCATTTGCATTTTATGATACACTGTTCCTGTGCACACCCAACTTTATGGCTTGGTGGGTCAGATGACACCCAGCTCATGATAGGCAACTCAGGTCTCATGGTAACTTGGTGGCCCATGGAAAAGCATTCTCACTCTACTAAGCCTGTTTCTCAAAAGTTATCTGCAGAAGATGGTAAGGCTTTACTCCAAAATCCTAAGGACTGAGTAATTATCTGCAAAGGATGGTAAGGACCCGTGTTGTGATTCTCCAATAGGAGCCTGCCACAGGCTCCAAACAGCATCTCTATTTGCCACTGACACTTCTAGCACTGTTGGATCAGCTAGATCATATGGTCCAAGTGGCAGAGCAGCCTGCACAGCAGCCTGGACCTGTTAAAAAGTCTCCTGTTGTTCTGATCCCCACCCAAAACAACTAGAAGTTTTTCTGTCACTCGGTAAATGGGCCAGAGTAGCACACCCAAATGTGGAATATGTTGTCTCCAAAATCCAAAGAGGTGAACTAGGCATTGTGCCTCTTTTTTGGTCTTTTTTGGTCATCAGAGGGGCCAGATGCAACAGCTTATCCTTCACCTTAGAAGAGATATCTCAACATGCCCCATACTGCTGGACACCTAGAAATTTTACTAAGGTGGAAGACCCCTGTATTTTTTTAATGCAATTTTATTGAAATATATTCACACACCATACAATCAGCTAAAGTGTACAATTGTTCACAGTCATCATCATATAGTTCATTCATCACCACAATTTTTGAACATTTTCATTACTCCAAAAAGTAAAAATAAGAAAAAAAATTAAAGTAAAAAAGAGCACCCAAGACATCCCATAGACCCATCCCTCCCTATTATTCATTTACTTTTTGACTTCATTTTTCTACTCATCTGTCCATACACTGGATAAAGGGAGTGGGAGCCACAAGGTTTTCACAAGCACATGGTCACACAGTATAAGCTACATAGTTATACAATCATCTTCAAGAATCAAGGCTACTGTGTTACAGTTCAACAGCTTCACCTACTTCCTTCTAGCTATGCCAATACACTAAAAACAAAAAAGGGATATCTGTATAATGTATAAGAATAACCTCCAGAATGACCTCTTGACTTTATCTGAAATCTCTCAGCCACTGAAACTTTATTCTGTTCCATTTCTCTTCCCCCTTTTGGTCCAAGAAGGCTTTCAACCCCATGATGCCAGGGCCAAGCTCATCCCCATGAGTCATGCCCCACACATAGGGGAGGGCAATGAGTTTACCTGCAGAATTGGCTTAGAGAGAGAGGCCATATCTGAGCAAGAAAAGGCGTTCTCTAGGGGTGACTCTTAGGTACAATTTTAAGTACCTAAGTACACTTTTGCTGATTGTATGGTGTGTGAATATATTTCAATAAAATTGCCTTAACTCTCCTTTGCAGTAACTAACTTCATAAGGGCAAGCCCCAAGATCGAGGACTTGCCTACTCAGTGGTAGTCCGCAATGCATGTGAGAATATCATTAACTTCCCAGGGGAAGTTTAATATTTCTACATTTTTCTCCAATCCCTCAAGGTAGCTTTGCAAATACATTTTTATTCTCTGTCCAAATTACTCTGGGATATATTGGGCTTCAGGCTAACCTGTACAAACCAACCAGCTCTCACTCTGTATTCAGGGTTCCATGTAATTACGGTGTTTGAGTAAACTGACCATACAAGTTAAATTATATAGTGTATGTGGCAGTTTGAATGTATTATGTCCCCCAAAATGCCATTATCTTTGATGCAGTCTTGTGCGGGCAGGAAACGTATTGGTGTTGATTGGGTTGGAGACTTTGATTGGATGTTTCCGTGGAGATGTGATCACTGAACTGTGGGCAAGATCTTTCATTGGATAATTTCCATGGAGGTGTGGCCCCACCCATTCAGCGTGGGCCTTGATTAGTTTACTGGAGCTCTATATAAGCTCAGACAGAAGGAGTGATCTTGCTACGGCCAAGAGGGACACTTTGAAGAATGCACAGGAGCTGAGAGAGGAGCTGCAGATGAGAGACAGTTTGAAGACAGCCATTGAAAGCAGACTCTTGCTCTGGAGAAGCTAAGAGAGGACAAACACCCGAAGAGCAACTAAGACTGACATTTGTGAGGAACTGCAGCCTAGAGAGGAATGTCCTGGGAGAAAGTCATTTTGAAACCAGAACTTTGGAGCAGATGCCAGCCATGTGCCTTCCCAGCTGAGAGATTTTCTGGACACCACTGGCCATCCACCAGTGAAGGTACCCTTTGTTGATGGACACTTTATGGCCTTAAGACTGTAATTTTGTAACCAAATAAACCCCCTTTTATAAAAGCCAATCCATTTCTGGTGTTTTGCATTCTGGCAGCATTAGCAAACTAGAACAGTGTGCTACAGAAAATACAGACTTTGCACCAAATAAACATCTCTTCCTTTGATCCCACACAGAAGCTGAAGTTTTAAAACGCAGTTAATATCATCCTCTATCCTTTAGTCTGATCTACCCCAGTCTCAACCAAGTCCATTTCATTCCCTAGAGTCCATTTCATCCCTAGAGGGGTTCAACAGCAGATTGGAGCTGGCACAAGAAAGAGTCAGTGAACTGGAAGAGAAGACAATTGAAGTCATTCAGTCTGAGGAGCAAAAGGAAGGAAAAATGAAGAAAAGTGAACAGAGCCTGAGGAACCTGTGGGACACCATCAAATGTACAATCAAATGCATGGTGGGAGTCCCAGGAGAAGACAGAGAGAAAGGAGCAGAGAGAATATTCAAAGAAATCATTGTCAAATCTTCCCAATTTAACAAAAGACATACATATCTAAGATGCTCAAAGATAAACCCAAATAGAACCACAACATATTATAAACTGTTGGATGCCAAAGATAAAGGGAGAATTCTGAACGCCGCAAGAGAGAAGCAATACATCTCATAAAAGAGAACCTCGGTAAGATGAAGTGCTGATCTCTCACCAGGAACCATGAGTGCAAGAAGCCAGTGGGAAGACATATTTAAAGTGCTGAAAGCGCAAAACCACCAACCAAGAATTCTATATCCGGTGAAATGTCTTTCATAAACGAGGGAGAGATTAAGACATTCTCAGATAAACAAAAGCTGAGGGAGTTCATCACCATTAGACCATCTGTACAAGAGATAATAAAGAGAGTTCTGCAGGCCGAAAGGAAAGGACAATAGACAATAGACCAAAGCCACATGAAGAAATTAAGATCTCTAGTAAGGGTAACAACAAGTCAAGCCCTCGACTTTGAGGCTTGCTCTTATGAAACTTATGATTGTAAAGTGGAGGCTAAGCCCACCTATAATTATGCCTAGGAGTCACCTCCAGAGAACCTGTTTTGTTGCTCAAACGTGGACTTTCTCTAAGCCCAACTCTGAAAATAAATTCATCACCCTCCCCACAACGTGGGTCAGGACCCCCCCCCCCCCCAGGTGAATGAGTCTCCCTGGTGATGTAGGACACGGATTCTGGGAATGCACCTGATCCTGGCATCAAAGGACTGAGAATGCCTTTTTGACTGAAAGCAGGAAAAGAAGGCAATAATATAAGGTTTCAGTGGCTAAGAGAATTCAAATAGAGTCATGAGGTTGTCCTGTAGGTTACTCCTATGCTCCTACGCAAACTTCAGCTAGATATGCCAAATGAGCACAGTATAATAACCCCAAGTCGAGAGTAGTCCCCCAAACTCTAAAGAATACCCAGATCCCTTTCTGAGACTCTATCAAAGTTTCACTAAGTTTCTTGTTCAGAAACTGAAATCCTTCAGAGAACTCCTGTGCCAGCTAAGTCCCAAAACCCAGAGGCAATAGCCTCATCAAGAACATCAACCAGATGCATCCCCTTTTCCCATAATGTTGACACCCCTTTTCTACATGAACAAGTTAGGGTGGTCTCTCCTTAGATATCCCTGAAGTTTGGGAAAGTGATTAAACTAGAGGAAGGGGTAGCAACAGACAAGGTGGAATTGAACAAAGGATTACAAATACTGAATCTCTATATAATTTTCTTTTTCTTAGTTGCTGGGATATTGGAATAGCTAGAAGGAAAGAACTGAAATGGTGGAACTGTAACCCATAGCATCCTTTGAAATTTGTTCTATAGCTACTTGTTAAATTGTAATTTGAAAGCTATCACCTTTTTGTATATATTTATATCTCACAATGAGGAAATAACTGAAACTACATTACTATAACTCATTTGTAGAAATTTCCTATATAACTACTTGTTAAATTGTACTTTGAAAGTTATTACCTTATGCATGTATGTTATATTTCACAATAAGGAAATAACAAACTGTGGAACTGTAACCCATAACATTCTTTGAGATTTGCTAACTACTTGGTAAATTGCACTTGGAAAGTTATCCTTCTATGAATATATGTTATATTCCACAATAAAAGAATATGTTTAATAGAAAAAAAGTAATGATAAGTCAGTGGTTTGGGACTCATAATGTATAAACATGAACTTTGTAACAAGAACCACACAAAGGTTGGGGGAGAGAGGGGTGTAGAAACACAGTTTTTATCAATTTAGAATGTTAAATTTAAGGCCCACAGTAACTACAAAGAAAACATTGGAGGATATGCAAACTCAGAGAGACAGAAAGTAGAGTACAGGCTGTCAGGGACAGAAGGAATGGGGAACTAATGCATAACGGATGTAGGGTTTCTGTTTGGGGTGATGGGAAGTTTTAGCAATGGAAAGTGGTGACGTTACCATAGTATTGTGAATGTGAATAACCCCATTGAATAGTAGCTGGGGCGTGGTTGGGATGGGCAAGTTTGTGTTGTATACATGTTCCCACAATTACATTTTAAAAAAGAAAGAAGGAATAACTAAAGAGACAATGACAATTAATTGCAATACACAATCCTGGATGGGATCTAGTAAGAGAGGAGAAAAGGCTCAAAGGGGCATTTTTCAGACATATGAAAAAATTGTAATATAAACCATAAGCTTCAAATCAATGATAAATTTCTTGAACTTGATAAATGCACTTAAGGTGGTTATATAAGTGAATATCCTGGTTCTTAGGAAATGTACATGGCTGTATTCAGTGTTCATGGAGCATGATGTGTACAACTACACTCAAGCGGTCAGAAGATGGATTGATAAATGA